>NC_041398.2:120241039-120841039 GCF_900747795.2 Erpetoichthys calabaricus
GGGGGAGAAAAAGTAAAAGAGAGAGAGAGAGAGAGAGAGAGAGAGAGAGAGAGAGAGAGAGAGAGAGAGAGAGAGAGAGAAGGCAGGCAGGCAGGCAGGCAGGCAAGTAGGCAGGCAAGTGCAGGCAAGTGCAGGCAAGTGCAGGCTCGCGCAGGCTCGCGTGTAGCTGAACAGGCGAGCCAAACAGCTGAAGCAGGACGGTGTAGAGAAGGTCAGCTGCATTAAGAGTGTCTCGCCTGTTTTAGAGCCCGCATGGGAGAAATAGGTGAGACGCTAACAGAGAAGAAGCACCGGGGATTGTCATCTGTTTTTAAAGACTGCTTCTTGTTGACGTTTTAACCTCGTGTTAAAGGATTGTTATTCTTGTGTATTTTAAACCTCCACTTCACAACTGTTTTAAGGATTATTTATTTAAAGATTTATTGAATGCTCTACTGCACTTTGGACACCTGTTTTGATTCTTTTAATAATCAGTTATATTATTTACCAGTGTTATTTATTAAAGGTAGACTACAGTATATATAATTTATCAGTGTTATTTATTAGGAAAATTGATTTTTATGTTAATATATTTGGGGTGCAGAACGGATTAACTGGATTTCCATTATTTTCAATGGGGAAGTTTGTTCTAGATACGAGAAATTCGCTATACAAGCTCAGTTCTGGAACGAATTAAACTCGTATCTAGAGGTTCCACTGTATATATGTGTGTATATATATATATATTATATATATATATATATGTGTACAGTGATCCCTCGCTATATCACGCTTCGCCTTTCGCGGCTTCACTCCATCGCGTATTATATATATAAGCATATTTAAATATATATCGCGGATTTTTCGCTACTTCGCGGGTTTCTGCGGACAATGGGTCCTTTAATTTCTGGTACATGCTTCCTCAGTTGGTTTGCCCAGTTGATTTCATACAAGGGACGCTATTGGCAGATGGCTGAGAAGCTACCCAACTTACTTTCTCTCTCTCTCTCTCGCGCTGACGTAGGGGGGTGTGAGCAGGGGGGCTGTGTGGAGCTGCTTCCTGAAGGACATGCTGCACAGTGCTTCGCATACTTAAAAGCTCAAAGGGCACGTATTGATTTTTGACTTTGTTTTTCTGTGGCTCTCTCTCTCTCTCTTCCTGCTCCTGACAGAGGGGGTGTGAGCTGCCGCCTTCAACAGCTTTGTACCGGCGGTGCTTCGCATACTTAAAAGCCAAAAAGCCCTATTGATTTTTTTTTGACTGCTTGCTTTGTTCTCACAGTTTAAACTTTTGAAAAAGAGACAAATGTTTGTTTGCAGTGTTTGAATAACGTTCCTGTCTCTCTACAACCTCCTGTGTTTCTGCGCAAATCTGTGACCCAAGCATGACATTCTAAAAATAACCATATAAACATATGGTTTCTACTTCGCGGATTTTCCTATTTCGCGGGTGGCTCTGGAACGCAACCCCCGCGATGGAGGAGGGATTACTGTATATATATATATTATATATATATATATGTGTATATATATATATATATATATATATATATATATATATATATATATGTGTATATATATATATATATGTGTATATATATATATTATATATATGTGTATATATATATATATATTATATATATATATATGTGTGTATATATATATTATATATATATATAATATATGTGTATATATTATATACGCATATATTATATATATATGTGTGTATATATATATATATATATATATATATATAAATGTAATGAATTATTATTTATTATTGTTATATAATATGTGTATATATATGTATATATATATGACAGCAACACTCATAACAATGACAACACAATTACATTGACAATCATGTTATGTTATTTTTAAAATGTTTCCTTTACTTTTTCATAACCTCTTTAACACACTACTTCTCCGCTGCAAAGCGCGGGTATTTTGCTAGTTGTTTAATAAAATCTTCCATAAAAGTGCACAACATAAATACTGTAATAACCAATCTTAATGCACATAGAAAATCTAGGCAATACGGCATAAACACCAATAATTTAATTAAAGTTACTACTTTAGATGAACAATGTATTAAAACTATAAAAACATATCATAGATTAAACAAAAAATACACGCAGAGCGGCGCTAATAAAAATAACTTAATTCCTGTTCCTTATAACAATAACGCACATAGTATTTATCTCTGCTCCTCCGAAACATTGAATATGGCTCTATTAAATGTTAGAGCTTTAACTAACAAGACGTTTTTTATCAACGATCTTATTAGTGATAAAAAAATAGATTTTATTGCACTAAGTGAAACGTGGCTTAGCTCAGATGGCGCAGCTGTTTTAATCGAATCTGCGCCTCCGGATTACAGTTTTACTCGTGCTGATCGCCAAGGAAAGAGGGGTGGAGGACTAGCAAACATTTACTCAAGCAGGTTAAGATGTAAAATTATCAGTTTTGGTAAATTCAAGTCTTTTGAGTATCTCGCCATTATTATTCAGGGAGATTCTCACGTTTTAGTATTATCCGTGTATAGACCTCCAAAATTCAACGCGTCTTTCTTTGAGGAATTCTCTGACTTGATGTCAATCTTAATTACGAACTATGACACACTCTTAATAGTCGGAGACTTTAATTTTCATATAGATAATCAATGTGACCAGAAAGTAAAAGAATTTATGAACCTCCTGGACTCTTTTGATTTGAGACAGCTTGTTAATCAGCGTACACATAAAGCAGGTCATACGTTAGACTTAGTAATTACTAAAGGACTAAAAGTTGATATAAAGCAGGTCATTGATACGGGTCTATCAGACCATTTTCTTCTACTATTTAATATAGAAATAATGATAGAAAACACTCATGAGAAGCATATTGTTAAAAACGCTTCTTTGACTCATCAGCAGCTTTAAAACTTTCAAACATTCTAACCAATCAGTCCATTTATAGTGCCAACTATAATAGCGAGGAGAATGTAAATAGTAAGGTGGAAAGATTTAATACTAAAGTGAGGGCTGCTGTTGACTTAGTTGCACCTGAAAAGACAGTTAAAAAATCTTCTAGCATTGTTATACCATGGAAGACCCAAAGAGTGTCTGATTTAAAGAGAACATGCCGTAGAGCTGAGCGTAAATGGAGGAAAACTAAACTAACTATTGACTATGAAATATTAAAAGTTAAAATAACAGAATACAATAACACAGTCCGTCTTGAGAGGCGCTGCTATTTGTCTAAGATTATAAATAACAATGCTAGTAATCCCAGAGTCTTATTCTCAACAATTGATCATCTGTTAAACCCAGGTAACTCAAAGGAATGCCTCCTAAGTACTTCCAGTAAAACCTGTGAGGCTATCGCTGTATTTTTCAATCAAAAAATTAATGATATTAGAAATAACATAGTATATCTCCCCAACACTAAGGATCCTCCTAAACCCCAGTACCCCATAATAAACAAATTAAAGTCTTTCACTAGGATAGATTTACCTGATTTACATAAAATAATTTCTCAAATGAAACCCTCCACCTGTGCCCTTGACCCAATACCAACAAATTTTTTCAAAGAAGTATCGGGCGTGCTTAGTGATAATGTTCTTGACATAGTAAACTCGTCATTAGATACGGGGGTCTTCCCAGACTGTCTTAAGACTGCGGTAGTTAAACCTCTACTTAAGAAAAATAATCTCGATCCCTCTGCTCTTGAAAATTATAGACCCATCTCTAACCTGCCTTTCTTAAGTAAAATTCTAGAGAAGGCAGTCATTATACAGTTAAATGAGCACCTCAATAAACATGCTATTCTTGATAAATTTCAGTCAGGTTTTAGAACAAATCACAGCACAGAAACTGCACTCGTTAAAGTAGTAAATTACTTGCGGGTAAATGCAGACAGAGGCCATTTATCTGTTCTCATCCTCTTAGATCTGAGTGCCGCATTTGACACCATTGATCATAATATTCTTAAGAATCGCCTTAGTCAATGGGTGGGCCTCTCTGGCAGTGTCTTAAATTGGTTTGAATCCTACCTGGCAGGGAGAAAATTCTTTGTTAGTTGTGGTAATTATAACTCAAAGACACATGATATTCTATATGGTGTTCCACAAGGCTCTATCCTGGGTCCACTGCTCTTCTCAATCTACATGCTTCCATTAGGTCAGATTATCTCAGGTCACAACGTGAGCTACCACAGCTATGCTGATGACACACAGCTGTATTTATCAATAGCACCTGATGACCCCAAATCTCTTGATTCGCTAACACAATGTCTAACTTGTATCTCAGAATGGATGAATAGTAACTTTCTCAAATTAAATAAAGAAAAAACCGAAATCTTAGTGATTGGCAATAATGGATACAATGAGGCTATTAGAAATAAACTGGATGCATTAGGATTAAAAGTCAAATCGGAGGTAAAAAGCTTAGGGGTAACCGTTGATTGTAATCTGAATTTTAAATCGCATATTAATCAGATCACTAGGACAGCATTTTTTCACCTAAGAAACATAGCAAAAGTTAGACCTCTTATATCATCGAAAGATGCAGAGAAATTAGTTCATGCGTTTGTTTTCAGTCGGCTAGATTACTGTAACGCACTCCTCTCAGGACTACCCAAAAAAGACATCAATCGTTTGCAACTAGTGCAGAATGCAGCTGCTAGAATCCTTACCAGGAAAAGAAAATCCGAACACATTTCTCCAGGTTTGATGTCACTACACTGGTTACCTGTGTCATTCAGAATTGACTTTAAAATTCTGCTTATGGTTTATAAAGCTTTAAATAATCTCGCCCCGGCTTATATATCGGAATGTCTGACACCTTATATTCCAAATCGTAACCTCAGATCCTCAACTGAGTGTCTCCTTAGAATTCCAAGAGCAAAACTTAAAAGAAGTGGTGAGGCGGCCTTCTGCTGTTATGCGCCTAAAATCTGGAATAGCCTGCCAATAGGAATTTGCCAGGCTAATACAGTGGAGCACTTTAAAAAACTGCTGAAAACACATTATTTTAACATGGCCTTCTCATAACTTCACTGTAATTTAATCCTGATACTCTGTATATCTAATTCATTATAATAACTATTCATTCAAAATCTGTACTAACCCCTACTCTCTCTTCTCTTGCCTTTTCCGGTGTCCTGTTGGTGGTGGCGTGCGCCACCACCATCTACCCAAAGCACCATGATGTTCCAACAATGATGGATGGATTAAAAGCCAGAAATCTGTATGACCATCAGCATCAAGTGACTCCGTGAAAAACCCGAACTACAAAGAGGACTATTTCATTTATGTTAGGTAGAATGCCCAAAGGGGACTGGGGCGGTCTCGTGGCCTGGAACCCCTACAGATTTTATTTTTTTTCTCCAGCCTTCTGGAGTTTTTTTTTTTGTTTTTTCTGTCCACCCTGGCCATCGGACCTTACTCCTTTCTATGTTAATTAATGTTGTCTTATTTTAATTTCTTATTTTGTCTTTTATTTTTCTTCTCTCCGTTATGTAAAGCACTTTGAGCTACTTTTTGTATGAAAATGTGCTATATAAATAAATGTTGTTGTTGTTGTTGTTGTTTTGCACTGTGCCCTGAGCTAGCCTTTCTCATAAAGCTTAGTTTTTAATATATGATTGGAATGGCAACTTTTAGAGAGAATGGTAAACTTGAAACTGCTCTAAAATGTTTAAGAATATTTGAATCTGTATCGTTTCATCAATGATGGTGTAAGAGCCATTTGCCTAGTTATATAAGAGTCATAATTATTTTACTAGATGACAATGCATAATCTACGGGAGGTTCCTATAACACCCATAAGTAGAATTGAATTGGTATATTCTTGCCATTCCCTGCCTTGTGCCCTGTGTTGGCTGGGATTGGCTCCAGCAGACCCCCGTGACCCTGTGTTCGGATTCAGCGGGTTGGAAAATGGATGGATGGATATTCTTGCAATTTCTAACAGCTTTGAGTAAACATTATTCTTCAGTTAGTGAAAGCCTTGCCATGCGTAAGGTGTAGAGGCATACAGTTTTAAACCGTGACTGTGCCTGAGGGCCTAGAGGCCTTTTGAGTGTGTGAAATAACTCTAAGAAAACATTGCTTATTTAAATGTTGTACCGTACGCTTAAGGCATACAGAAGAAGAAATTAAGAACCTTTAAGTATAGAAATAACTAAAGTTCCTCAAGAAAAGCTAAGTTTAGACAAGATACATTTTTCTTTTTTTTTTTTTTTGCTTTTTATTTTACATGTGTAACTATTTTTTCTTTTATTCTTGTGTGGATTATTTACTTTTAACATACACTAAATAATTTTAAAACGAACTTTTGAACTGAGAGATTTCTTTCAACACGCGTTTTACCTGTGGTTGATCTCGCCTTAGCCTTATGCTTCGGCGGCTACAGATGGTTTAACTGTTTGTTAACTATTTAATACTGAAAATGATATTATTAGTCTATTTCAAACTGGGTTTATGCAATACATAGTTGTTTCAGTGGTGCACTTCTCTGTTCTGTTTCTAATTTTGTAACACACACATCTAATGGTGATGTTAGCTTAAAAACACAGACCCTACTGTCACAAACACAACCACATTTATCTGTCCACATCAAAAATCACCACAATCAAATAATGATAAATTAGCAATAAAAAAAATATGCTGATAGCGCAACCCTACTACCCTACTGCCAAAAACTATAGATAGCCTAAAACAGCTTCAGTAGATGTAAAAAGTAATACATTTTTTGTTATAGTTTCTTGTTTGTTTGCATACTGTACATTTCAACCAAAAATGTTAATGTGGGTTTTCAAAAAAAAAAAAAAAACCTCCCCAGAAAATTGTTTCAGTATTTATTAGTAAACATTACTGTAAAGCAAAACTCATTTCAATATGCTGGACACATGGAATAACAGATGAAATAAAAACTGCTTTTTTCTCTCTATGGAAATAGCTGTCGCACAGCTTTGTTTTGTTGCATGTGCATTCTCCCACCTAGTATTTTGTCATTCTGCTGGGATTGAAAGGGACCTGAAGAAATGCTTCCCAAAAGTAATTTTCACAGAATATGTATGTAAATGGCAAGCAGCTTAATCGATGTTTACACAAGTGTCCACATCAGCAGTCCACACAGATTTCTGAGCAGCTCCCACACACAAACCAGTGGCACTTCATTTATTTTTGTTATGCTGCATGTGGATTTCTATGTTTTATCTATGCCTTCCAACAGTTGGATGGCAGCTCCCATCTAATTTGCACATATAGTGCAGGTGTACTTTTTTGACATGCAGCTTGTTTCCTATGGCAAGTGATGTAAAAATATTGTTTCCCCATCAGCTGTGAAAGCTACAATGAATCACATGACCATAATTAAAGACTGTTCTGGTAATTGAATATAAGAACAAACAAGAGAACACCATTCAGTCCTTAAAACACATTTGTTTAGCCAATAGGTAAGATTAAACAAAGTTACATGTTGAAAAGAAAATAAGGTTACCTTTGCATATATTGTTGGATCTGCTGTGTCTTTGAAAACATTTTGAGTAGCTACCTTTAAGTGCTATACTTTTCCAACCACAATGTGCCATCTCGCATGTTCTAGTTTCCATATTTTAAGTTAATGCATGCTGTGTATTTTGTATTCAAAGTGGAGCAAAACCATTGTGATACCGTTTTAAGTGAGTTTGTTATTTACCCAACAGCAATAACTGAACACCCACAGTTTTTAAGATTTGTCTATTAATTTCCTAGTCATGCAAGTAACACTTGCGAACACTCATAATTTAACAGATTTTCGTTGATTATTTTCTTGTGGTCTCCAGAAGAGAGACAGCAATTCACACTTGGGAAGCAGCATTGAATTGTGTGAGTAACAGCTGCAGGAGAGGATTTGTAGATGAAAAAAGAAAATGCAAATGTGGTCAAGTCTGAGGAAGAGTAGAGAGATAGTAATTTACACATGGTTACCAGTCGTTCAATGGCAATTCTTATTGCATTTATTGGGGTCTTTTATATAAAAACAAAAAAAATGTCTCATTTGTTGAGTTAATGCTATTATTTTCTTTAAGAACAGCGGCTGTTATGGTGCTCAGTGAAATAACTCATCCCTAAAAGTGAAATCTGTTATTTTAAGAGCAGAAAATGAAGACAAGACTGAACAGCATAAGGTCAATAACAGGAAGATGCATGAAAGATCGATTTTCAAAGTTTTAAAAATGAGGCAGAAATTGCTGAAAAACAAAGCAGTGACCCTAGCTACCCAATACACTTTCCTTGCTTAGCAACTTTGTGAACAAAAATGTGTTTTTTTTTTTAGTTTTTAAGCCAAAACATGGACAATCTTTTCACCAACATAAAAAATTGGCAAAGAACTTCACACTAAGCCATGACTCCTATATACTTGACCAACAACAGGTGTCATCACCATAACCAGTATGGCCATGAAAATGAAGCCAAAAGTGGTCACAACACTCACAAAATGGTGCCACAATTATGTCACAAAAAATAAGGGTAAAATTAAACAATTACAAAATTTTATCAAAATCGAATAAACACTTTGTTATAACAGCAGTTTGGAAATTACACTATTTAAAAAATTACTAACAAAACAGACAAACTGTAATGAGTGGCAGACAAAAAAATTTTATACGGCAGAGCTAAAATTTACAGTACAACTGCCACATGGCACTGGTACGATGTAACATGTTGTGATTCTGTGCATTAAGATCTAAAAACTGAGAACTCAATGTGCTTTTTTTATCTTCTTACTAATTTCTACAAACTATAGATGTAACAGTTGTGATTAGTTCATTTTAGTTATGCTATTGTACAAAAATAATACTATATACTATAAAAAATGTGGGTTCTGTACTCTTTTATTATTCCTTTGGAATAGTATCAAAACCAAGTTGAGTAAAGCACTTCATAGTCTGACAGTATTTTACAGATCAAGAAAGACGTGCCATTTTGTGGCTGTCTGTTAACACTGTAACTTTCACTACAAGTTTATTTTATTTGCACACTGCCTTATTCTGAGCCTGTTTTGGGGACAGTTTTAGTTATTGGCATTCTCATTTATGTTAGACTTATACCATAGCTTTAAGGTGCTCAGAATGGCAATACATTTGGGAATACTGTTATTATTTAGGTTCCTCTTAATTCTGGTTCTTTAATGCAGATTTATCAGCAAGGGGAAAAAATAAATTAAAAGTAATTATTAATGAACTGAAATGGATTAAGCAGTAAGGAAGAATATTACATTTGAAATGTTAACACCCATATGATTAAAAGAGTGGGAAAAACCAAGAAAAAAAAGCATTTACTATGAGTGTTCACTACCATATTGTATTTATATGAAAATTATATTTACAGATCAAGGGACCCATAATAATAAAGTTTTTAAGCTCAAGTTAAAATTAGGAACCTTTATCCAAGAGGTCTTCAAAGTATTAGTAGTATTTCTTTGACTTTACTGTCTAACATAGGTACCTTAAAGAACACAACAGCACAAGTTCAGTTGAGGTAAAGCCCAGTGGCTACAAATTTCCATCCTGCTTCTATTTTAATCTTGTCTCCTTCCTTAATTAAGCATAGTTTTATTTCCCAGTTTCCATTATTTTTTTGCTATCAGTCCTGAAATAAACTGTTTTTGTCAATTTTTTACAGGAATTGGGCAAGCATTTGAATGGGAAATATATTTCCTTTAACTTTTTTTATTTAATTAATTATGAATCTACATATATAACTTTAATGTAGCATTTAATCTCATATTTATGTGTCTTCTCTTCTGTTTTTAATTGTTAGTATTTGGATACAATTAAGGTAAAACCTTGCAGAAAAGGGAGTTTAAAAAGAAGAAAATAACAAGAAACTAAGTATTTAAAACTATGGCTAAAAAAATACTTATAAATGTAAATCTTACAAGGCATCATGATTCTGAATACAAAACAACAGCAGAACAGCAGCCCAGCTAATTAAAAAATGGCAACAATTACACATAAGAATGAGTCACTGATTATGAAAGTCGGAAAAAAAACCTGTAGAAGTGAATTTGAGAGCTTCTTGCCTAAATACATTAAAAATTTTCTCCAAGCTCATGTTCTCAGCCCATAATATAAAGGAAATAAGAAAAAAAAATCATGTGAATCCTTATTTAAGATCATTTCTGAAAATGAAGCGTTCAGTAAAAAATGTATCAGACGTTGCAATTAAATTAATATCATTACCATACTTGCTGTATTTGGCAGTGAACAGATGCTGTGTAAAATGGCACTTTTTGAGTTACCGTAGTTTACGGTTTCCCATTAACCCAAGACAGGCTGAAGAAATCTGTGCCCATAGCATTTAAGCAGCCCTGACAACTGATCGCCAAAAGCATCTAACATGGCTCAAAAAGGCAAGAAGGAACGAGTGTCAGTGTTTTTAGTAGCCAAACAGGAATTAACAGTAAAGTTGTATGAGTGGTATAAATCCATAACTACACAAGAAGGAAATATGTCTGCAAATAAAGCAGGAGACGCTGCATGGTAATCAATAGCAGACAGGGCAAACACATAAGTTGAATACTTTCTTAATCTGTGCATTAAGTTCACGTTAAAGTATATTGCCGTTTATACAGTGTACATAGTATAATGAGATACATTCTTGCTTGTTAATTAAGAACACTTGTAATGTAAATATAAAAAAACTAGCCATTAAGCCTGTTACAATAACGGGCGCTAGAACAGTAGTGCATAAACATTAGTAGGAACAGTCTATATTAAATGGTAAGGGACCTTGACCTCATTCTGTTAGTTGGTCGTATTTTTCTTTCTTTCAGCCTTTCTTTTGTTGATGTTTAGCTGCTGAGCTGACCGTTCTTCGTGGGCTGCCGCCGTGTATTGTGTGTCATTAATTTTCTGTGACAGTAATACTGTCTTGTACATCCGTAATATACCTTTAATTTTCTCTGGCGGTAATACAGGCGTGCGCGTCGGTAATATGCCTTTAATTTTCTCTGACAGTAATACTGGCTTGTATGTGGCTGTAATATGTGTCACTGTATTGTGTACCTTTAATTTCCTCTCGCAGTAATACTGGTTTGTATTTCCGGAAAACGGCTGTAATTTTCTCAGACAGTAATATCGCGCATTGCACCGTGCCCCACGCATGTGCACTTCACCAGAACACACACACACACAGACACCTGGATGCGTACAGGGATTTTATTAAAGAGGATGTAAATATTAATAGCAGTCATCCAATACATTTTTTTTAACTGCTGATCTTGACTGTAGACTTGTTAGTCTGTGAAACTCATACGGAAAGCATTTGACATTATGTATTTAGTTGCAATATGAGTAGGGTGAAGCGCATTTGGAAACAAGTTAAAATCAAATGCAAAAAGATACTTCTAAACGATAAGTGCAATTTAATTTATTGTTTGATTAGGAAATCAGTTTACAGGCAAATACTGTTATTATATCCACCAAAAAAAAATCCATCTAGTTTCTGCCACTGGTTGGGGACCTGCGAGATCAAGCCTCATGCCTGCTGAAGTGCTTCTCCTGAATCAAAACTGAGATCGACCATTGGTTACAGGAATGGCACCTTCAGCGGTCATTCCACATCACATTCAGATGTGTCACAGAGTTAGGGAACCTAACAATCATGCTAGCTCCCCATGAAGTATTAGCTAGATATATCTGTGTAAGTATCTCATTTGTGGCTGATGTGAGGTTCTTGGTAATGGTCAGTACTAGTAGTTTTGGGGAACTGCCCGGACACAGACAGGTAGACATGTTGATTTCACCACACACACGTTTATTGTACATTATATACAGTACATTGTCCAAGTGCACAATCCCAGTGCCGAAGCACCAATCACCCCTTAAGTCCTTGGCCACACAACACAATGCCTTCTAGTCTCTGGTCCGCCTCCACTCCTCTCTTCTGAGCTCCGTCCTTCTTCCATCCGACTCTTGCCAATGACTGGAGGGAGGCGGCCCCTTTTATACACCCCGGATGGACTCCAGGTGCATCCTGAGGAGTTTCTGTGGCCACACCCCTGTGTGGCGGAAGCTCTGGCGGTGTATCCGGAAGTCCTCCGGGTGTCCCCAATCCTCTTCCCCCCAGCACTTCCAGGTGTGGCGGAAGTGCTGAGGTCCAGGGCTCCCCAGGCATCGGGGCGCCCCCAGGCGGTGACCACGGGCCCCTACAGGGTTGAGCTTCCAAGCTCTGTACCCGTGGCCCCCAAAGCAACCAGGGCGGGCGCCCCCTCATGTTCTGGAGGAGGCACAAGCCCTCCTCCTGTCCTCCTGGGCATCCCTGCCGGGCATGAACCCCAGCCGGGTACCACATAGTATTGTGTTCCAGGATGAGGTTGCAGGGCCACAACAGGAATGAAGATGAAATGGTTTCTGCCTACATGGAAATGATAGGGGGTGAGGGCTAAAGCCAATGTGTGATTTCTGTATGTTCAAAATGTGAACTCATGTAGGAACCAAGACATGGAGCACCAACCTGGTCCTCTACACCAAGAAAAACAAGGAAACAAGAGAGTAAAATCAAATGTATCTAACAACATCCATATAAAACCTGTTAAGTGATTATTCATTTGTCTTTGAATGAGATAGATGTCAGAACAGCATAAAAGCAGTATCTACACCTTGAAATAAAAACCAAAATGCTTGATATCAAGTGCAAAAAACTTAAGATCAAAAAGTTAAAGCTTGAAATTGAAAAACGATGCAAGTTAATTATACAACAGGAGATGCTGGCATGTTAAGTGAGTTTGTAATAGAACTGTTTTTTTGTTTCCCTATTCTCTCAACCACCAGGCTGGAAAGGATGAATAAAATTTTAAAACAAAAATGTGTGTCCTGTTAAAATATAAATGGCAAATATAAATGTGTTTGTATAAATGTTCCTCACAGTTCTGCCATTCATATTGTCTTGAGTTTGGTGTAAAAGGTCATCCCAGTCCTCCACCTTTAAGATTACTGGTGTTTGTTGTTTCTTCAGGATGGCCACATTGTGCAGATATGCACAACTGACTGCACATGCCACTGCTGGACTTACTCAGAGAAGACACAGGCAGTTAAATTCTAACTTTAGTTGACTATACGCCCTCTCTGCAAATGACCATGTGTTTGAGTGCCACGTCTTTCTGCTGCTAATAAAGGCCCTTGGTAAGGTGTCAGAAGATAAAGCTGGAAGGCGTAAATTCTGCCAGTAAGCAATAAACCAGAAAAATGTCCTAGAAGGTAAAAGGTGTTGTAATCAATATGTAAACTGTACCTTTCATCCTTGCAAGATTAATCTTGGGATTTCTTAGCTTGGGAAAGGCTCTGTCCCAGAGAATATGTTCAAAAAATCTGAGCCAGACCATTTAGCGTCACTGTCTGAAACTAGGTAGTCCTTATTACATCCCATCTAATGCATACAAGCATAATTTTAACTAACGGCACAATACAACTAGGCACTGATGCTGATGTAATTTGAAAAGGATTTGCATGTACATTGATGCTATAGAATGAATAGAATAGAATAGAATTTCAGGTTTTTATAATCAGTATCTACGGGACATGGCAGTGCCTTTATTCTCACATGAGTGCAATCTATTATGCCTATGATGGTTGGGAACACTAGAGAACATTATTTACCGTCAGCAATAACACTCTAAGAACAAATGTATTTCACATAGTCTTACTTACCAGCAATTTCAAAAAAAGGCCCACTTGATATCATGATGGCCATAAAATACCAAAGTGTTGTTGACGAAACTTTCCCAGTTCAAGGCATACTCTGCAAATCTTCTGACACACCAATGTCCCTCCCAAGATTCTCTGTATTGCCAGTTCTGTAATGACAATGTACTGCATGTATAAGGGCGCAAAACTGATGGAAATGGTTTGCACTATAGTCAGACATTTGCTGCGTTGAGCTGTCTTGGCAATGTATTACTTCAGCAAATTGCCTATGAATATACTATTGATATCTCAGTCCAGCTCATCTGTGGAATGAGATGGAACAAGCTATGCAGAGTTAGATCCACCAACAGAGAATTTGTTTTTTAAATCCATCCTAAGCAAGCTGAAAATCAAGATGCAGTAAAAGAGAGGAATGTACAATTAAATTTGTAAATTGTTTTGCAATTTAGTAACTATTTTTTTTTCACAAAGATAACTTGTTATGTTCTCCCTGTGTCTGCATGGGTTTCCTCCGAGACATGAAGGTTAGGTGAATTGGCGATGCTAAATTGGCCCTAGGGTTTGTTTGTTGTGTGGGGTTTGTGTGTATTTGCCATGTGAGAGACTGGCACCCAGTCCAGGTTTTGTTGCTGCTTTACACCCAAAGCAGGCTGGGATAGGCTCCAACACCCCTTGAGACCCTGTTGTGAGTGAGTGATTCTGTAATAACAAAACAAACATAAAATCAAAAACTGACATGCTCAAAATGAGCAGCTTGGGTTACTTAGATCCTACAAAGGGACCTGAACACAAATCAAGAAACAGCATATGGTATTAGAAACTCCAATAAGCAGTGGCATCAGTTCTAAAAAGGCATTCAAGAGGAACCTTATTGGAGCACTCACAAGGGATTGCCTTGCTCATCAGATTTTACAGGGTCAGAAGCTAATACCTGCCTACACTTGCTCCAGTAAAAAAAAAAAAATGCTAAATTGCTAGAAACAGCAAAAAACAATATGGTAAACATACTAACAAGCACAGTGGACTGCTAACAATAAAGAAATAAAACGTCATTGAAAAGGTATTTGCTTGATTCTTTTTGTAACATTTCCAAAGAACCTTAAATATGGAAAATGGCTGCTGTGAATCACAAGGATACTCTTATTGCGTGTATTTCAGTTTTTTTTATGATTTTATTCCACAGTAGTTAAAAAACTGCATTGCATCCTGCAACATCCTGTAATGTACGTCACTATTTACTTAGTATTTCTGGAAGTGGTTGGTTGATGTGTGATGTGTTGTACGATTGTATTGACTTCTATATAAGATTGTTGCATAAGAATGTGAGCATGAAAGTTTTCCAAACCGCTTTTTTCATTTTGTTTCTTTGTTCCTTTAAAGTTTGAACTCTGCCATACATTCCTTTGACCTCTGCTCAAATTCACGGCTTTCCAAATGAATGGAGCACTTTTGATTTTTTTCTTTCTTTGGATTTGAACTGGTGCAAATCCTCTTTGACTTTTATTCTTTGCGCACATTATTGTTCTGTTATTCTCAATTGCTCTTATTTCCTGGATAGACATTTTTGACTATTTTTTCTCTTTTGAACTTTTACTTTTTCATCTCCTGGTCCATCAGCTTTTTGTCTTTTCCGGGAATAGCCCATTTTTTTCATTAAGATGCAATAAAAACATTAATTTTGCCACTGAGATGGATAAAGGGCTTAAGTTAGGCAGTTACAAATTGACCACATAGCATTACACCAGAAGATCAGTAATCTTTTAATAATAATTCAGCAAGCACTTGATTAAATTATTTAGTTTGCAGGCTAAAATAAAATCTTCCAGAGAGAACACACATCATGATCATTTTTAGTTAGTATCTTTCATTTTTGAAATTAGCTGTCTGCTTTAAAGAAGGCAAACACAAAAACAGGATATACAATATTTGATGCATCAGTAGTATTATCTTCTATGAAGGTTTTGGTTGTTGTTAAGCTGCCTACCACAAGCTAAATTAAAGCAAAAAATGCTCATGATTTGCATGCCTGATAAGCATAAGAGCAGCTGCCTGTCTATTTTAATGATTCTGCAAATTTGTGAACATTATGTTTTTTCTGGGGGAGCTTAAAATTTTATTAGTTCTAACATTTTATAACAAACATAAAACATTACTAACACATCAATTAAAATATGTTCTATTGACAGAGAATCCTTTGAGAAAGAACTTTTAGGGCACATCACGTCACTACCATTAACTATATAAGTAGTGGTTTTGAAAACTTGCCATTTTTTGCTATCCCATACTCAACACCATGTCATTTTGAGGTTTGATTGGTCAAGCTCACACAGCCCCAGAATTAATTGGAAATTTGGGGAGCATGCATCTTGGACATCCTCTTGTTTTAATCAACATGTACAGAATGTACAGAAAACTACCCAAAATCTTATTTGAGGTGTTGTGGAAATCTTGCCAGTTGCAGTATTAAGAGTGGTGTGATTTTGTTCAACAAGCAATGGATCACTCTTTCACCTTCACATCAACCGTGATGACTATGATATTAGCATTTTTCCAGTAGATTAGCCAAACCTATTAAACACCAGAAATGGTCTAGCAATTTTGGTGTTCTCTTTTTTTCTTGTTCTTCATGTCTTGGTTATATTTTACTAAGGTTTTTTTTCACCATTCTTTGCTAGCAATGAAAAAATACATGGAAATTTGCAAAATGTCTTTAATAAATGGTCTAGTGGTTCAATTATAGTCAAACTTTTGTTTTTGAAAACTATGGTTCATTAAGACCATGTACTCGATTATTGGCATTTACAAGATAACCATAAAAATAATTACCCTACTTCCTTTGACTTCATCTCCCACTAGTCAAGTTACTGACTTTCCGTTGTCTACAGTATAACCTTATTTGAATAAAGGAAGCAGATGAGTGGAAAACTGCATTTAATGTCACCAGTGAACACTACAGATATTTAAAGATGCCTTATAGTTCAGTAATACCCTGACAATTTTCATGATGTTCTGGGAATATATACTCTTATGTAAATTGATATTTTGTTCCTTTCTCCTGATCTTAAAACTATGCTTTAAATGTCTAAGAGGTTTGTGAAAAAATATTTCATTGCTAAACTACAAAAGTGCAATTTTTCCATTTTCTTTTTTGAATATCATATTTTTCAACAGGCTCTTAGTATGGCCCAAACTAAGGTTAACATACTTCCTAATAGGAAACTCCCATGTCCTGTAAAACAAGTTCAATAATATATAGTTTCACTAATTATTTTTATTACTCAGGATTCATTAAACAAAAGTTAATTTTTATTAGTGTCTTATATTTCTTATGATGCAACAATATTTTACTTTTTTTTTCTTTTTTTTTTTTTTTTACAATTTTTACTTTCAGTATGTCCCCTGCTGTTTTGTTAGTTTGTTGCTTAGACATAATGGTTTATAAAGTCACCATTAACAAATGTCCAGGGGCCTCATGTATAAATGGTGCGTATGCACAAAAATGTTGCGTACTCCCGTTTCCACGCTCAAATTGCGATGTATAAAACCTAAACTTGGCGTAAAGCCATGTACATTTTCACGCCAGCTAAATGCTTGGCGTACGCAAGTTCTCCGCTCGGTTTTGCAAAACTGGCGGCACCCAGTGTCAAAGCAGTGCTTTTGTTTAAGTGTGGTTCTTTTTTAGATCCACATCCCTGACGCGGCTTTATCAAATACACTGAAATTAACCGCATATTGTTTATTAGTTTAAGGCATCTGATTGTAATTAACCTGTAACAATATAAGGGTCCACGGAATGGCCAAACTATTCCAAATACCATAGCTGCTTTAACGTTGTTCCTCTCAATGCACCACTCAGAGTATTTATCCCACATTATCTGAGTGTGGAATCACAGCTCTGTAGCAGCTGATCGGAAAGAGAATTATCGGTATACAGCATCAAGCACACCCTGCCTCAGCCATGCGTCTATTGAACTGCTCCCATATGGCAAATGCTTCAGAGCTTTCCTGTAGGGACATCGTGGTCAGAAACAGTTTCATCACAAGAACTATAAACGCACTCAATCAGTCCATCAAGCGTTGCTTGTAGAACTGTTTGTACTTATTAGTACAATTACCTCACTGTAAACTTGCAATACAGATATAATATTGCACTACCTGAGCCACTTTATAACGCGTGTATTTACATATAATGACGATATCATTTTTAAGATGAAATGCAGCAAAATATGTTTATTACATTATACAGATAAAATGTTAACATCATTTAAATAGTCTATGTTGTTAATAATTAAACATGTGAGGATACGGTGTCGCAGAGCTAGTTAGTTCAGGGATTGTTCCTGCCTCGCGCTGTATTCTTGCTGGGGCTGGTGCGACACTGGAAGGATAGGTGGATAGAATAATAATAATAATTAATTTTTTGCATTTATATAGCGCTTTTCTCACTACTCAAAGCGCTTAGCAATTGCAGGTTAAGGGCCTTGCTTAAGGGCCCAACAGAGCAGAGTCCATATTGGCATTTACGGGATTCGAACCGGCAACCTTCCGATTGCCAGTGCAGCTTCCTAGCCTCAGAGCCACCACTCCGCCTAATTAAACATGTATTACGAAGATATTTCAATGTTCCTTAAAAGTTTTGAAAAATCTGCTTTCTAAGCCTACAGATGGCTTAACATCTATTACAGCGCTGATTGTGTGGTGATTGGTTACTTGGAGAAAGAAAAGGAAGGACAGGAGTTGGGGGTTAGTATGTTTGAAAGAGTAAAATAAATTATTTCATTGAAGGTCGCGCACAACACAGCAAGCATCTTGCGTGAGGCAGGAACAATCTCTGGACAGGGCGCCAGCTCGTCACTATCATTGTGCCACCGTGTTCCCATGTTTAATAACATGCTTTAACTCCTATCATCATGAAAATGATATCAAGTATACATCTCAGTATTTTAATTATTCAGAGAGCTGTAATATCATGACTGTAATGGATTCTGTGTCATGTCAAAGGAAGAGAAAGCCCGTTTAAGAATCACGTAGTTATTCAAACAGCACATGGAAGAACAAATACAATACAAAGCATTTAACGTGCTACTTTTGTTATGATGGTATTTGGGAAACCAGTAAATTAAAGATTTAAAGATGAAGTTTATGATGTTCTACTTTAATGACAAAATAAACTACGTGATTAAAGTGGAAATTTCGAGTTGACATTTTGAGCTTTTTTCTCACTGTGACCCTATTTTTTTCCTTTTCTCTGTACCCTAATAAGCTTTCATATGACACTCAGACGGTGGGCTACGACTATCTGACTTCTTCTTTTTTTATTTCGGGCACTGTGCAACTTTGTTATTCGCTTGGTATTCGCTGAAATTCATCTATTTTCCCCACAATGGGAATAGCACGGGGGGAAATAAAAGAATTTCAGCAAATGCCAAGTGGAGGCAAAGGAAAAACGTACTATTTGTTGGTTTAAACAGTGGTATAATCAACAAAAGGAAGTTGATCGAGTGACAGAGTGTCGGAGAAACTCGAAGGCTCAAGTTCACAAAGTCGTACAGTGCCGAAATAAAAAAGAAATCACATATCAAAGTCGCCGTGAAAAGGCGAGTCGTAGCCCACCGTCTGAGTGTCATATGAAAGCTTATTAGGGTACAGACAAAAAAATAGGCACACAGTGGGAAAAAAGCACGAAATGTCAACTTTAATCTCGAAATTTCCACTTTAATCACGTAGTTTATTTTGCCATTAAAGTAGAACATCATAAACTTCATCTTAAAATCGTTTAATTTACTAGTTTCTCAAATCCCATTGTAACTAAAGTGGCACATTAAATGCTTTGTTCTGTATTTGATCTTCTATGTGCTCTATGTGTGTGAATCACTACCTGCTTCTTAAACGGGCTTTCTCTTTCTCCGACAGGACACATAATCCATTACATTCGTGATATTACAGCTCTCTGAATAATTAAAATACTGAGATGTATACGTGATATCTTTTTCATGATGATAGGAATGAAAGCATGTTATTAAACATGGGGACACGGTGGCGCAGTGCTTGTTCATGTCTCACGCAAGAGGCTTGCGGCGCCGTGCACGACTTTCGATGAAATAATTTACTACAGAAGTACTGTCTCTTTCAAACGTACTACCCTCCAATTCCTGTCCTTACTTTTCTTTCTCCAAAAACCCAATCGCCACACAATCAGCTATATAGACGTGAAGCCATCTGTAAGCTTAAAACGCAGATTCCTTCAAAACTTTTAAGGAACATTGAAATATCTTCGTAGTACATGTTTAATTATTCTATCTGTCTAGCATTCCAGTGTCGCGTCAGCACCAGCAAGAATACAATGCAATGCAGGAACAATCCCTGAACTAGCTAGCGCTGCAGCACCGTGTCCTCACATGTTTAATTATTAACAATACAGATTATTTAAATGAAGTTAAAGTTTTATCTGTATAATATAATCAACATATTTTGCTGTATTTCATCTTAAAAATGAATACCGTCATCATATGTAAATACACACTTTATAAAGTGGCACAGGTTGTGCAATATTATGACTGTAGTGCAAGTTTACAGTGAGGTAATTGTACTTATAAGTAAACAGTTCTACAAGGAGCACTTGATGGACTGATTGAGTGCGTTTTTAGTTCTTGGGATGAAACCTTTTCTAAACCACGAAGTCCATACTGGGAAGTCTCTAAAGCGTTTTGCTGTGGCTCAGGCAGCGTCTGCTTCATGCTGTATACCGATATTTCTCTTTCCGATCAGCTGCTGCTGTGATTCCTCACTCAGATACAGTGATATAAATACTCTGAGTGGTACAGTGAGAGTAATATGGAAAAGATGATCTGCTGTGGCAACCCTTAACAGGAGCAGCTGAAAGAAGAAGAAGATGCAGTGAGAGTTACAACGCTAAAGCAGTTATGGTTTTTGGAATACTATGGCTATTCCCTGGACCATTATATTGGCTGCAGGTTAATTACAATCAGATGCATTACACTAATAAACAATATGCAGTTAGTTTCAGTGTATTTATAAAGCCGCATCAGGAATGTGGAGCTAAGAAAGAAAGGGTGTCCACACAGGAACAGTAGCACTGCCTTGACGATTGTTGCCGCCAGTCTGCAAAACCGAGCGGAGAAATTGCGTACGCCAAGGTATGAGTTACCGTGGAAATGTGCGTGGCTTTACGCCAAGTTTAGGTTTTATACATCGCGATTTGAGCATGGAAATGGGAGTACGCAACATTTCTGTGCGTACACACCGTTTATACATGAGGCCCCAGATGTGCTGCTGCATTTTGCAACATCTGCAGTGGCTTGTTAGACATGCCAGCAGAGAGTTGCAGTAGTCCTTCCATGACAAGACCACAGCCTGGACCAGGAGCGCTGCATACTCTGTCAGATACAGTCTGTTCTTGCAGATATTGTATAGAGTTAATCTGCAAGACCTCAAAGACCATAGTAACATGTTCAGCTAGTCATTAGTCACCACACCAAGGCTGCATACCGACCTGGTAGGTGTTAGTGATAATGAACCAATCTGAACAAATATATACTGTAAGGTGCTGAATAAATGGACATGCTGGGATAAACAAGAAGGTCAGTCTTTATCAGACTGACCTGGAGATGGAGTTCCTTCATTCACATTTCAGTGTCAGTGAGACATCAGCATAGCAGTGATAAGAGAAGCCATGGGACTGGATGATAGGGCCTAATGAGGACATGTATAGGGAAAATAGGTGAGGATCCATAGGATTTAAATCAAAATTATTTTTATTTGACTGTTCACCTACAGCCTCTTCAATCTCTTCCAAAAATTTCACAGATTGAAAACCTAGACTTGCAAATGATTTTAAGGTGGTGCAAAAGGGTGAGCCTCAAACTTAAGAAGGTTCCATCCCAAGAGTAAGAGCCATGTTTCATAGGAGCTTATACTATCATAAAAACATGGACCAGTACTTATAAAATAGCATTATGGTAAAACCTGTTTATTCCCGTCACCTGCAAAAGATCTTTCATTCCATTTCCTGCCAGTTACAAAAAAAAAACAAAAAAAACTAATCTCTGGCAATTAGTGAGACCCTTGTGATGATGCATGTTAATGTTTTTTTAAAAAAAAAACAAAAAAAACAATGCGATTTGGGTTCTGTGGGCGCATGGCTGAAGGTCTGGGCTGCTACAGGATGTTCAATGTGGAGGTGGGCTGATTGGTTGATTACATCAGCTGCTCTACATCCCCACTTTGGCAGATTGTAATTAGGATGCTGCACTTGCAATACTATAAAAGGAAGTGTGAGTAGATCAAGAAAGAAAATGAAGGTTTAAGGAAAGGTCAAGAAAAAGATGTGACAGAATCTTGGGTGATTCAGTGCTGTTATGGAGAGGAAGTAGGAAGCTGGGAATGTTGCCCCGAGTGGAGTGGTGGCTCTCTAGTGTAGGGTTGCACCTGCTGAGCGTCCAAAGTAGCAGGAACGAACAACCACTCTGAGAGATTACCAAAGACACAAAGGGATGTCAGCGGGAGAAAGGAACAAGGCTCACAGGGTCCTGGCAGATGCGGGGGATGGGGGTGGTGACACTTGCCAAATTTAAAAAATTTCAGTTCATCTGTCAGAGGATGTCTTAAGTTACTAAGGAGACTGGAAAGATTGAGCTGAGGAAAGTTTGGTTTTAGAAGGAAACATAGCTGCTCAGGAGTGATTTTAAAGGACAGATCCTGTGTTTTAACCTATTAATTGGAATATTGATTTAATTGATTTTTAACCTTAATCAATGCACTGATTTTATTTTAAATTATTTATTCCAGAAAAGGTTTCACTACACTTTGCATCAGCCCTTGCTTGTTCTATGTCCTTATTGCAAAGTTCATCCCTGATTTATGTTTGTCAATGTCCTGGGTTTAAGAGGAGTATGCCAGCTGCGGGCAATCCAGGGATTACATTAGTATGGCCAGCCAGCCACCCACCATATGGATTTTAGTAAATTCGATTTGTATTTTAGTAAAAATCTAATTGATTGGTGAATTACTCTGCAGTAACTCCAAAATACTCCTTTAACTGGTAAAGGTTCATTAACAGGCAATTAGGTAGGGCAGATATTGAAAAGAGAAAGACAAAAACAACAATTTAGAAAGGGAGAGTGATTTGTGGCATATGGGAGGGACAGTGGGGATGTCACTGCAACAGACTTTCAGAGTGATATCTGTTTTGGAAGACCTAGTTGGTGTAGCAGGTTTTCTTTGTGCTTATTATACTTTGCATTGTCTCCCTTGTTTAACTTTTAAACTGTTCTGATATTTTTTTCTCATCCTTTCTAAATGTTTTGGCAGACAATATCCTGTGTTAAAATAAAGATTTTTTGGCATCTTTTTTGTTTAATAATTTCACAAAGGATTATAGGTAAATATTTTCACCTCTTAAAAAATTCAGGTTGTTCTTTCTGGTAATGATGGTTATGAAAAAGCACTTGTTTGCAGCTTACTAATAGAGTTGCATTTACGCTTTTCAGCCTGGATCTTACTGATCTATTAGGTTATCTTAACTATCAGATTATAAAGAAACAAGTAACGGCGCACTGCATGGAATACACTTGACTTGAGCATTTATAGTTTTCATACTCTCTTTCTCTGTATGTGTAGCATTCGTTTGCTCAGAGGTCGATGCGCTTGCTGCTTCCTGAACAGCTCTTCTTTTCTCCACAATAGTGGCCCGCTTCTTCTCTTCTTTCGCTGGCATCTTTTCGCGTTAAAACTGATTAAGTTAGTGTTTGTGTTCTGATTACTTAGTATGTTTTCTTTAATTTTCACTTAAGCTGGCACTTAAGTCTTCAATCTGCCTCAAGAATAATTTAAGATATGAAGAGGTAGGGGAAGTGACGGCAAAGGTGGTAGGGATCAGAACGGCCGCTGCCGAGAGTTGATTCTACAATAAAATTAAATAAAAATGAAAAGAGGCATAATCTTGGAGGTCAATCACCACCCCGAAAGCGGATTGTAGACATCAGGCAGTATATTTGTACCAAATTTCAGACGAATAGGTCAACCGGTTTGCGAGCTACAGATAATTTAAAATCCTAGACAGAAACGAACAGCCACAGTAGCATATTATATATAACGATACCATTAGGCAATTTTAGAACAGGGTTGTTTTCAAAAAATTTACAGATGTCCCTAAAGCTGTTACTTTCTTTTTAGATTTTTGATTACATACAAAACATACTTGTCACTGTTAAAGTGGAGAAGAAAATCTATTTACAGAAGCACAGTGTTTTTCTAGTTTTAAGGTGTTTTTTTTTTTTAGTATTAAATTAGTTTTTTCATTTTTTTTCATTTTTTTCAACAATTAACTTTTGGATTTTTTTCACACTGTATTAGTTCTGTATTACTCACCAAAAATGTCCACACAGACAGTTTTGCAAAGGTAACAGGTAACAGATTTCTTTATAGTTGTCAAATAGTCTATCATTTATGATGTTCCTTTCAAGCTAATCCATATAATTTTACTCTCTGGGTCAGAACTCCATTTTCTCCCGATAATGTGATACTTCAAGGTTTCCAGTATAATCAAAAAATGCAAGAATCCCAAGTGTGCCCTGGTGTTATTTGCTACTTTAACCAGCAACAAGTTTAAGCAAATGGTTATTTCATTTCAAGAACAATTTATTTTTTATTTGTGCAATTCCCTCTGCGAGCTGTAAGATCACTGCACACATATACTCTTATTTTATATTTATTTTTGACGATTCCTAATGCTGACTGTGTCCTTTACCTATTTTGAAACTCTGAAGGTGTAATTTTTCAAGGAATTCTTCCTTTAGTTATTTTTTTAAAATTCTA
This sequence comes from Erpetoichthys calabaricus, assembly GCF_900747795.2. NCBI lineage: Eukaryota > Metazoa > Chordata > Cladistia > Polypteriformes > Polypteridae > Erpetoichthys > Erpetoichthys calabaricus. Next base: position 120,265,532 of record NC_041398.2, read on the forward strand.
TTGAAGCCACTACTTGAATTTTGTTAATAACAGCATGGTAGGTATAGAAATTAAAGTTTTTTTTACATGTACATGGTGCATTTCTACAAGCATAATATTTATATTAAATACTAGACATCTGTTAAAGAAACATCTCAAATCTTTCACTTAATAAGCAAAAAGCAGAACATTAATAGCTCTCTATGAGCCTAAACAGGAAAAATGTTTTTCAATACATGTAAGAATAAACAGATTTTGGCAATTGAAAGTGCTTAATAAAGCACTTCTAATATCCAGCATCTCATGTTACACACACTCAGTCCATGTAAACATGGGGAGAACTTGCAAACTCCATTCAGATACTAACAAGATTAGCAATGAAACCTGAACTTGTGACACTGTGTAATAATAATAATAACAAAACATTATTCAAAGAGAACCCCTCCCCTGTTCAATTTACTTTATAGATATAGGAATATTACAATATTAATAAAAGCAAATATGACATCAATAAGACAGGATATAAGCTAATATCAAACATGTCATGTCATTTTCTAAACTGCTTAATCCAGACCAACTGGAACCTATCCCAGATAACACAGGGTGTAAGGCAGGAACAAACCTTGACAGGGCATTACTCCATCACAGGGCAAACATCCCACACACCCACACATCAAACACATACCATGGCCAATCCACCTAACCTGCATTTCTTTTCACAGTGGGAACCCCCACAGACAAAGGGAGAACATGAAAACTCTATGCACTTCAAAATTAGGAGTGCTGACATAGCTTAGTGACATCATGACCCTGTTAAAAACTTTTCAATACTGAAGATTTCTAAATATCTGTCCAGAGTCCATGCCTGTCCCCGAGAGTAATGTCGTCCAGCGTCCACAAGAATGTCTGATGAACTAAGGAAGTGGCTGGCGTAAGACAGTAAAACATGCAAAATACATCCATGCACGTCCATTCCATTGTCCTCTACAGGGCTGGAATGTCCGAAAAAGAAGAAGCATAAAGAAAGAGGGATGCAAGTGAATTTTGGTGAAAGGATGTTCCTAAATGCATGATGCAACTGAAAGAGATAGACTCATTATTGAACCATTAAGCCCGTTTTACTAAAAAGGTGTTTAACTATACTAGTATTAAGATAATTGCTGTCCAACCATTTGATATTGATGTAACATAGAGAAGTTCATCATGACACTGCCCCACCCACGTTGAAACATCAGTGCTAATAACCTGGCTAAAAGTAAATGTATATGTGTAACGTCACCTCGGTTAATAACATTGATTACATGCTATGCATCTGCGTAATCTGTCACTGCAATAGTATTGGCAGCAAAAGAGCAATAGCACTAAAATCGACTCCTCCTTGATGTAATGTATGAGTGAACACCCACTTAAATTTCTGAGGGAGGCACCGCCCGTCTTTTTTTTTATTATAGACGTGATGTTCATAGAGTGTAAATGTGCGCTTATGATGAGCTGGGGCCTTTGGAGGTCTTAATTTCATCTTGCTAAAACTAATTTCCCAATTACCTACATAATACAGAAGAGATGATACTTGTCATTCATTATATGCCAAGCTTACTATAATAGCCAAATTAATCCAACACCAAAATATATAAAATACCTAGTTAAAGGAAGGACAACGTTTGTAAAGAATATCTCATTGCAGCACAAACTATTCAATGAAGAACAAGCTCAATGTCAGGGATCTCAAACTCCAGTCCTGGAGGGCCGCAGTGGCTTCAGGTTTTTATTCTAACCATTTTCTTAATTAGTGACCTGTTTTTGCTGCTAATTAACTTCTTTTGAATTAATTTTAATTGACTTGTTTTTTAAGATTTGTGACCCGAAATTCCTTCATCGTTCCTTTGAATTGCTTCATTTCTTTCCTTAAACAGAAATGAAATATGAAGTGAGTGAGCCAACAGAAGACCAACTAAGTCAGGTCCTCAAACTCCAACCAAATTCACTCCAACCAGTTGTTTAATTAGGCAGAGTCTTGTTAATTAAATCCTTTCTTTAATGGTCTATCCTTGTGCAATCGCATACACTTTCAAAATTGTTGATTTTTTCTTTATTTTTCTAAGAGTACTGTTAAAATGTTTTTGGTACCTGAGCAAATCACCATTCCTGAGACCACCACATTTTCAGATATTGTATGATGTACACAGTTTGCTGGTCATGTTTTGGTTCATTTTGTATCTCATTGTTTGGCTGCTAATTAAGGAAAAACAAAAACTTATTGGGTCTGAGTCTTCAGGAGTAAGCCAATCAAAATTAATTCAAAAGAAGTTAATTAGCAGAAAAAAAACAGGTCACTAACTAAGGAAAGGGTTAGAATGAAAACCTGCAGCCACTGCGGCCCGCCACAGGCCTCATGTATAAATGGTGCTTACGCACAAAAATGTTGCATAAGCCAATTTCCATGCTCAAATCGTGATGTATAAAACCTAAACTTGGCATAAAGCCACGCACAGTTTCACGCTTGCTCAAACCATTGTGTACACAAGTTCTCCGCTTGGCTTTGCAAACTGGCAGCACCCAGCGTCAAACCAGTGCTTTTGTTCCAGTGTGGTTTCCCTTTCTTTTTTATATCCACATCTCTAACGCGGCTTTATCAAATACATTGAAATTAACTGGATATTGTTTATTAATTTATAGCATGATTGTAATTAACCTGTAACAGTGGTCCATGGAATGGCCAAACTATTCCAAATACCATAGCTGCTTTAGCATTGTTACTCTCAAGTATTTATCCCACTGTATCCGAGTGGGGAATCACAGCTCTACAGCAGTTGATTAGAAAGAGAATTATCGGTATACAGCATCAAGCACACTCTTCTTCAGCTGTGATGTCTATAGAACTGCTCTCATACGACAAACGCATCAGAGCCTTTCCTGTAGGGGCATCGCTGTTCAGAAACAGTTTCATCACAAGAACTATAAACTCACTCAGTCAGTCCATCAAGTGCTCCTTGTAGAACTGTTTGTACTTATTAGTACAATTACCTCACTGTAAACTTGCAATAGTTATACAGTAATAATTGCACAACCTGAGCCACTTTATAAAGCACGTATTTACATATGATGATGATATCATTTTTAAGACGAAATGCAGCAAAATATGTTTATTACATTATACAGATAAAATGTTAACATTATTTAAATCTATATTGGTAATAATTAAACATGTGTGGACACAATGTCACAGCGCTAGTGACGAGCTGGCGCCCATTCAAGGATTGTTCCTGCCTCACGCTGTAATCTTGCTGGGACTGGCACGACACTGGATGAATTGAATAATTAAACATGTACTAAGAAGATATTTCAATGTTCCTTAAAAGTTTTGAAGAATTGGCATTCTAAGCCTACAGATGGCTTGACATCTATTACAGAGATGATCATGTGGCAATTGGTTACTTGGAGAAAGAAAAGGAAGGACAGGAATTGGAGATTAGTACGTCTGAAAGAGACAGTACTGCTGCAATAAATTATTTCATCGAAGGTCGCGCATGGCGCAGCAAGCATCTTGCGGAAGGCAGGAACAATCTCTGGACGAGGTGCCAGCTTGTCACTATCACTGCGCCACCGTGAACCCTGATCTCCTTACTGTGAGGCAGCAGTAGATACTGTAGATAGATAGATAGATAGATAGATAGATAGATAGATAGATAGATAGATAGATAGATAGATAGATAGATAGATAGATAGATAGATACTTTATTAATCCCATCCACTGCAACACCATGCTACCTGTCAGTCCAGAAACAAATGTAAAATATGACTGCCACATTTTTTAATGCCATATTTGTGCTTTTTCATGTCTATAATAATCTGTCTGTTGCATGCTGAATTCAATCTGTAAGTCAATTAAACATGCTAACAAGGTGGTCCAAGTAAATATGGAACTTTACTCCCCGCTCTGACTCCAAGTTCACTGCAACTGCAGTTAGTCTTAGTCCACTGCTAGACCCGAAGGTTAGTGTTGTTGATCACCACGGGATCATCCCCAGTTGTAAGTACACTGCAACTGACATATTTAGTTTAATGATGAGCATTTCATTATACATACTTTTTAAAGTGTTTTCATTTTCTACAGTTTCCTATTTATAGGATCTTCAACTAACAACATTTACATGTTCCAGCTTTTTAATAAAATTTAAATCATTCCTCATGTTTTCCAAAAATAACGCACCATTAAGATATTTTAATTCTTATACTCCTTAGTGCATAAATCATGAATCCTTAATTCAAAATATTAATGCTGTACTCCTTCAGTACAATTATTATTTCCCTTTCTTTAGAAAGATATTATGATTCACACTGTTAGAATTAATTAGGAGATGCAACCCATTTATTACAGGCCATATTTATTTTGTAATGGATTAATAATCCATTGTTAGTCTTAATAATATTTACATATTCACAAAGTGAATTAAAGAACTGATTTGTCTTGGAGGTATGAAAGAGTAAGGCATAAAGTACCAGAGTTGGGAACTTAAGTAAATAGAATTTTTTGCTAAAAATCAAAATATACAGTTACACCCCACTAAATTAGTAATTAATGCAGTCAATTTAGGGTGAAGTAAGTTCTATTACATACTGTAGCTAATATTGGTGTTTTACTCTGTGGAATCACCAATGCAAATGCAAAACAGATCAAAACATTAAAGGCAAAAGAGAGTAATAAAATAATCATGGTAGTTTAAACGTAACAAGCCTAAATAAAAAAATAAAAAAAAAGTTTTATTTTACATTTTTTTTTTTACATTTTTTTGTTCTGATGAACTCTTTCATTCTTGCATTATTGTTTAATTTTTTTCTCATAAAGGAATACTATTTTTCTGAGACAAATGCTGATTCAATTATGTTTTCTCTTATACAGCATACTCTTCTAAATACAGGCACTGAAAAGATTATGAAAAATTATAAAATTATCACAAAGAAGTTTGTGACCCCGTGACCCTGTAGTTAGGATATAGCGGGTTGGATAATAGATGGATGAAGTTTAACACTATGCAATAACTATATACATAAGGGTACATCTTCAAAAGCTCTAGGTACATTCATAAAAATATTAAATTCTATTAGAAAAATGGTAAAAAATGTATAAAATACAGAATTTAGATGAAATTATTAGAACTATCCCAGTGAAACAAAAATGAAAAAGTGAAAGCACTTTCATCCAGTTTTCCACTAGCGTCAGTGTTTTCACAGCCTCTTTTTTTCTTTCAAAATTGGAATGCATTTTACCAAATTAAACAAAAGTTGTAACTGGACTATTGACCAATGAATGATAGGTGGAGGTGGGACCAAAATTCAAAAGCAAAACATCATGTGAAAGAGCTTCATGTTTGTGAACTAATTTCATGTTCTGGAGTTATTTAACAATGTTTACCAAAAAATACATGTGTTTTTCATGTTGCGAATATTCAATTGTATAACTTAATATGAGGATTATGTAACACAAGATTTTTTTCATAGACGTTTCTCATCTTGTTTACTGATGTTCAGTGTTTGCCTCTATCAGGTCCTAAAATAAATGTAACAGTTTTAAAAATATATACTTAACTGCATTATTTCTGTAAGAGAGATGTTTGTTGGTCCAATTAGAAAGGTTCTGTAATGATCTTTAAAAGAGGAGTACAAATTTAGTATTTTGTTCAATTTTCAATTCTGAATGTTGTGAACAGTATTTGGCTTACTTTTGATCTATTCTAGCTTTTTTCCCCCCATATTCTGAACAGTTTTATCCAGCATTATTGTTTTTATGATATACTAGCTGAAAGTACCTACTGTTGCCCAAGGTCAGTTTGTATAATGGGTTAAGGAAGAGAATGTGTTTCTTTAAATGTTGGCCATTTTGCCATTGCTGACTGAAATGCAAGTGTCCTATCTGTCATCTACACTACCTTTGTGACAAATTTCAATTTCTCTGTTCTTGTGAGCCAAGTTTTTTTGTATGTTTGAATTCTCTAATTATGGTAACTCTTTCCTGGGTTGGGGCCATGAATGCTGTTCCTTTGTATTTTCTGATTTATGAATTGACTGGACTGGATACTGAATAGATGTTTAATCCCACTCTAATAAACTGTATGGCTTGTTAATTAATGGAATTGTTGAGCTGGGCAAAACAACCAGTTTTTATGTTGCTCCTTCTATTGAATCACAATGCATGACGAAACTTTCAAAACTCCGTAAACTCCCTACACACTCATGGACATACCGGTACTTTTGGCTGTTTTGTAGAAATATGCTATTTTTCTGGTATTTTCCTTGTACTTACAACTTCCCAGTGAAATTCTCTAAGCTCCATGAAGCGTATATTTTAAATTGCTTGAACAATTATGTAAATATACTATACTATATTTTATGAAAGTAAACAGACATTTTTGAGTGATGCATGATTTTTGTGTTGGTTCTCCTTTACACCACAACCTACTTCCCTAACCTAGGACAAACCTAAACAGTATAAGTAAATTAACCTAAACAACGATTTTGGCTTGATAATGACATTTTTGTGCCCCAACCCCCCAACACAACCCAAACCCTTACAACTCTGAAAGGCTGTAAAGTCTAGATTTAGAGTTGCATCAGCTATAATAAGCTTGCAGATTTCATGAACTTTGACTCAGTTATTTATAGTGATGCATTTTTTTAACCCTCATAGTATATCCCCTGTAAAATTTCTGAAATACCATTGAGTCAATATTTTCAGCCGGAACAATAACAACCTTCATGCAAAATTTGTGAAATTGGTTCAGTTAGTTGGTGAACAAACAGGAAAACAAAAAAGACCAGATGTGATCTAAGTGTTTAAGAAAGGGTATTAGTGTGTAAGACTAATACATATAAACAAACAAAGCTGAAAAATTCAAAAGAAGGTCAGAGAGAGGGTATTAGAATTTTATTTATATAAACTGTAAAACAGACATGATTAATAACAAGATACAGTATGTATCCAGTGCAAGCTAAGTACAATTAAACATATTTCTTATCCAATTCAGCCCATTTATAAGAGATATAGGGAAAAAAATACACAATGTTCAACCCCAAGAGAATAAATAAGCAGTTAAATAAAAATCAGATTGGATCATATTAAACTCTTAAGAAAAGCAAGAAACACTGAACTAAAGCTAAGGTTGACAATGTCCAGTTCTATCCTTATCTTTTTACTGTAAATCTGTTTGCTACAAAGGATATGAATGACTATGGATATGGACAAAGTTATTCATATCCTTTGTCCATATCCATAGTCATTCATATTCTATGTCCTTCCAAATTATACTGTTAGTGCCGAGATAAGGTCTGTTGATAAGTTTATAATCTTTAATTAATTAGTTCACAGGACATACAAATACATTTTGAAAAAAAATGGAATCAACCGATTTTAAGTGAGTTTATGCTTCTAAATTAAATTATTGTTATAACTATGTTATTTGTCAATTAAAGGGTCTGCTTTGTTTTGGCAAAATCGAGTTGCTATGTTCACTCTTCAAACACTGTCTCACTTTCTACAGTTCTACCAAAAATGATTGAAGGCTCTCAAATTCGAAAGATTGATAGGAACATTCTTCTTTTGTGATCAACTTTTTATTGAAATGCAAAACCAACACTTTAAAGGGGAACATAAGCCATTCTGGCAAAAATGACAATAAGTTAAAACCAAATGCTCTGCGCTCACTCCACAACAAAAGTCAAAACGGCAATATAAAAACTGAGATGGACACCAAAAGAATAGAGGAGTCCATGAGGACCAGCAACTGAAGGAATAGCACAGCATTGACCCTGTTAAAAATGAGAGTTAAGGATTAGGGTTTTGGTCAGGACCAGGGTCATTTGTGCTTGGACCAGATGTACCATGCACATCTCTTTATCAAGACAAGCACCAGATGCCCCATTGTTCCTTGCCACTGACAACTCAAAAAGGATCAGATTCCAAATGGAAAAATTCCAGAGAGAAAGAGAAAAAGAATCAGGAAGCAAATAGAATACAGATATAAGGAAATCAGTCACCTTGGAACAAAAAAGTAAAAACAAATGTACCTCTGGTGTTAAGGGAACAAAATAATTTGGGTCAGATAATCCCCAAGAATGTCATTTACAGGGGTTGATATATAATTTGTGTACAATTTTAAATTGAGGTGGTTGATGAATAGGATTCCTTGATACTAATGAGACATTTTTAAGAACAAGATTACATAAAATTGAAGAAGTGGGAGAAAAATCTCAGGGCCACACTAACTTCATTGATGGTGGACGATATGATGCCTCACAAAGCAAGGGAACAGAGGAAGAGTGAAATTACACAAAGGAATGGGAAGCAAGGGAAGAAGAAACAAGCTTTAAAAAAAGATCTATGTTGTTAGTAAAAGACTGGTAGAAACATTCTGATTACCACTGATGATATAAAGTTCATGGATTAGTAGCAGATCTCAGTAAGATCAAATATCTGTGGAATAAGATGGAATAAAAAAACCTAAGTAGAGATCTACCTTTATTTTAAAATGCATCTAAGAAAAAAATGACATGGACATAGTTCAAAATCAATACAGTGGAACCTCGGTTCACGAATGCCTCGGCACACGTACAACTCGGTTTACGACCAAAAAGTTTGCCAAACTTTTGCCTCAGTTCACGACCATACACTCGGTATACGAACAAGCCAGTTTCCCTTTCGGTTTGTGCGTGCTGATGATTTCCACACGTGTTGCATTGTTCTCGGTCAGACGTGAACTGCTGAACTGCTGCAATGTAAGAGAGAGAGAGAGAGAGAGAGAGCAGGCAGGCTCGTGTGCTGATGAGAGAGAGAGAGAGAGAGCAGACAGGGTTGCGTGCTAGAGAGAGAGAGCGCGTGCAGCTGAGAGCGAGCCTGTACGTGCAGCTGAGCAGGGAGCCTGGGTGTTTGTCAGTGTTATTCAATGTTTTTACATTAGTTTACTATTACACTGTGCATTCTATGGTGTAATTAACTATATTTGTGCTTAAAAATATTTTAAAAAATATATTTACATACAGTTCGTATGGTCTGGAATGGATTAATTGTATTCACATTCAATCCTATGGGGGAAATTGCTTCGGTTCACGACCAATTCGGTTTACGACCAGAGGTTTGGAACGAATTATGGTCGTGAACTGAGGTTCCACTGTATAATTAAATTTTCAACACCATTTTGAACCCATATTCTGATAACTGCAGACTGTTCTGAAAACAACTAGAGAATCGTGTTAATCTTACTTAGTCACACCTTCTAAAATTGCCACTCTGAATGCTTTTTTTAATAGATATATGCGTACAATGGAAACAAGAAAATAATTAGTTTACTATAAGTCAGTGAACGAGTAATTTTAAATGATATTCAATTGTTTCCCATTTTCTGCAGTATACATTACGATATTGTGTATGCTTATTTTTCACCAGTAGATTGACTTCAACTTTTAAATACTTTCTTCCTTTTGTCGTGAAAAGAAGACAAGAAGACATGCTTAATATTCTATCAACAAGGGAGATGTACATAAAATGAAGAGGTGAGTAAAGACAATACCGTCATCAGTCATATGATGACCTACACTATCCTGAAGAATGGCTGGAATTTATTTGGTTGTAACTGGAAGAGATAGGGCCGGATGCAGCAGTAAAGTGAGGTCATTGGTAATCTTCTTGGTCCTGAACTTCCTGGCTAAGGCCGAAATGAAAAACAAGTGATTTATGATATTAGATAGATAGATAGTATTAGGTACAATCCTTGCATTGCATTCGCCTTAACTTAAATCTTTCCCCATAACAGGTGCATAATACTCAAACATTTAACTTTAAAAATTATTTAAAATAAATACTAATGACAATTCCATTTTATGACAATTCTCAGATTATAAAGATATTCATTATGCAGCAGATGGTTGCTGTCTTTGGGAGTTTATACTTCTGTCATAGTACATCGTGGGATTTAAAGGATGATGGTTTTCAAATTCTGGTATACTAACTAAGGGCCATTTATACTACATTTCTTCTTAACATTATCTTGTGAAGAAGCAACAGCTGTCAGCCGTATGTTCACAATTGTTTTCTATATGTAATTATTGTGTATTTAGGCTATTATTATACATCTACCTATGCAGGAAAATCAACAAATAAGGGCATTCCTCATGGACTTTGAAATATAAAAAAGATAAAAGTAGCTAACCACAGACTTCCCCTATTTTAACGGATGATTCACCAGTATTGGACAACTGACTTATTGTGCCTTACTGCTCTTTAAATACATATGCACAGTGTTAAGTCAAGGTGGAATTATGCATTTACCGCATTACTTGCAATAGTTTAATCCATCAATTTGTTGACTTTTTTTCCCCCCAGGTAAAGGGATTGGTGGGTAGGTGCATATTAATCCACACCCAGCTCAAAGATAATTTAAATTTTTCCGTAAGCTTACTGACAAATAATTTTTGCTTTGATACTTACTTAAAACAGATTTGCCTGAAGAAATGCACAAAACTGATCTTGTGAATGCCACACTGATGGAATCCCTGCTGGTAATCCAGCTGGTGTCCAGTCACTTTCAATCCGCAATACAGTCTGTCATACCACTATGACATTCTTTTTTATGAAATTAATTTATTACCATAACCACATATGCTACACTTTGATCTGGTGACGCTAGTAAAACCTCAATACAAAAATATAACAGCAATTGACATTCCCCCTAAATCACTTTGGCAAAATACACTTGCACACTAATTTGATAAATATTTCTAAGATACTTAAATAATAACTTTTCAAGTCAAAGTCATTTCTTCACAATCATGGCATATATTAATTTGCCACCCAACATTCTGTTCTAAAGTGAAGCATTTTTATTATACATTTTAACCTAAAAGGTGAATGCAGCTGAGATCTAAATATGAAAACAAAAGCCTGAAAACTTACAGAATATGTCCACATTGAAGTGGCAAAGGTTTTAAGAAAACATGCCTTTCGTGTTTCTGTGACATGCTTTTCACAACAAGAGTAAACTTCCTGGCTAACTGGAAGTAATAAATGTTATCAGATAATTTTCGTATTATTTTCTTGAGGCAAGGATATAATTCCTGTTCACTTATTTGCTTGCAGCTGTTGTCATGTGTGAATTTTTGATATCTGGCCAGGGTGCACCCACGATTCACCATATTTTCATAGTCTCAAACTGCACAATATCCTGCTTTTGCCTCTGCAGTTCTGTTTCTTCAACTGCTGCATTCTGCCATGGCAAGTACAAGATGCTCTGCATGAAACTCTGCTGATTTTCTGATATATTGACAGTGTCAACAGCGTACCTTGAAATCATCTGGTTTTGAGTGCACCCACACTGGCCGCACAAGTATAGACTCATTTTCTTACGCAATGTGCATTCAAGTCAAATCATTTTTTTTAAAAAGGCAATATTTGAACACACGTCACATACAGATAGTGGTTTACTGACCTTATGTATGCAAATCATGTGATTTTTTTTCTTCCACTTTTTGTCTATTACAGTGTTTTGTTATTTTGCATAGCCTGAGGAGCAATATTCTCACCAAGAGCTTCACTGTACTTTATACACATGGCACCAACTCTGAACTAAACTGATTTCAGTGCATTCTATTTTTTTTTTCTTATATATCCTCTTTAATAAAATCCCTGTGTGCGTCCAGGTGTCTGTGTGTGTGTCTTCTGGTGAAGTGCGCATGCGCGGGGCACGGTGCGATGCGCGATATTACTGTCAGAGAAAATTACAGGCGTTTTCCGGAAATACAAACCAGTATTACTGCAAGAGGAAATTAAAGGTACACAATACAGTGATGCATATTACAGCCACATACAAGCCAGTATTACTGTCAGAGAAAATTAAAGGCATATTACCGACGCGCACACCTGTATTACCGCCAGAGAAAATTAAAGGTATATTACGGACGTACAAGCCAGTGGACGCACAAGACAGTATTACTGTCACAGAAAATTAAAGACACGCAATACACGGCGGCAGCCCACGAAGAACAGTCAGCTCAGCAAGTAAACATCAACAAAATAAAGGCTGAAAGAAAGAAATCTACGACCAACAAAAAGAATGAGGTCAAAGTCCCTTACCATTTAATATAGACTGTTCCTACTAATGTTTATGCACTACTGTTCTAGCGCCCGTTATTGTAACGGGCTAAATGACTAGTATATTTATTATAAAATCTTAAGATTTTGAGCCAAGGTCAGCAGCACATCAATACTAAATTCACAGTACCAATCAACATTTAGCGCTGCACAGTTTTTGTGGCATGTCATGCACACACACAGTAAAAAAAATAATACTAAGAAGATGAAAAAGGGAGATTATGTAACAGAGCCAAACCACGATGAAACAGATTGAACACCACAAACCAACTATCAAATTTTATGGCGCGTGCTGGGTGATTGTGTGATATTTTTTCAGTGATTATTGTCTGGTTATCTTCGAAACATGGACAGCATTCACAAAATTCAATAATGGCAATTGTAGCAGTGCTTGAAGACAACTTTTCAATGTGAACCCATGTCCCAGAGATTAAAAGGTTTCCATAGAGAAGGATGAATAGTTAGGTGAAACGCACAACTAGTGCCCTTTTAAGAAGGTGGAATCTCAAATAAAAATCAAATCAAGCAAAATCGAATATTATTTGTCACATACAATTCTACACATAATACAAATTGTAGTAGAATGGTTAAATATAGAAGCTGAAGAAAAAAAACTGTGGTAATCCGCTAAGAATACTGTAAAGACAACTAACACTAACTAAACAGAGATGCATCTACCTGTTTAAATGGTTGAAGTGTGGGGTGCAGTTTCACAAAAGATTGTAACTTTGGCTTGGACAGGTTCACGCAGTGGGACGCCTGCAACAGATCGGGCGTGCCTCCAAGTCAGGCATGCTGGAGGACGCTGTGCGCGCCAGTCAATCAAGTCGAGCGTCTCTTTAGACACCTGCCATTAGCAAAGAGAAAGGTGCGGGGCGTTTACCTTAGTTAGTGCATGCAATAGTTTGAGAAGGAGATCCCAGCATAAAGGCCCGTGAAAGTTACAGGAAAATTAACTTACTTTTGAAGAGTGTATTGCGAAGGGAGAGCTCGTGCTCGTACCCGCCCACTCGCTCGCACACACGCGAGGTTGCTAGCCTATTTAATACATGCCTTGCAGGGCATAACACCTGTTCAGAACGTAACGCAGTCAGCCACTATTGGTGGAACAGAGCGGCGTGTTGCAGGATTGGCTGGTAGTTTTGATCACGGGTATAAAAGGCACTTCCTGCGTCTAGGGGTCGTCTTTGGACTTAGTCGGGTGGAAATTATGGCTGGTATACTGTAGTTTATGCTACAGTATACCAAACATAGCGTCATGTGCATAATTTGTATACTTTTTTAAGTAAATCTATAGATATGTCCTAGTTATTATATTATTTTGGTGGAGGTGTTTGTATAGATTTTGGGTTTGTAGTGCACTTTGTTTTTCTTGTATGTTCACTTTTTTTTTTCTTTGCCTCTTGTAAATATTTTTGTGGATTCATTGAACTGTGTTTTGTGAAGTTATTCCTGAGCACAATTTCTTTATTTAGGAAGACTACAGTTTTAGTATATATTCATTTTCCATTTATTTTTCATTTTGGGACTGGTAAATTCACTGTAAATATCATTTGCTATTTTTGATTGGGACATTATTTTTCTGTGGTTTGTGTCATGTATGACAGTTGTATTATTGTAAAGGAAGGGCATTGCGTGTATGTTTGTATGTGCAGCATTCACTAAAAAACGTTCCAGTGTTCAAGATACTTACCTCCAACTGGACATTCAATGTTATGACATGGTGTCAGAAGTGGCTAAATGTGCATGACTTTCCATTAACGGAATAATAATAAAGTAACAGAAGAAGAAAGGGAGAAAAAAAGGCAATGCAAAGTTTAACCCACCGCCGAACTTTTCCTTTGACAAGCCATCAGAATGGCTGGACTGGAAGCAGTGCTTTCAGAGATTCAGGATGGCTACTAAACTCGACAAGGATGACAGAGACGCACAGGTCAGTTGTTTAATTTACGCGATGGGCAGCGAAGCAGAAAAGATTTTCCAGTCGTTATCGTTTGCAGAGGAATGAGGAAAAAAGGATTTTGGCGTAGTGCTACAAAAGTTTGATGAGTACTTTTGTCCAAAACGCAACGTAATTCACAAGCGTGCCTGCTTTCATCAGAGAGTACAGCAGCCGGGCGAGAAGGCTGAGACTTTTATTCAAGCCCTTTACAAATAATCGAAGCACTGTGGCTTTGGTGCGAGTAGGGATGAGAATATTCGAGATCGCATAGCGGTGGGTATTTTGGATAAAGGGCTCTCTCGCAAATTACAATTAATGTCAGATCTCACGTTGGCTCAAACAATACAAACAGTGCGACAGACTGAGGAGCTTACGTATCAAGTTAGTCTACAAGGAGAGGCGTCGGCTTCTGTGCATGAAATCGCACACACATATTGGAAAACAGGGAAATGTTCTGGGAGACCAAGACATACTAAAGTGATGCCAGAAACTGAATGGAAAGAAAATAAATGTGGGAAAATACAACACAAAAAGCAGGAAAGGTGCCCTGCAATGAAGTCCACTTGTAATAAATGTCACAAAATCGGACACTGGGCAAGAGTGTGTCACAGCAAAACAGTGAGTGAAGTCACAGAGCATACAGAACAACCTGCGTACTTCTTGGGATCTGTGAGTAATTTGGATGGGGTGAAGAGCAGTGGACAGTACAGCTTCTCATTAGTGCCACTCCAGTGAGATTCAAGATTGACACAGGGGCTGATGCTAGTATAATGTGTGAAGAGACATTCAACATGCTTATTCCAGAAAGAGCTTTGCAGCAATCCAGCATCTCACTTTATAGCCCTGGAGGCCAGTTGAAGTGCTTAGGGCAGTTCCAAGTCAGCACAAAGTTTAAAGGCAATCTTTACTCCTTCCCAGCCTATGTGGTTCAAGGACACAGTGTGATTAATTTACTAAGCAGGTCTACAGCAGCAGAAATAGGCCTTGTAAAAAGAATTGAGGAGGTCCATAATGTATTTGGTGAGCATGGGATACTAAAAACCAAGCCTGTTAAAATAAATTTAAAAGAGGGGGCACAACCTTATGCAGTGCACATGGTTCGCAGGGTTCCCTTACCACTGATACAAAAAGTTAAGGAGGAGCTAAGTAGTGGAAAACAATGGAATTATTGAGAAAATAACACAGCCAACTGATTGGTGTGCACCTATGGTGCCAGTTCTAAAGAGAAATGGGAAGGTACGCATTTGTGTGGATTTGAAAAAACTAAATGAAACAATCAAGAGAGAAAGATTTATTCTTCCCACTTCAGAAGAAATTATTGCAAAACTGAATGGAGCTACTATGTTTTCTTCATTGGATGCTGCAAGTGGGTTTTGGCAGATACCCCTGCATCAGGAGAGCAATAAGCTGACCACATTTATTACTCTGTTTGCCAGATTCTGTTTTTGAAGGTTACCATTTGGAATAACAAGTGCTCCAGAGATTTTTCTAAGGAAAATGACAGAGATACTAGAGGGTTTAGAGGGAGTTACTGTTTTCATGGATGACATACTTGTGTTTGGACATACTAGAGAGGAGCATTACACATACCTGGAAAAGGTTTTACAGAGGATTGAGTCAGCTGGATTGAAGCTGAATAAAGAAGTGTGTTCTAAAACAGAAACAATTACGCTTCCTGGGTCACCTGATTGATCAGACCTGATCCAGACAAAGTTGAGGCGATTAAGCAGCTGTCTCCGCCTGAGAACCTCCAAAAGCTGGAAAAACGGCTAAGTTTTGGTCAATTATTTAGGGAAGTATATCCCAAATCTCTCAACAGTGGCGGGGCCACTGCTTGAGCTTTTGAAGAATAACCAAGCATGGACATGGGATACAGCACAGCAAGTAGCATTTGAGCGTCTTAAAGAGCTGTTGACGAGCACCAGTTCTCGTTTACTATGATGCAAACAGAGCCACAGCTGTTTCAGCTGATGCAAGCAGCTACGGAATTGGTGGAGTTTTACTTCAACACCATGGAGAAGAATGGAAGCCAGTGGCATATTGTTCCAGGCATCTCACAGAAGCAGAAAGATGCTATGCACAAATAGAAAAGGAATGTCTGGCATGTGTCTGGGCCTGTGAAAAATTTGGAAAGTACCTATATGGATTGGAAGATTTCAAGCTGGTGACTGATCACAAGCCTTTAGTGCCTCTCATCAACAGGAAAGACTTGGACAAAGTTACACCACGTTGCCAGAGACTTCTTATGCAGCTCATGAGGTTTAAACCAATGGCAGAATATGCGCCAGGGAAAACTCTCATTGTGGCAGACACACTGTCACGGAGTCCTAAATGCTGCTCTGACAAAGAAACTGAGACACAAGAGGAGGTGGAGTGCTTTGTGGCAGCGGTTATACTGGCATCCCCTCTAAAAATGGAATGCATTAGAGCAGAAACAGCAAAAGATGAGAAACTGCAGGCAGTGATTAAGATAATCAGATCTGGGTGGCCAAAGTACACAAGCAATACCCCAGTGATGGTTAGGGAATTCTTCCCATTGAGAGCTGTCAGTGTTCAATGGCATAATCACTAGGGGAAGCAGAATAGTTGTACCCCAGGCTATGAGAGCAGACATTTTGGAGAGGATACATGACGGGCATCAAGGCCTAATTAAATGCAGGGAAAGGGTGAATGCCTCAGTATAGTGGTCAGGGATATCATCAGACAAGTTATGTCATGTCAGTCGTGTTGTGAACTGAAAAGGGCACAGAAAAGAGAGCCTTTGATATCCACACCACTACCTGACCGGCCATGGAAGAAAATTGCTATAGACCTCTGTGAACATAATAAACACAATTATTTAGTTGTATCAGTTGTATCAAGGTTTATTGAGGTTCTACATGTTCCCTCAACCACCAGCAAACAAATTATACTAAAGCTGAAAGCAATTTTTGCTAGGTTTGGAATCCTAGAAGAAGTTGTGAGTGACAATGGTCCTCAGTTCTCCTGTGTTGAGTATAAGGAACTGGCGAGACAGTGGGACTTCAGGCATACTACATCAAGTCCTCACAATCCACAAGGTAATGGTCAAGCAGAGAGGGCAGTACAAACTGCAAAGAGGACTCGTAAGCAAGATGACCCACTACTCACCCTTATGTGCTATAGGTCAACACCATGTGTCACTACCGGGACCAGCCCAGCTGAGTTACTTATGGGGAGAAGGGTTAGAACAACTCTAGCCACCCTGGAGAAAAATCTTCAACCCAAATGGCCAAATCAAAAGAAAATTAGGCTAAAGGATGCAAATGAGAAGTCAAAACAAGCTTTTTACTACAATATTACTAAAATAGGCATTATGTTGTAAGGCATCTCCAAAACCTACATCCAGGTGACATGGTCCTTACCAAACTGGACCATGAGAAGTCTTGGGCTAGTCCTGCAGTTGTTTTGCATGGAAGTGTGACACCGAGGTCATATATCATTGAAACTGATAATGGAGAAACACAAACAAGCAATGCCCAAAACTAATTCAGCTGGTGAATTTCCACCTACATTAGAAAGCACTCTGAGCTCTCGGGATGGCACACAATTGGACAATACAGCTCCACCTGAGTCTGCTCCATCTACTTTAAGTGCCAGTAAAGATCAGACAATTACAAGATCTGGTAGAATCAGCAAACCAGTGGTCAGACTAAATTTGTAAACAAATAGAAAAGAAAAAAAAAAGAAAAGAGGAAACAAATGGGCTTTTTGCAAGTTTTATCCAATTTGGATAAAAAAAATGTTATTCCTTGTTTAACAAATGGGCAATGTTATTAATATGCCAATAGTTTTCTCCGGGGAAGGGAAAAGTTACATTAATAGTTTTCTCCTGGGAATGGAAAAGTTACATTAATAGTAATTGAAATAGGAAAATAGAGGAAGCAAGTATTAGCTTGTGGAATTCTATTTACTAGTCAGAGAAAGTAGAAATTATGCCTACTGTTTATGTTGAAATGGGGGGGGGGGGGGATGTCATGTAGTGATATTTACGACTGTTGTATTATCGTAAAGGAAGGACGTAGCATGTTTGTATGTGCAGCATTCAATAAAAAGTTTCCTGTGTTCAAGATACTTATCTCCGACTGGACATTCAATTTTATGACAGTTTGTGCACCTGTAAATAAAACACACTTTTGTTTTTGGAAAATACCACCTTTTTGTGCCTGTGCCTCCATGTCTGATATCTCCCAAGTCTAATCCTTGTTGGTCCAGAACTACAAAACAGCAACTGTGTAGTCTGGTGCCAGCCTTGCTTTGGACCTGGGTTGAGGAGCATTGTCTGAAGACCTTTAGGGAAGCAGCTGAACTTGCAGAGATCTTCATGTCTGCCCATTGTCTGAGGAACCTGAGAAAAGAGAAAAAAGTCAAGCCTACGTGTATGTCTCGGGGTTGATATGGGTCATGGTTCTACCAGTATGGTTAGCCCGCATGTAAAGTCAGGAAACAGGGAAGGTTGAGTATGTAATGGATGTGGACAGAAAAGCAATATGATTAGATCTTTTATGAACAGACAAAAGAGAAAAAAACTTTGTTTTATCCCTTGCCCCTTATGTGAGAAGAAGACTCCTTTTGAGAAAAGGGATTAGGTAGTAAGGATTACTATGGTGGATAATCAGAACAAAGCCTTGATAGACACCGGAAGCAGCCAGTCTCTGGTGGGGAGAGATTGTTTGGCCAACCAAGTGGTGGAGTTGGAGCACAGCATTGCATTGAGGTGTGTCCATGGTAACGGGGTCACCACTCCTCTGGTGAAAGTGAATCTGGAGATACAAGGTTTGGGCTATGAGTTACCAGTGGGTGTCGTTGACAATATCCCTTACCCCGTACTGCTATGGTTGGATGTGCCTGGGATTGAAGACCTCCTACAGGGTACTCTGCAGGCGGAGACTCTATTTGGTCACGACTTCCTGCCATTTGGAGACGCAGACAGTAACGGTACGGTTCATAAAGCCCGTAGTCAGCGGAGGCAAGAGAAGCAGGGTGAACCAATATGCCTTTGGACATCTCAGGTGACACGTGATTTGCTGAGTGACATGGCTTCTGCTCAGCAGGATGACCTCAGTCTGCTTACATACTTTGACAAAGCTACAAAGGGTATACAATCAAAAATTAGAGAGCAGTTTGTCCTCGGGGAAAACATTCTCTACCATTAGGACGAGCATTGCCTTCTAATCTGCAATAAAAAGTGCTGTACCTAAACCATTAGTATCCTGTGGTCAGATCACTTAGGGCAGGTGAAGACTTCAGACTGACTGTCTCATAATTCCTATTGGCTGGGATGGACTAAGGATTTGTCCAACTACGTTAAAACATGTTCAGAATGTCAGAAGGTTGAACCTGTGAAAAGGGGGGAGAAGATTCCACTTATACCATTACCAGTAGTAGAAGAGCCTTTCACTAGTATCTCAATTGACCTAGTGAGTCCTCATGAACGTGTCTGCGCTGGAAACAAATACATTCTAGTAGTATGCAACTACGCCACCAGGTTCCCAGAAGCCTTTCCTTTGAAAAAGACCAATGCCAGCAATATAGTCAGAGCACTCATACAGCTATTTTCCAGAGTATGAATCCATAGAGCGATGCCTACAGATCAAGGATTCTATTTGACATCAAAACTTATAAAGCAGGTGAATAGCTTACTAGGTATCAGGGGGTTAAGGACCTTACTCAATCACGCACAGACAGATGGGCTTGTGGAACGATACAATGCCACCTTGAAACAAATGTTGCAGAAGTTTGTAAACAAAACCCACTTTTGTTTTTGGTAAACACCACCTTTTTGAGTCTGTGTCTCCATGTCTGATTTCTCTCATCTGATCCTGGTTGGTTCCGAACCACAAGACTCCAACTGTGTAGTTTGGTGCCAGCCTTGCCACTACATGTGGTGTCACACTGACTTGAATAATAAGAAAGCTGCTGCTGACAGTAGATGGCCAGACCTGCTCAGTTGTGCCACAGGTTAACATTAAATGCATTAAAATTTGAATAAATCAGGTCCACTTGTTGTGTACATGCTGATAGACGTTTGTTCGTTCAGATGTTTCCTTGGTTGAAGTCACCAGTATTCTAGAGTCATAATGATTCATTCATTAGAGTTCAGGTAACAGAATCGTTTCTGCTGTTGACTTCATGAACAATCACAGGATGTTGTAGCTTAATCTCACAAAAGATATTTTGCTATTTACCTTTTTTATTCCTAATATGACATGGATACCCTGCTTTGCAATATGTGTGCAATCTCAAGACATGGATCAATACTTGAGAACATTCTTGGCTTGAAAAAATTGACATATTCAATAATTTGTAAAACTTTTGTTTCTACATTTGGACCTCATCTTTTTTTAAAATGCAAGAGCAGGCTAGGTGTTTTTAATGACTATAAAAAAAAGTTTCATTTTAGAACAAAATTTCAAATATTGTGAACGAATAATTTTGATTTGAAAAAAATACCCAACGCATCCCTTAAGTTCAAGTTGTCAAGTTCATACATTTAATAGCTTGTGGATAAGCTCATATATGAAATCTTTTGGTTCTAATCCTGATTGATCTAAGCCTTTTTACCTGAAAGGAGATAGAGCATAGGCTGAACTGGGTAGATCTTTATTACTTTACATTTTAATGTTGTAAATATAGAGTGAAACAACAGAATGAAGCTGGAAACCAGTTCACAATTACTGTATTTATTTTATAAATGTATAGTCTGTATTGTAGTTTTCTTTAATCACTAATATAGTCCTAACCGATAAGTGGTGCATTTGTTATAAAATGTGGTCGTTTTTTTGAGTTGTACTGTTTTTATATATTATTGAATAGAATGCAATTGTAATTTTCAGGTTTTATAATAATTTCAATTTTAAAATAAGATAAGACTATAATAATAAAATAACAGATACAATCATTTACTTGGCAGTTAATGCAGAGAAAACAAAGGGAAACTAGAATGGCAAAGTAAAAAAAAACAAAAACAAGATTAGCCCCTCACCCTAGAAAAAGATAAAAAGAATAGAGATATGAGCAAAAAAAAAAACTAACTTTTTAAATATAATAGAATTATTAATAGTATAAAATAGTCAATTAAACACCCTGTATGCTTATTCTAACATTCATATACATGCACTGGACAGTTGACTCCGTGGAGGTCATCCACAACCATTCTTGACTAAATTTACAGTGCTGCACTTTCATTCTACTAAACACTATGCTATGCTATTATCGCAATATGGCTGAACAATAGTTACCCAGAAAAATCAGTGAGGTCATCAGGTGGGCTTCGATCTTTCAGATAAAGTGTTTCATTGCATTTAAGGCCCACGACACAGAGAAGGTTTCAACAATATGCATGAACTCTCACGCACACCACTCTCCTCACTCACTTTCCCAATGAATGAGGCTCAGCCACAACGAAACACTTCCCCCTTTGTTATTTCTAAACCTACTATAAATACCTACATCAATAAATTAAACTACTAAAATACCACTGTGAATAAAAATACCAATCCTACTCTATGAGTTACGCATGAGAAAACAGATAATTAATTACTATTTCTGGAAATCTATACTAATTAATAAAAGGCAAAGCCCTCACTGACTCACTGACTGACTGACTGACTCACTCACTCATCACTAATTGTCCAACTTCCCGTGTAGGTGGAAGGCTAAAATTTGGCAGGCTGATTCCTTACAGCTTACTTACAAAAGTTAGGCAGGTTTCATTTCGAAATTCAACGCGTAATGGTCATAACTGGAACCTCTTTTTTGACAATATACTGTACTGGACGGCAGCTCGATGGCCGTGGGAGGCGGAGTTGAGTGTTACGTCATCACGCCTCCCACGTAATCACGTGAAAAGACTGTGAACGCAGTAGGGAGAAATGAAGGAAGAGCCGCAAACAGCGAAGAACAAAAAATTAATTAAACA
Source organism: Erpetoichthys calabaricus (assembly GCF_900747795.2). Lineage (NCBI taxonomy): Eukaryota > Metazoa > Chordata > Cladistia > Polypteriformes > Polypteridae > Erpetoichthys > Erpetoichthys calabaricus. Next base: position 120,287,528 of record NC_041398.2, read on the forward strand.
ATTGAGAAGGGAGCGAAACAATAAGAAGCGAGCGAGTGAAGCATACAAGCATCTTCATAAGGGAAACAAAGCACGGTGTAAAACGTAAGTTTAAATTAAGTTTATAGAAACGCTCCCGCTGCGGATTGCAATAACATATTCGCGAGATAAAAGTTTAATGAGAAGACACGAGGTATAAACGAACCACACGCCGTAGCGCAACGTTAGGGGCAACAGTTTCAACCATTCTATGATCTGCTTCTCGCAACTGAAAGACGGCACATGGCGGATGTTAGCCGACTTGCTGACCGCAACGTTAGGGGCTTCAACTCTGGTGCTGACGATAGAGATTCGATTCCCGAGAGGGGATGCAGTGAGTGTGTATGCCTGATGAGCCCAGAATTAGGGAGAAACACGTGTCGCATACTCTTTGCATTATTTGAAAGTAAACTATTAAAACCATTGATCATCTTCTGGGAACAGAAAGAGGGCACGTGGCGGATGTAAGGCGACTTCCTGACCAACCACAAGCGTAACCTGGCAGGTAACCACCCATACAGTCAGATTGTGATTCAGAAAACGAATGCCATGAATGTAATTACCATGATCTACATACTGTCAAATAAACGAAACACACGCCGTAGCGCGACAGCTGTGAAAAGCGAGGTTCACAAAAAAACAGATCCTTAACAAATTGTTATTGGTATATTTTCGATCCGTTTAAACAGGTTTTCTTTTCTTCTTAAAAAATTAAAAGCAGTACTTCGCCGCAACAAAGCGCGAGAATTTGGCTATATATATCTGCTTCTCGCAATTAAAAGAGGGCACGTGGCGGATTTTAGACGACTTCATGACCAAACATAAGTGTTACCTGCCAGGTAGGGTTACCACTTTTAATACAAAAAAATAAGGGACGCATACTGCAGCGGGTGCCACATCCCAGTGCCAACACTTTGCAGACTCTACTTAAAAGACCCGCCCTCCTCACTGGACAGTTAAAAAGACCAATCAAACTAACGATGACATCAAGTATTACCCAATCAAAAGTAGGAAAGGAGACATCTTCATAAAATGCGTGTGGGATGATTTGTATGAGACGCTGCTTTAAAAAAAATGATAAAAAAAAAATACGGGACAAATCCCGTCCCGTATTGATTCAAAACGGGACGCGCAATTTCATTCTCAAATATGGGACGATTCCGTATTTTAAAGGACGGGTGGCAACCCTACAGTGCCAGGTAACCACCCATATAATCAGATTGTGATTCAGACTACAGTAATTACATGCAATGAATGTAATTACCCCGATATACATACAAGGCGAAAGTCTTGCAACATTCAAAGATGATGGTTTGGGATAAGTACACCATAGAACATAAAAGAGCTTATGAAGCCTTGAACCGAAAAAAGCAAGATCTCAGAGATCGTAAAAAAAAAAAATAGGAGGTAATGTCGTTTTACTCGCTGTAGATTTTAGTCAAACATTACCAGTTATTCCACAAGGGAGACCAGCAGATGAACTCAACGCGTGTTTAAAATCCATGCTTCTCCCACGCTCGGTTATATGTTGCGTGTTCTCGGGTAGGTACACCAAAAAATGTATACATTTGAGCATGTAATGGGCAAACAAAAAATGAGGTATACCCGAAGGCACTGCAGTAGTACTTAATGTAACTTTACTTCTTAAATGTTAATGTTTTACTGTTTAATAATTTATACGCTTCTTATATGTTGTTCAAATTCTTTTATCAAAATACCAGTGACAGCGCAATGCACGCTAACATGGAGTGAATACACCATACGCATCCGCCCACGGCCGCCCTGGTGTGCGCAGATAGGAGTTGATTCTACAATAAAATAAAATAAAGGTAAAAAGAGTAATACAATCATCACCCATAAAGCGGATAGTAGACGTGACGTACTATATGTGTACCAGATTTCAAGTCAATAGGTGAAACGGTTTGCGAGCTACAGGTGATTTAAAATCCTGGACAGACAAACGAATAGCCACGGTAGCAAATTACAGAAGAAGATTTCACTGTTTAATAATTTATATTTATATGAAATGTGCTTCTTATATATTACTTCATATTCTCATATAATAATGATGTTAATGTTGTTTATATTGATTTCTATGTTATTGAAACTGCATGTATGTGTGTATATGTATGTAGTGTGGCAAGCAGCTGGGGGTGATACCCAGCCGGGACGCCCGCAAGGACTGGAAGAGGGACTATGCCTCCTCCAGGCCATGACAAGGCAGCCGCCCTGGATGGTATGGGGACCATGGGAACAGAGCTTGAAAGCTCAACCGTATATCAGCCTGTGGTCACCGCCAGGGGGCGCCTGGATGCCTGAAGAGCCCTGGCCCTCAGCACTTCCGCCACACCAGGAAGTGCTGGGGGAAGGAAGACCAGGGACACCCGGACAGCCTGTGGACACCGGGGAGTGCCGGGCAGTCACTCATTGGGAGGCACCTGGAGCACATCCGGGTGGATATAAAAGGGGCCACCTCCCTCCATTCGATGACTGGAGTCGGGAAGAAGAAGAAGACAGAGTCTTGGAGGAAAGGAGAAAGGCGTTGTTGAGGGCCTGGACTTTGGGGTGACTAGTGCTGCAGCACTGGGTTGTGTGTGTTCACTGTGCTGTACATATTGTAAATAAACATGTGTTGGATGATAAAACGATGTCTACCAGTCTGTGTCTGTTCTGTATCCCACAATATATATACATATATATATATATATATATATATATATATATACACACACATACACATGGGATGATCTAAGTTTCCGCACTTTTATATATTCATTGGAAATGGTACAATGCTGGGAAAATTACATCACATGGTGTAATGTACAAAGGTGACTATATACAAAAGTGATGTCATTTGTTTATGAAATTCATAATAGAGCTTAAAAAAAAGCGTGGAAACTTTTTGAACGTCCCTCATGTGTGTGTGCGTGTGTGTGTGTGTGTGTATATATATATATATTATCTATACATATTAATAAAAGGCAAAGCCCTCACTGACTCACTGACTGACTGACTCACTCATCACTAATTCTCCAACTTCCCGTGTAGGTAGAAGTCTGAAATTTGGCAGGCTCATTCCTTACAGCTTACTTACAAAAGTTAGGCAGGTTTTATTTCGAAAATTCTACGCGTAATGGTCATAACTGGAACCTGTTTGACTGACTCACTCATCACTAATTCTCCAACTTCCCGTGTAGGTAGAAGTCTGAAATTTGGCAGGCTCATTCCTTACAACTTACTTACAAAAGTTAGGCAGGTTTCATTTCAAAATTCTACGCGTAATGGTCATAACTGGAACATATTTTTTGTCCATATACTCTAATGGAGGAGGCGGAGTCACGTATCGCGCCATCACGCCTCCTACGTAATCACGTGAACTAAAAACAAGGAAGAGATTTACAGCACGAGTCAAACGCGGGAACGAAGGTAAATGACGTTAATTTTTGACTGTCTTTTAATACTGTGTAAGCATACATATTAACACACGTGCAATTAAACGTGTGCATTTACGGGGTGAATTCTCAGGCTTAAAAGCTCGCCTTTTATCAAACGCGGGAACAAAGGTAACTGACGTTGTTCACTGTCTTTTAATACTGTGTAACCATACATATTAACACATGTGCAATTAAACGTGTGCATTTACGGGGTGATTTCTCAGGCTTAAAAGCTCGCCTTTTACTAAAAAGGTAAATGCAAAACTATTTTCAATCATTCTATGATCTGCTTCTCACAACTGAAGGCACTGTGGCTAATGTTACGTCACTTGCTGTCCAACAATAAGCGTTACCTGGTAGGTAACCGGACACTCTCTTCACTCCCTTTCAGGAATCGAACCTCTGAGGTTTTCTTTTGTTCTTAATTAAAATTTAAAAGCAATACTTCACCGCTGCTAAGCCTCTCTAGCGCTGACATCCCAGGTTCGATTACCGTAAGCAAGTGCAGTGAGTGTGTAATTACATTCACGGCATTCGTAGTCTGATTCACAATCTGATTGTATGGGTGGTTACCTACCAGGTAACGCTTATACTTGGCCACCAAGTCAGGTCGAAGTGATCACTCGAGTAAAGGCAGCTTCACAAAAAAACAGATCCTTAACAAACTGTTATTAGTATATTTTCCCTCAATTTAAAAACGTTTTATTTTCTTCTTAATAAAAATTTAAAAGCGGTACTTCGCCGGTGCGAAGCGCGTGGATTTGACCGACTGACACATACAGACATATTCATGAGTGCAGGTACTTCGGAAAGAAAGCACCGTGTAAACCTAAAGTTTAAATTAAGTTCATAGACCTACAAAAGGTTGCCATTCATTTGAGGCAAGATTGCTTTTCTTCTGTACAACTATACGTTGCATTCTCAAGAGTGTGCTTGCACGGCTTCGGATATAGATATATATATATATATATATATATATATATATATATATATATATATATATATATATATATGTATGTCTATATATAAATATGTAAGCTTATAAGTACTGCCTTACTTCTCTTTAAGAAAGGAAGATGTAATGATACTTGATTTAAACGATTCCATATCTTCCTGGGTTTGCGTAGCTTATTGTCAATATCTTTACACCTGTTTTTAACACTTATTTACTTAAACGGGCTTTCACGAAAAAAGTTAGGGCTTTGCTACAGGATACACCCTCCACAAGTTAAGCAAGTAAAAATAAAATATATATTTCTGTTTTATTTAAACCTTTTAAGTTCGTATGCATAGCCCCATTTGGCTGTTTAATTTTTTTTTTTCTTTCTTCAGTGATATTTAATCTCCTTAAAGAAAAAGAACATATCCATTTTACTTTTTTTGTATCTCTTTAGTAATATTTTAGTGTAAAAGGATAACCAGTATTTAAACCTTTTATGTTACTTTATACATTTATTTTACACAATCTTGAAAAATTAATAAGAAAGCTACATATTTTGGCAGCTGCTGCTTTCATTTTCAATGAAATGAAAAAAGCTCTCCAAGACAAAACGTCAATGAAGAAGAAACAGTTTGCACTATCTAAAAAGGAAAAACCCTCATTTATAAAACTTTGCTGCAGATGACTTAGCTTATTGTCAGTATCTTTACACGTTTTTTTAAGACTTATTTACTTAAACGGGCTTTCACGAAAAAAGTTAGGGCTTTGCTACAGGATACACCCTCCACAAGTTAAGCAAGTAAAAATAAAATATATATTTCTGTTTTATTTAAACCTTTTAAGTTTGTATGCATAGCCCCATTTGGCTGTTTAATTTTTTTTTTTCTTTCTTCAGTGATATTTAATCTCCTTAAAGAAAAAGAACATATCCATTTTACTTTTTTTGTATCTCTTTAGTAATATTTTACTGTAAAAGGATAACCAGTATTTAAACCTTTTATGTTACTTTATACATTTATTTTACACAATGTTAAAAAATTAATAAGAAAGCTACATATTTTGGCAGCTGCTGCTTTCATTTTCAATGAAATGAAAAAAGCTCTCCAAGAGAAAACGTCAATGAAGAAAAAACAGTTTGCACTATCTAAAAATCAGAAACCCTCATTTATAAAAGTTTGCTGCAGATGACTTAACTGAAAATAAATGAATAGTTCCTATGTGTATAATACATATTTATCTATTTTACTTATGCCTTTATTCCACCAACTTACAACATCTGAGGTACAATTTGTTACATTACTTTTGTTTTTTGCAGCACAGGCAGGTGAAGTGACTTCCTCAGGGTCACACAGTGGTGTCAGTACCAGGATTTGAACTGACAAGCTCCGGGTTTACTGAAATATTACTGAACAAAGAAAAAAAACGAAAACGGGCAAATACGGCTATGCATACAGGTGTCCATCCGTCCATTATCCAACCTGCCATATCCTAAATACAGGAGCCAATAAGTACATATGTATATATACAGTGTATATATATATATATATATATATATATACAGTTTGCTACAGTTTGCTACAGTGTGTGTATATATATATATATATATATATATATATATATATATATATATATATATATACAGTGTATATATATATATATATATGTGAATGTATGTAGGTATATATGTATGTCTATATATATATATGTAGATATGTAAATTTGTATATGTATATATATGTTTATGTGGATGTGTATATACGTATGTATATGTAGATATGTGTATATGTAGATATGTATATATATATGTATATGTATATATATGTTTATGTGTGTGTGTGTGTGTATATTATATATATAAAAGACAGCAACACTCATAACAATGACAACACAATTACATTGACAATCATGTTACGTTATTTTTAAAATGTTTCCTTTTTTTTTTTCATAACCTCTTTAACACACTACTTCTCCGCTGCGAAGCGCGGGTATTTTGCTAGTCTATAATAATAAAAGGCAAAGCCCTCACTGACTGACTGACTCACTCACTCACTCACTGACTGACTCACTCATCACTAATTCTCCAACTTCCCGTGTAGGTGGAAGGCTGAAATTTGGCAGGCTCATTCCTTACAGCTTACTTACAAAAGTTAGGCAGGTTTCATTTCGAAATTCAAAGCGTAATGGTCATAACTGGAACATATTTTTTGTCCATACACTGTAATGGAGGAGGCGGAGTCACGTATCGCGTCATCACGCCTCCTACGTAATCACGTGAACTAAAAACAAGGAAGACATTTACAGCACGAGTCACACGCGGGAACGAAGGTAAATGACGTTAATTTTTGACTGTCTTTTAATACTGTGTAAGCATACATATTAACACATGTGCAATTAAACGTGTGCATTACGGGGTGATTTCTCAGGCTTAAAAGCTCACCTTTTATCAAACGCGGGAACAAAGGTAACTGACGTTGTTCACTGTCTTTTAATACTGTGTAACCATACATATTAACACATGTCCAATTAAACGTGTGCATTTACGGGGTGATTTCTCAGGCTTAAAAGCTCGCCTTTTACTAAAAAGGTAAATGCAAAACTATTTTCAATCATTTTATTGAAACGCTCCCGTTAAGGATTGCAATAACATATTCGCGAGATAAAAGAACGAAGTAGGGGGAAATGGAGGAACAGCCGCAAACAGCGAAGAGCAAAAAATTAATTAAACAATTGAGAACGGAGCGAGTTAAGCATACAAGCATGTTCATAAGGGAAACAAAGCACGGTGTAAAACGTAAGTTTAAATTAAGTTTATAGAAACGCTCCCGCTGCGGATTGCAATAACATATTCGCGAGATAAAAGTTTAATGAGAAGACACGAGGTATAAACGAACCACACGCCGTGGTGCAACGTTAGGGGCAACAGTTTCAACCATTCTATGATCTGCTTCTCGCAACTGAAAGACGGCACATGGCGGATGTTAGCCGACTTGCTGACCGCAACGTTAGGGGCTTCAACTATGGCGCTGACGCCACATCTCAGTGCCAACACTTTGCAGACTGTACTTAAAAGACACGCCCTCCTCACTGGACAGTTAAAAACACCAGTCAAACTAACGATGACATCAAGTATTACCCAATCAAAAGTAGGAAAGGAGGCATCTTCATAAAATGCGTGTGGGATGATTTGCATGAGACGCTGCTTTAAAAAAAAAATGATAAAAAAAATACGGGATAAATCCCGTCCAGTATTGATTCAAAACGGGACGCGCAATTTCATTCTCAAACGCGGCACGATTCCGTATTTTAAAGGACGGGTGGCAACCCTACAGTGCCAGGTAACCACCCATACAATCAGATTGTGATTCACACTAGGAATGCAATGAATGTAATTACCCCGATCTACATACAAGGCGAAAGTCTTGCAACATTCAAAGATGATGGTTTGGGATAAGTACACCATACAACATAAAACAGCTTATGAAGCCTTGAACCGAAAAAAGCAAGATCTCAGAGATCGTAAAAAAAAAAATAGGAGGTAATGTCGTTTTACTCGCTGTAGATTTTAGTCAAACATTACCAGTTATTCCACGAGGGAGACCAGCAGATGAACTCAACGCGTGTTTAAAATCCATGCTTCTCCCACGCTCGGTTATATGTCGCGTGTTCTCGGGTAGGTGCACCAAAAAATGTATACATTTAAGCATGTAATGGGCAAACAAAAAATGAGGTATACCCGAAGGCACTGCAGTAGTACTTAATGTAACTTTACTTCTTAAATGTTAATGTTTTACTGTTTAATAATTTATACGCTTCTTATATGTTGTTCAAATTCTTTTATCAAAATACCAGTGACAGCGCAATGCACGCTAACATGGAGTGAATACACCATACGCATCCGCCCACGGCTGCCCTGCTGTGCGCAGATAGGAGTTGATTCTACAATAAAATAAAATAAAGATAAAAAGAGTAAAACAATCATCACCCATAAAGCGTGTGTGTGTGTATATATGTGTATATATATATGTTGATATGTGGATGTGTATATGTATATATATATATATATATATATATATATATATATATATATATATATATATATATATATATGTAGATATGTATATATATGTGTATATGTATATGTATATATATGTTTATATGTGTGTGTGTGTATTTTATATATATAAAACACAGCAACACTCATAACAATGACAACACAATTACATTGACAATCATGTTACGTTATTTTTAAAATGTTTCCTTTTTTTTTCATAACCTCTTTAACACACTACTTCTCCGCTGCGAAGCGCGGGTATTTTGCTAGTTATATATAAAACAACATTGCAATCCGGTATGCTAAAATTTAGTTTTAAGGGAAACAAACTGTTCAATAGAATATAATGTGCGTTTTAAGAGTTGCTACAGATGTAATGATGATGACTGTAGATTTTATACAGAAAATTCCAACATTTAAAAGGTGTTTGAGGTTTTAAACACAGCATGGCAGATTGAATTTATAAAATGTGTTTCTCTTGGAGAAGAAAAGTGATTTTCTTTCATTGTTTTCATTGGGCACAGATATTTTGTTTGCCATTGTGACATTGCAATAAGTTTCCAAAGTGAACTTGAGGGTTATGAGCAAAAATCATTATTTGCAGCCCTTTTCCAGTTCATTTTTTGAATGGAGCACTTCACTCAGAGCACTTTTTTTTTTTACAAATCTAATGCATGACAGTAAATATTACACTATAAAACTTCTATATTCATAAACAAATTATGTTAAGTGCACAGTAAACAAAGAATGAATTTCAATTCTGTTAAATTATTCTTAAATATCACTTCTAGGCTAATAAAAAAATATTTGTTCATCTTTGTAACAATTTGATCAGTATGTTATGGATACTTTATACGTCTGAAAGTTAGATTTGCATTTAAAATGGTTGCTTTTTTATCAGTTCAAAATCTGGGATCAGATATTCTCTTGGTTCAGCTAGATATTTAGGTTTCCTATTTAAGCTTCTGTACTGCCTTCCTTAATTGACTGTAGCTGTCACTGACAGGAATGTGCCAGATAACACGAACATTTTAACCTGACACCTTGACACCATAAAGCCAACATTTTCAACATTTCAACTTGATCCTTCTCTTTCTTATTTTGATATTTTTTTTCCTTTGGATTGATTTTCTGTTTATTAGAAGATCTGCTGATCTTTTTTATCTTAGAATCTCTGATATTTTATTTTGTTATTGTTTATTATTTTTGCTGTTCACCATGCTAGTCTCTTTTTCTAAGGGAAAAAAAAAGTCAATTTTCCTTAACACTTCCAGTATACAGTAAGGTGACTGACTTGCTCATGCAGCATTTGGCATATGCATTATTTAAGAGAGTAATTCAATGTGGTAGGCTTAACCCAGCGTTAAGTCTTTTTGAGTCGGTGATTAGGTGATAGGAGCCGATAATACACAAAATAGACAAACTACAGGCATCATCTCTTCATCACATAGAATTATGATCAAATATTAGAGTTTAAATAACAATGATGATGCAGCCATGCAGCAAATCTTGAGGCATAAGCTCAGTTTCATTAAAACGCATGTAAATTGTATGATGTTTACATGATTTAATTCAGGGAGGCCTTGATCCGATTACCCTTTTTTGTGTGAAGAAGCTTTATTCAGAGAGTTATTAGACTTCTAATTACCAGAATATTATGATCCATATAAATAAAAACATAATCTAATCCTTCAAAGTAGCAAATGTCTGTATACAGTATGCAGCAGACATTACATATTTAGGTTATTGACTAATCACTTAATTTCATATTTTATAATTATAGCATCATATACAACTGTAGTGTAACTTTAAGTGACAACCCACATATTAATGCAAGTTTAGTCATACATGTTTCATTTGGTCATGGACACCAGGAATATTTTTATTTTGCTCTGGGGAAATAATGACATTTGAACTGTGACATGCCCTCTGTTGGTAAAAATGGTTACGATAAAACAACAGCTGACTTTTGTGCATTTTTGTTGTCATGTAATATTGAAGACATAATCAAGTGAGCAGTATTCATTTGAAATGTTCTGTTAATAAAACAATTATTTTGAAATGTTACTGGGGCTATATAATGGGTTCTATTAGGCTGCTGGATTAAGATGTGTGCTGGTTAGTGATGAGCAAAACAGAATGGTTTCAGTTGGCATATGTTTTGTGAAACAGATGCTAAAATTAGTTTTGCAGGTGACTTAGTAACTCAAATGCAAAACTCTTTAAAAACAGTTTTTTAGGGGTTTAACTTTTTTTGAGGTAGGAAAACAATCAAGATGGCATCCTGGTTCTGTGTTTATGTGCATCCTTTTCTGCCATTCTGTAGCTTATGCAATTCATCACACACCAGTAAAATCAATTTAACTTATGCATCTCGTTCATATCACTGAAGAATGTTTTTTAAAACCGTGATATGTCACACAAACTTCACATGAAGACACACTAAAAGGTAACATTTTGCACGTTTCTGTTTTTACTGCAAAGAAAATTTACTACACAGAAATTAGTTTCACCTCCTCCCTGCCATATATGCTTTCCTTTCTTCTTGTGTCAACAGCATGAATTTAGCTATAAATGAAACACAATTTGTTTTGCAAATTTGTCTACAAAGTGAAACACTTAGTTTTGCTTAAAATCATTTTATTCATCACTAGTGTTGGTTTATTCACACTGCAGCTCCATAAATGATATGACAGTGATCCAGACATTTTGGAAAGGTATGAATAGCAGATCTTTTCCAGATCAGAAATACACATTTTTTATATATGATACTGAAAACGATACAGATATTTGTGATTTAAACGTGAGCTCACTTTGAATGCCTGAATCGGAATTTACTGGGAATTTGCAATGTCAATCTAATTTTTAGACCATATTCATGCAACCTTCATCATAACTCTTCATTGAAAATCAACTGGTCAATGGAAATAAAGCAATGTGTCGCTTTTGTGGTCATAGTACTCTGCAGGGCGAGGTAATCCAATAAAGAAGGACCTTCTTTAAATCCCTTGTTGTTATCTGTGTTACTGGAAGAGAATAGTGTAATTTTCTCACTCTCTTTTTCAGTGTTATAGTATCCACAACATATACACACAGTATATATGTGTAGTATATACTGTATATTAAAACTGATATTCCATATTACATCAGTGTCAAGTAAAACGTTTTTTCGCAATGTACAATAAAATATTCTCTCACATGCAGAAAGACAATGAAATATAAAATACTAGGAGAAGGAACAAGACAGACTTAAAAGCTCCATATATAAATACAATATGAATTTACTGAGATAGCAAAATAATTGAGCTTTGTATCGCCAAAACATAGGTCAAATGCCACAGGGAGCCAGAAAATATCCCTAGGTGAAGTGTAAATGTGGCTGGAAGTCTACTACTGTCCCAGCCAAGGATGGCCCCTGTCTCAGGGCCTTTGCTTTTTTGGGTAGGCTCCAGCTCCTAAAACATTTGCTGAGGGTAAATGGTAAATCTGGAGCTTTTTCTATTTTCTCTTCTATTGTTGTAAAAGGAAGCTACATTTTTTATATTATGTGCAGAATATCTGACATTAAGAATGTGGGATGATTTGATTTCCAAACACTTTTGTGCAGTTTATATAGTTCAAATAGGCTTGCTGTGAATTCCTGTAAATAAAGAATGTAAGTCATAATACATAGCAGATTTTATTTATTTATTTCTGCCTTCAGGGATAGTTTTTATATAAAAAAGTTGAATAATGTGGTTAATCTAGATTAAAGACATAGCACTTAAAGTGCTTGTCTTTGACATTCTTCTTTGCACTTTGTGAAGATATATGCTATGCAGCAAAGTCATTTTTGTGCATAATTTATTTATGACAGCTAGTCATCTTTATGAATTTCATCTGTTAAAAACTGTAATAAATACTTAATGAAATGATACAATATTATCAGACAAGCATTGTGGAAAAGAAAAATAAGAAACAGCAAACTGAAAAAAAAATGATCATTTTATTAAAAAATGGCAGAATGGGAAATGGGAAATAATCAAAGCACTAACATCAAATCTATCTTGTGCTTAATGGCTGACATCCTTTATTGAGATCTCTTTTTCCTTTACAAAGTAACAGAGATGAAAAGCTTAACTCAGCAGTATCAGTAATAAGGGTAGCACCAGCCCTGGACAGAATGCCAGAGCAGTGCAGGACTACACACAGGCATACATCCTCACCTAGTCAATAGTTAAACAATGGCCACATGCACATATTTTTATATGAAGAAAGAAAACAGTACCTACACAAAATCCTTTTGAACATGAAAAGCATGTACAAAAAAAATTAAAAAAGACAGCACCCTGGCAGCAAGCAGAACCCAAGTTCTTGCAGTTGAGAGGATGCAGCACTAGCCACTGCACTGCACTGTTGTGTGCATTGTATGTTTGAGCTCAATGTTAACCTTGAAGTCATTTGCTGCATAGTCTTTGTTGTATGACCTTGCCATCTTGTAAGTAATAAATATTCATATTTATAATAATCTTTCAATACACAGAGCAAAATGCCCAACACAAATATGTACATGCTTTTATAGGCTAACAAACGATAGCTAAAGTGCAAAGTCATTCTGTTGATTTTTGTGTGGAATGATTAGTTATACAAATAAAATAAATTTTCAATACCAAGAAACTGAAAGAAAAAGTGGTTAAGGAGGTTAATAAAACAATAAGTTAGCATTAATATTTAATCACCAGAGAAAATTTCTTTCATTGTTTGAAATTCCAAAGTTCCATTTTCTACAGTACTCATCAAGGAATTAATGTATTGAGAATTTCTGAAGACTAAACTGTAAACACTGCTAAAGTGAAAAGTCAACATAGTTTGTTTCAATCTAAAAATTTGTATTTTTTAATTAGGAATCAGCTAAAATGTCACACATGACTAAATTATATAATAGGGTAAAAGAGGAATAAACAAGAGCTACCATTATTATCATACTGTATGTTGCTTATTATAGTAAGGGGTAATTTAATTTTTTTTTATAAAATGATCACCTATAAGTTTAGTTTAGCTTAATTTATTTATAAGGCACATTTAAAACAACCAACTTTGACCAAAGAACTATACATTATAATAAATAAGGTAAGAAGAACTAAATTCTAAGACAGGATAAAGTTGAACAAAAAACTTAAAACACATTAAAAATATTAAAGAAATCAATTCTAATTAAAAGCCAAAGAAAAAAGATACATTTTGTATCTGGATTTTAAAATGGTCACAGTTGTAGCAGATCTGACATATTCAGGTAGTTTGTTCCAAAGCCTAGGAGTAGCTGTTGCAAAAACACACTCACCTTTAAATTTTAGGCGAGCCTTCGACAGTACTAAAACCATCTGTTCAGACAACCTAAGTTGGTAAGATGAAATATAAATGTGTAAAGGGTCAGAGAGAAATATATAACTTTATTTGTCCTCAGGGGAAAAAAATTGGCATTTTACAAATAAAAGCAAGAGTCACCTTTTTAAGATCAGCAACAGACAAAAAGGGCTTAATCTTAACTTGTGATTGAAAAATACAGTACATTCTTTAACCACAATTCCATCTTGAGGTTACTATCAAATATCACACCTAGGTTCATAGAACAGGCTTTAATGTATTCTGCTAGTGGACCAAGATTACAATCATAGGCACTATGGAGCTTGGAGAGCCCAAATATCACAATCTCAGTTTTCTTTACATTAACATCAACTATTTTTGTATAACTACAAAAATACATATGGCATATGTGAAAGCTTAAATAAAATGAATGGTATGAATAGATATTATAAATGTTGTGACCTCCAGGGGGCACCGCTGAGCCCAAAACTCCAGCCACAATCACAACAAGACCGTCCAGAGTGCAAACAAAATATTTTTTTTATTCACAGTAACTGCTTTTTCCAGTATTTAAAGTCAACACCACAATCTCCTTCCTCTCCTCCAGTTGAGTATTGCCCTCTGCCTCCAGACTCTGACTCAACCACTGAAGCAAGACACCTTCCTTTTATACTAGACCCGGGAGTACTTCCAGAGACATGGCTTTGCATTCCAGGTCATAATGAAGCCACCTAAACCAGACAGCTGTTTTCCCAACAGCACCACCTGGCGGCACCCACCGACCCTGACGCCCTTCAAAACTACAAGTCCTAGGCAACCCTGCGGGTGTCCAGATTGGGGGCAAACCAGAGGAGCACTGCCCTTTGTCATACTCGGGGATGAAATGTTCAGAATCGCCCAGTCTATCCATTATTCATTTATCCTACCTGGGATAGAATAACCATCTGGTCCGGGCTGTGCCTCTCTTCACATTGTTCTTCCATTACGGCTTTCTGGCAGGGCAAGGATTCAGCCACCATTCCAGCCGGGATGCCAGTCCACCCGCCATGGCAATTACAGTGTGTATGCAAAGATTGTTTTGGTATTTGATACACTGTATTAATCCCCAAGGGGAAATTGTCTTTTCCCATGACCTTTGGAGGTCAGAGCGCAGGATCAGCCATTGTACAAAATTGCCCCGGAGCAATTTTAAGGCTAAGGGCCTTGCTCAAGGGCCGAAAGGAGTAGAATCCCTTCTGGCAGTAGCAGGATTTGAACTGGCAACCTCCCAGATACCAGCACAGATTTTTAGCCTCAGAGCCTTCACTCCACCTAATAAATTATAATCTGTATCTTAATTACCCTTACAAAATAACTGGAATTACAGATGATGTTTGTTCCGCATAAAACCTAGACTTATGTTACATATTAGTAAATGCCGATATAACACTTTTATCTCGTGGCAGTGGGGAGCTTTTATAGTGGAGCACCTTACCCTTCAAACTTGTGAATTTCCCCTTGGGATTAATAAAGTATCTATCTATTTATCTATCTATCTATCTATCTATCTATCTATCTATCTATCTATCTATCTATCTATCTATCTATCTATCTATCTATCTATCTATCTATCTATCTATCTATCTATAAGAAGATAACGTGTGTTTTCTTACACAATATTCTTAGCAATGCCTGTTTTAATGAACACTTTATGGTTTTTTATATTTTTTAGTAACCATGAAGATCTAGTGAACATCAATTTTCACTGTATTTAATTCAATAACAATCATAATATTCTATTTATTAATAGCAAGGGAAGCAAAAAATATTATGGCAAGTACTACATGAGAACAACTTTCCACTCTTAAAAGTTCCAAGCATGTGTGTGCAATTCCAAACGCTGATGAAATGGTGTGCTACCCTTCTGTTTTGTTATGCTGTTAATAAATGAAACAGAAACAGTGAAGGCTGCTCACTGCTAAATGCACAACACCTATAACTGTAAAACAGATGAGATATAATTTGTTGAATGTAAGATGCTAGGAGAGAAATATTGAATTTCATGAAATCCTGCTGTGACAAGATACTGTATCAATGATAAACATGTTAAAAAAGAAATTTTACATTATGTAATTTTGTCTACATTTTCAGTCAGTTAATCAATTGATCCTGGGTAGTAATTTCCATATAGTGCTTTGTTCTTTTTACCTGTCATTTTGCTTCATCATCCTGATCTAACTAATAATTGTGGGATTGTGGGGCGGCACCTAATGACTGCTCTGTACCGTAATTTTTTCCCGTCGTGGATAAAGGAGTTGCTATGAACACTGGTTCTGCTCTCATGGAATGCCCTTTAAAGAAGCTATAGAGCAGCAAGAAAAAAGGAAAGATAATACTGAAGCAGACCTTCATGGTTATGTGTTCAAAAGGAAAAATATTGGCTGGTGAATTGTGTGGCAATTACTTCAGCCGACAAAAGACTGGCTTGCCTTGGAGAGGTTCTTACTGTTAATGGTGGCCATCATAGGCATTGTGTTCAGTGAAGTGCTGGAGAATGACACTCTATGAACAGCATGAGCAGGAGGTCCTCAACAATAAACTCTGTGAGACTGCACCAGGTTTACATGTTGGGGATAGTGCAGCAATTGAAGACGTTTTTACCAGCTTTGGCTTGCCATTCATATACATCTCTTGCCTCTGTTAACATTTAAATTGAGCTGTTTTATTTTTGTCTTAACTGTCTTAGATTACATGTAACATCCCTAAAGTAGCAGGACCTATAATAATCGTGTTAATAGTTTTGTTAGGTGTGTTGGTGATTGTTTTTTGAATGTTTATATTAGATTATTTGTTTTCATTTATATTTTTATTGTAAATTCAAACATTAAAAAGTTTTTTTTTTATTTCTTTATTACACAGTACCAATGGATTTCCTGTTAAAGCCTTGTTGTCTTGGCCTTTATTTCGGATGTTTTACTGCAAACTTCTAAGGGGGAGAAATGCAGTTTGACAACCTTTGTAAGTGGCAGTTGTTACACCTTGTGTTTCCTCATTTTTTGTTTTCCCTAACGCCATATATTTCAGACGTCTGTAGACCTTTCCAAAAATCCATCCTTCCAGTAGATAATCTACTGTTTTATCATTGATTTGATTTAGGAGAACTACAGATTTGTTTGATAGTTCAGACTCTGACCGCTGTCGCTGCCTATTTGCATTACTGTGGAAAGACAGCTCGGTAGGTGGTCTGCTGCATATTCCTGCCTGCCACCGGCAGCTGCACACTGTCATTCTGTTAAACAGTAAACCAATGGCAAATGAACACAACTCCCTCTTAGAGAGTATTTCAGTGGGAAACAAGCAAGCGCACTCTTAACTTGCCCTCTATAGCTCAGCTGCACACTTACCACATAATGTGCTTTTTGCACAAGGTTTAGAACATTCAAAACTGAGCTCTCGGCTGCCCTTTTGGTCTCTCCTTTCCTCTCTTCTCTAGACTACAGCAGCCCCAGCCAGTGTTTCTCAGCCGCTGAATCCGCTCAAGGAAGAAAGCTTTGTGTTGTGTTAATCTGAAGAAGGGAGCTAAAGCAGGATGTTGCTGCTTGTATCTTGTGTGCTTAAGTTAAAGCTCCTATTTTGAATGTGCCTTAAATATGTTCCTGCCTGTTCAACAATAAAGTTATTTTCCTTTGGAAACAAAGTCTCGCCTTCCTCTCTGTTGTGTGACTCTGTGACCCAAGCTTGACAAGAATGTTTTGCCACATGGGCAATGTCTTTCTTTTTTGTACTTTGTCTTAAGACCATATTGGATTTGCTGTAGTAAGTCTGACCTGATTTAGTTGCTTTTTGTTGTCTTTTGTCATTGCTTGGAGTGGATATTTGAGGACTTGTCCAGCTTGCTGTGCCTACACTATCATGCAGTTCTTTGAATGTCCAGAATTGTTTCTCAAATACACAAACGTTTGCAGGGGTTAACTGTCCCCATGATGGTTCATATAAGTCTCTTCTTGGTAGACTAACATTGAAAACTAAATTGACAGTCTTATTTGTTAAATAACAAGTTCTGGTTTTATTTAAACTATATTTAGTATTAATTTCCTAATTATTTTTGTACTTCAAATGTCTCATTCTCTACTAATGCTGTTTTTGTTGAGTTCATGGGAATTTAGGGATATAATGATAGAGTGTAAATGTTTTACATAATTATAAGTATGTGAAGCTTTAATTATCAAACTTTTGCATTTTGTTGAGCAAGAATAATAATTAAGATCCATTAAAAAATTAGGTTAGCTCTTTGGTCTCTTTGATTTGATATATTTGGCTTTTTTTTTCAAATTCCACTGGCTTCGAACCTTTTTCTCATCTTTCACTATCAGTCTAATAAATATTTACGTGTGATCTCTGATAATGTATTACATTTTCTTATTCCTTTCTTAGATCAAAACAAGTATACAATGATTATACAAAGAAATGGACATTGGTGACAAATGTGGTACTGCTTGTCTGCAATACATGTATCAGCCCCACTTCATATTCTCATTAACAAGCCCAAAAACCTGTAATTACATTTATAAGTACTGTATATGCTTTAAGCTGTTTGAATCCAATTCAGCTTTTGCAGGGAGAATAGTATAAATCGTACACTGTATTTACAACTCCAGATCAGTCCATTTTTACTATCTCTGTGCTGGTCATTATGTTCCTTAATTTCCTGCACTTTAACTTACCAGTTTTAAGTTTGATGGGGCAGTTTAACTATTAGCAATTTAGACTTTAAACATGACATTCCTGGAACATTATTAAAAATAAGTGTTGTGTATCAAATCGTATAGTGTATGGTGCATTAGTTTTATGGTGTAATGAACGTTTCAAAATCAAATAAGTTTTCTTTCACCTCTGCTCACTCTGAAAAAGTAAATGGGCTGTGGGACTCAACCATACTTTCAAGAAATGTGCTACAACGATTCTATAAAAGAAAGACCTGATTGCATGAGTCTACTACTTCCTTGCAGTTTGAAAGGGCTGGTTAGGGTATGAGCTAGTGATGCACATCGTAGTTCATGCCGTCACTTTGATTCTGGTGAATGGTTTCTTCTACCAGCTCAGTTACAGACTAATGATGCCACTGTTGCAGTCTTTTCTGGTGATAATTTTGTAATCAGTTTCATCCTTTTATGCTACTATTGAAACAATTTTTCTTTAATGAGTTTGCATACAAATTACTTGTATGTGAAAAGAGTACTCAGAGAAAAATTCTGCGAACATGAAGAAAACACACATTCTCCACCCAGACAACAACCTGGCTTACAGTCAAATACAGTTTACTGTTTTGTGCAGTGTGTAAATTATAATCTGCTTTTGATGTAATTCAGCAATGAGTAATGGAGCTTCAGTCAGTCAGTTAGTCAGTCAGTCATTTTCCAGCCCGCTATATCCTAACTACAAGGTCTGTTGGAGCCAATCCCAGGGTGCAAGGCAGGAACAAATCCTGGGCAGGGCGCCAGCCCACCGCAGGGCACACACACACACCCACAACACAAAGCACACACTAGAGACAATTTAGGATCACCAATGCACCTAACCTGCATGTCTTTGGACTGTGGGAGGAAACCGGAGCAGTCGGAAGAAACCCACGCAGACACGGGGAGAACATGCAAATTCCACGCAGGGAGCAAACCCAGGTCTCCTTACTGCGAGGCAGCAGCACTACCACTGTGTCACCGTGCCACAATGGAGCTTCAGCAAATGTTAAATAAAGACAGAATGATATATGTGGTATGGCATTTTTAACAGCCCAAGACAATTGCTCATGTGAGGCTCAGATATCAAATCAATAGCTTAAGTGGTTTTGATATTGTGAATCAAAGAGTTATTATTCAAAACTCACACAGAGTTGTAAAAATAAAAACTCAAAGTTAAACTAACTCTTCTCTTCTGAAAGCTTGCTTTCAATGAGATTCTAAAGAATTCAGTCAGTTATACTGCTTGCATTTGATTATGGTGATAAACTCCACTTTAAAATTCTTAGAATCAGTTTATGGTTTATTGCAGGTGACAGTTATGGAAGGGACACTTCTGAAGTATCCCATGAAGAAGAAGGATTCACTCTGTTTTTGAGGAGAGTTAGTGCCATTTTTAGAAGGCTTTGCTTTTCATTGGAACTTCTAAACTTATTTAATTATCTAATTATTTAATATAATCTTATTTTACTAGGGGGCTCCGCCCCCTACTCGCTTCGCTCGCCAACCCCTGGCGTTGGGGCATGACAAAGAGTGAGATGTATGAATTAGATATAGAATAGTGTGCAGGTTTGGATGATGCCTATATAAATACAAAATAGAGTGTTTGGCATAGAGTAATGTTTTATTGGAATATTTCTCTGTATACAACATTAGTAGTAAAGATGGTGTCTTGTCTTTGAATGAGTTTTCCTTGGCATGGATCATTTTTAATTTTAACTTTAATGTGAGATGAACGTCGAACACATGAGAAGGCAAAATAAAGTTGTGGATGTCCAAAAACGGGTTCAGAGAGGTAGATGTCAACCTTGTCCATGGTTTGTTCTTGTGATTTGTTGCTGGTCATGGCAAATGCAGGTTTAATGGGGAACTGTCGGTGTTTCAATGTAAAAGGTAATTCTAGGTCAGAACTCGTAAGGTCAATTCCAAGAATGAGAACAGTATTGTTAGCATGTGAATCTGAAAGAACTGTTGCTTGAATAACATCGTGTGTTATGGTGTTGACGACTAACCGTGTGCCATTGCATAAACCCTGTTTAGTGTTAAGGTTTCTTAATAGCATGATTATTGTTCCATTTTTAAGGGTAAGGTTGTGTTGTGGTCATCCATCCGGGTTAATAGTGTTCAAATATTCTAATGGGAAATTCAGATGTTCATTGTCGTCATCAGAGTCAACTTTGTCAGAGCTTAGAAAGAGCCGTGTCTCTCCAGGAAGTAATGAAATGACCTGGTTAATAATGTGATTAACATTAATATTTTTTGGACATAATATAGTGCGTTGTGTTAACCACATATGCGAAAGCAGTATGGGCCATTGCCTTTTGGTGTCCTGTTATGTTCTCTGGTAGATGCAAAAGCAAATGAACTATTGTAGGATCTAATGTAGTTCATAAAGTTTTTACTTTCAGGCACATCCTTAGTTAGAAGCTTCTGTAGATATTCCGGATATGAATGTAAAGGAGGCAGTCTAATCTGCCCCTTTTGACAACAACGTGTAAATTCATTATTTGTATTGCCAGTTGTTTCTTCTGTGAAGTTAAGTGAATGACAATGATTGCAAATGACATTCATTAATCCCAATGAATTTTCCTCAATAGTGGACTCATTATTGAAAGCGTTGTTAGCCAACTGGCGTAAGAGTTTAGCAGACGTCTGGTGTTGATGTCTGCGACGGGCATGTTTTGCTTGTGGTGTTTGAGTGCCGCGTTGTTGCATGTCCATTATTTGTGACGCGCTATTTTTGAGTTTTAATTGATCCGCCTCCGCTTTGCGCAAAGTCCGTTTCACTCTACGTCGTGCATTGTTTGTATCGTGCCTTGTCCGTTTTTGTATGTTGGTCAGTTGAGCTTTCTGCTTTTTGAGTCCTGCTTGCTTGTTTTCTGGCCGGTCATATGCGCGTTGCTTTGCTCCCTTTTTTGTATGTCTGAGACGCAAGCTCTTTCTTTTGAAATCGTGCTTGTTTTGATGCAGCACTTTGAGACGCGCGCTGTATGCATCTACGTTCAATGTGTCTGTCCATTTGGGCACGTCTCTGTAACGGGGTTACTTGAGCTTTGCGTTTTTTGATCCGAGACATTTTTTCTCACGTATTTTCCGAAGCGCATTGTATGCGCCGCCGTGTATTCTTTTTGTTTCATTCGTGTTCGTGTGTTTGGTTCCGTTATCCGATCCGAATAGTTTTGTACCCGTGACCGTGTATGCATGACTTGTTTGTTCCTCAGCGTGCGAAATATGGATAAGTATTAAGGAGGATCGTACTCACTGTTAATATGGAGCCTTTTCTCCAGTTGAACGGTTAATAGTGCTTTATTTTAATGAGATCCACCTATGCTGCCTAGTGTGAAGGTTTTGAGATGACGTATGTTTAATATGGACGTTTCCTTTAGATATGTGGCTTTGGGTGTCACTTCTTATTGATTGGGGGGGGGTGTGTGGGTGAGGATTGTTGTTGAGCGAGCGTCTTCTTTCGTTTTGTGTTCCAGGGGCTTGTTGAATCCCCCTCTTTGTGTGTGTCCCGTCCGTTGCTTGTAGGGTGTGTGGGGCGGTTTTGTGTTCTTTTTTTTTGTGTTCCAGGGGCTTGTTAAATCCCCCTCTTGGTGTGTATCCCGTCCGCCCTTTCTTGTGCCTGCGCAGTACGTCTTTTTGCAGCTACGGCCCATGGCCGGATGTGCCTGCGTCCATCATCCGGTTTAGCATTCTCGGTTAGTAATATGGATTTGTGACTTTTAAATACATAAGCAATTGTAACTTGATTACAACATTTATAGACATTAGAAATTCTCGTTTTTAAAAGATATTTAGGAAAATTACTTTCAGGTTCTCTGTAAAGTCTTTATAGAATATAGTGAAAAACTTTATGAGTTCCAGTGCCTTTATGCGATTTATTTAATGAGACTTTTTCATGTTTTCTGTTAACACATTTAGTACAGTGTAGGCTTTGTATATTTTCCTTAATAGATTTACTTTTGTTGAATTATACATTTTTCACTGTCACAAGATACAGCTCTAGCAAATATGGCGACCGTTTAGTTGTCTCTAAATGGAGGGAGCTAACCTTTATATTCTCACAGAACATAATTAATTTTCTTCTTTCTAAAGTAAATATAAACAATAAAGGGAATATTAGAGTTACACCAATTGGGTTTCTCCAGGCCAGTTCTGATTGCCATTTATAGTTAATGAAAACTGACCGAGCTGAACTCTAATGGCTGGTTCTCTGTGCTCCCACTTTAAAGACATCGGGCAAGTTGCTAGGGATACATACAGTACTTTGTTTTATTCACGGAATATGATTCAATACAGTAGGCCATTTTATAATTCTGCTTTCCTGCAGTATTGTGCACCAACAAATTTAATTACATTTCTTAACACTTTGAATGAGAGGTACAGTTTAAACTCGTTTTTCATTGATCCTGTCAAGACGCGAAATACGAGAGAACTCATATCTCAGTATACAGACACCACAGATGCAGCCAGCTTGCTAGCAGTCTTTGTTACCACGGCTCAGTTACCTTTTACAGTGCTGCCATTTAGTGGATATCCAATGAGAATATATTTTTCCTTTTTTTCTTTGGTGGCAATAGCTCGTTACAAATAGACAGTCCATAGTTATGTCATCATGGAAAAGTTACAAAGCTGCTGATGTTTTGAAACAACTAGATTTGTTGCAAGATTTATATTTTGATAATAACGACAATAATAAAGATAGTGACAGTCATTTGGATTATGTGGAACCAGTAAGCTCTGGCACAAAAAGTTTCCCCAAAGGCGTTTTTTTATTACATGGCATCTGACTTGTTACAGTTGTCAAGACAGCACTACATGGACATTCTGCACCCACTGAGTGCAAACAGTCACTAATAGTCACTAATACAGTGGTGTGAAAAACTATTTGCCCCCTTCCTGATTTCTTATTCTTTTGCATGTTTGTCACACAAAATGTTTCTGATCATCAAACACATTTAACCATTAGTCAAATATAACACAAGTAAACACAAAATGCAGTTTTTAAATGATGGTTTTTATTATTTAGGGAGAAAAAAAATCCAAACCTACATGGCCCTGTGTAAAAAAGTAATTGCCCCCTTGTTAAAAAATAACCTAACTGTGGTGTATCACACCTGAGTTCAATTTCCGTAGCCACCCCCAGGCCTGATTACTGCCACACCTGTTTCAATCAAGAAATCACTTAAATAGGAGCTGCCTGACACAGAGAAGTAGACCAAAAGCACCTCAAAAGCTAGACATCATGCCAAGATCCAAAGAAATTCAGGAACAAATGAGAACAGCAGTAATTGAGATCTATCAGTCTGGTAAAGGTTATAAAGCCATTTCTAAAGCTTTGGGACTCCAGCGAACCACAGTGAGAGCCATTATCCACAAATGGCAAAAACATGGAACAGTGGTGAACCTTCCCAGGAGTGGCTGGCCAACCAAAATTACCCCAAGAGCGCAGAGACGACTCATCTGAGAGGTCACAAAAGACCCCAGGACAACGTCTAAAGAACTGCAGGCCTCACTTGCCTCAATTAAGGTCAGTGTTCACGACTCCACCATAAGAAAGAGACTGGGCAAAAACGGCCTGCATGGCAGATGTCCAAGATGCAAACCACTGTTAAGCAAAAAGAACATTAGGGCTCGTCTCAATTTTGCTAAGAAACATCTCAATGATTGCCAAGACTTTTGGGAAAATACCTTGTGGACTGATGAGACAAAAGTTAAACTTTTTGGAAGGCAAATGTCCCGTTACATCTGGCGTAAAAGGAACACAGCATTTCAGAAAAAGAACATCATACCAACAGTAAAATATGGTGGTGGTAGTGTGATGGTCTGGGGTTGTTTTGCTGCTTCAGGACCTGGAAGGCTTGCTGTGATAGATGGAACCATGAATTCTACTGTCTACCAAAAAATCCTGAAGGAGAATGTCCGGCCATCTGTTCGTCAACTCAAGCTGAAGCGATCTTGGGTGCTGCAACAGGACAATGACCCAAAACACACCAGCAAATCCACCTCTGAATGGCTGAAGAAAAATAAAATGAAGACTTTGGAGTGGCCTAGTCAAAGTCCTGACCTGAATCCAATTGAGATGCTATGGCATGACCTTAAAAAGGCGGTTCATGCTAGAAAACCCTCAAATAAAGCTGAATTACAACAATTTTGCAAAGATGAGTGGGCCAAAATTCCTCCAGAGCGCTGTAAAAGACTCATTGCAAGTTATCGCAAATGCTTGATTGCAGTTATTGCTGCTAAGGGTGGCCCAACCAGTTATTAGGTTCAGGGGGCAATTACTTTTTCACACAGGGCCATGTAGGTTTGGATTTTTTTTTCTCCCTAAATAATAAAAACCACCATTTACAAACTGCATTTTGTGTTTACTTGTGTTATATTTGACTAATGGTTAAATGTGTTTGATGATCAGAAACATTTTGTGTGACAAACATGCAAAAGAATAAGAAATCAGGAAGGGGGCAAATAGTTTTTCACACCACTGTACATCAAATATGTTGTGTGCAGCAAACATGGACTGCGCAAAGAAACACATTATATTTACAACACATGTGCTTCTAAGCCTGCACTCTGTGTGGTGCCATGCTTCAATGATGCTCATTCAATTGGAGAGTTTTAGTCATGTTGATAATAAAACCTTTGCTTTCTAATACATTTCCTAGCATTTTTATGAATTTTGATTGAGTTCATTATTTATCACATATGTAAAGACATATACAGGAGCATCCTGATAATAAATGGTTCAGCAATCAATGTTTTAAATAAAACATAGTAATGAGAACTGGCATCGGAAAGATGTCTCCAAACACGACAAATATAAAAAGTTTTCCTACTTCACACAGCATTAGACAGGAAGCAACTTCCGAAGCTCAGGTATATTGCAAAACACTGCTGTGAAAAATTAATAAAAACAATTCCTTTGTAGACAGTAACATAATACAGTTATCCTTCACTTTTTGCAGTGAGTTTGGTTCCCACAAAAAACTGAAATTCATAAATATCAGAAAACTACCACCACCCACCCACATGTGCAAAAGCAGCCCTATAGAATTAAATCAATGTGTTTTATGCAGAAGTACAGTGGATGGCATTGCCCTTAACTTCTAAAGGCAAACTTAAAGGTCTTACTTAATGAAGAATAAAATAAAATAATAAAAGTATGCCTTAGGCTTACTTAATAAAAGTATTACTTAGTCAAAGGTCATAGACATAATTTTAAAAAGTCATACATAAATAAAAATTATCAGTTGTCAGATGGGTAACAATCTGAGTCACTGTAGTACATTGTGGAGATTGTTGTTTTTAGTGGCAAGGAGAACACAACATTAGACTTGTCACTCTGATTTAGTTTTTAAAAATTAGAGAGAGATACATATAAACATATTAATTTAAAAAATGAATACATATTTGCAAGTTCATGAAAATCCCTACAACTAAAATGAATGCCCTTGCCTCAACTGTACACTTATATTTAATTCTGGCATGAAATATATTGAAATAAAAAAAGTAACAAAAATAACAAAATGCACCTAAGCTGCCAATCCATTCAGCTAATAAACAATGATAAGTAGCTTCCATTAACATAGAAAGCATACAATAATCTTTGAGCTGTAAATAAGCAGAAACATGACAGCTGCTTGAAATCCTGCTGTGGAGGTGTGTGATTATCATGTTTATTTATTGAATAAAATGAATTCCCAATTAGTTTACAAGGAAAAGTTCTGGTTGTTATAATTTTAAAAAGATAGAAGAGTCAATGAACAAAATCTATAAAGGAGACCATAACTTTAGAACGTTAAATTTTGCAAAAGATGATGCTAAATGGTGGGAAAGGAAAAGAAAATTTAACAATGTGTGTTCTGCTCTGTACTAGAAAAGATAAAAGGGGAGGAAAAATTGTGATCATAAAGCTAAGTGAACACATGCCAAACAGATTAAGCAGGACTTCCATTTTTAATATAACATTCTTTAGGAGCCTGTACTTCTCTTTTTCCCTTATATTACCTGTTAGGTATTTGGTAAGTAGGCTGCATATTCAGTAAAGCCATAGGAGGTGTATGCTGTTTTGGTGCTGTCATTCCAATTAATAACAAGAAGCTAGAAAATCTAGAAGGACCTTGATGTAGTTATATAGTGAAGTTACACATTGAACACATGCAGTGGCAACATATGCTAGAGAAATAGTTGACAGTACCTTGAGAAAATGACATCTTCTCTGTTCAAACTGATATCATGGCAGGGCTTTTCAACACAGAAAACGAACCAAGGTGGTGATTGAATTTCACTTACAATATGTTTAAGTGCTTAGATATTTCATGAGGGAACCAATTCTCAGAATATGTTAAAAGAAAAAAAAAAAAAGAAAAACCTTCATTATAAGATTTGCAGAAAATTTCTATAAGTTACCTTCAAAATATGATCCTTGAGATGCAATACAGTTATCACAGTGCTTCTGTCTTTCCTGTTAACATTTCCTGTACTCATGTTTTGTCACCATGCCTAGAGCCTCCTAGGTTTTTTTCCTAGATTTCTTCCACAGCAGCAAAGCTTCTTCCCTTTAGTCTCAGTTTTAATTTCAGTAAAAAATAAAGAAGTTACTGTGATGTTATGGGTCCACAGCTCTCCAGCAAAGGCCAGTTCATTTTTAAATAAATAATCACCGCGCTCGCGGCTTAGTGAGGGGGCGTGGTGGCTATAGCAAGCCGCAGGGCGATCTGCGGTGTGGGCATTTCTCACCTAAGTGCACAGGTGAGAGACTGCCCACATCCGTGATTGTTCCTGTGGCTAATGGGCTGCAGCTGCTATGTCCTCTCCGCATATATAGAGAAGCGCGAGCTGGTTAAGGAGGGGAAAGAACAAAGAAAAGTAAAAGGGAAGTAAAAGGAAGGAAAGAGAGAACGGGAGGTAGCAGGAAGCAGGTGGAGAAAGCCAGTGTGAGGAAGGAGAGTGAGCGAGCGAGAGCAGGCTCGTATTAGAGAAAGCAGGCAGCTGGGAAGAGAGCCCATGTGGGGAGTGTTTGGCCGACACTCAGTGGGGCTGAGAAAGCGGTCGCTCCAGCTGAGCGACTAAGTAGCTGGAGTGACCAGTGGAGGAATCGACTTGACCATAGAAGGCAGCGGGAGTCGATGAGGCTTTGGACTGGTGTAGCCTCAGTGTGAGCGCCTTGGCCGCTGAGGAATGATCCAAAGTCTTGGTCCGGTTGGGAGCCCGACGAAGCCAAGGAACGGAGGGCTATCGGAAGGGCAGCTGATCTTGCAGGTAGGCGACTCTCCTGTAGAGCAGACCAGATAGGCGTAGCAGGGGAGCCGCCATGGAAGCAGAAGACACCGGGCTTGTGGTTTTAACATTACTTCCTGTGACATTTTACCTCGTGGTTTTTAGAAGAGTTTTTCTTTATTGATTTTAACCTTCACGTTTCATTTTATGGATTATTTATTTAATGATGACGTTTGAATGAACTGCACAGCACTTTATTAGAACACTGATTGTTTTGATTGTTCTTTGAATAAAAGCACTTTGCACATGTAATACATCATCCCCTTGCTCAATTGTTTATTGCCTCACTGTCTAGCTCATCGGTGACATTACCGACGGTGTTGGGTTCAAGGGCTCCGTAACAGCCGATGGGAGCATGGAGCAGAACCTGCATCGTCACAGTTACAGAGAACAAAATCTGGCTAATATATGAAGTGACTGAAAATATGCTGTGTGGAAGTGCGTTGTTATGGTGTAAAATGCAACTTTAGTTGCACCACTTTTCCAGATTTTGTTTCCCCAATGAATTGTCTCTTGAAAATCTGCCAACTAAATTTTCGAAATAATGGCAGAAATTTGCACTCGATCAACTCAGCACAATGTCACTTAGTGGAATGATTAACCAGACTGCAGACACACGATTCCTATAGTTGCACATTTGATAAGTACGCCCTACTTCCATACTGTTAACAGATTGTATGAATTTTGACCCTCCCACCCCCACCATATATTGCCAGCAATTTAAATTAAATCATACCAGCAATATTTAAATCAAAGTTATTAACTGTAAGAGCTGTCTGTGATGTAGCCATAATCTAAGGATACCATGACTGCAACAGTTCTAAAGAAATAAGACACATCTGTCTATGGAATAATCTTGGAGGCCATTGTAGAAATTACCTATCTTGACCATGTGGATCAAAATATTACTTTTCTTTTATTGCAACCAAAACCCAACTTCAGCACACTTGACAAATTCTATGTTTTTTCTTTAATGTCTAACCTTTATGACATAAGAGTTCAAAGAATCAAAAGGAACAGGCAAATGTTATGGACGTGACAGGTTGGGGTAAATAATCGAAATAGCACGGGAAATATCAAACTTTAAACCAAAAACATAAAACAAAATTCATAGACAAAAAAACCACAAAATCATAATGTTATCTTATTGTAATTACTCATAACTGCACCTATTTTTGAGAAAATAATCATAATCATAATATCATCATAATAATGACAATACAAAAACTAAATTAGATGCTTCTTAATCGTGTCCTCCTCCTTTTTTAGGGTCATTCCAATATTGTTTCACATCTTCAAGAAATATACTTGTAAAATGACACATTTTTGTCTTCTGGAGAAATATAGGAACAATACTAAACTCTGTACATGACACTTCTGACGTGAGCTTACTACCTTTGGCTCCTTTATTAGACTATGTGGCCATTAATCATGAGCAATGGATTAAAAATTAACATTTTTAAGTGTCACGCATTTGCGTCACAGGTTCAACCTTCGAGTTCCTCCCAAGTATGTAGTTCCACATCGGGCTAAGAGGGAGCACTGCCGCTAACTATGTTGTCTTCCATTTCCTCAACAGTACTGAGAAACCACCCAGTGGGGGCAAATGACTATGCCCCTTCCAGTCACTAAGTTAGAAAAGCACAACCACCCGGACAGAGGTTTCACTTCATGACCAAGTAACTGAAGAGACTGAGCTCCTCTGTTACCTAACAGCAAGATTACTTTGTCCCAAAGCTTAAAGGAGGCTATCATATGTTGTGATTTTGACGCCATCGTGTGTTTGTTTTCTTTGATTTTGTTTGAAGTAAATGGGGACAACTGGGTTGGTGGCCCAACATTTATTTTGTCATGACCTGTCATTCCCTCAGGCAACCATAGAAGACAGGACTGTAGTTAGGAAACAAGGAGAGGAGAGGTTGGGAGCATGCATTGATAGTGCATTGCTGCACCCACAAAAACAACAGTGACTGGAGTGCCAATCCAGGGTGAGGGTGAATATCCCATTGCCTGCCTTCTAAAATTCTGATGGTCTTCCTCTCTTTTTCTTTGTTGTCCCTAGAGAGTTCATCTCCAAGACACTGCATGTAACACAATTCACTCTTCTCAAGTAATCCCTGTCTCTGTTTTTTGGCATCAAGAGACACACTCACAATATTAAGGTTTTAATCAGTCTCTTGCAGCTCCTTCCACTTGCCATCACAGTGATGCCATTGCTCCTGATAACCTCTTCTCAGCGAGGCAATTGATTAGACCATTGAATCAAACCATAAATGAAAGTTGCCCATCTTTCTTCTAAATGAAGATGATTTCTGCCTCCATTGATGAAACCGAGTATGTGATGAATGTATTTTTCCACAAACACAGAGCAAGAGAAACTTAAAAGGCTATTAAGGCAAAAATTCAGTGTAATGTATATTTTCATTTAACTGCTTGTGATGTATTAAGAAATTATTTGCCTTGTGAAGCCTGAACCAATAGACTTCTAGATTTTGAAACTTAAAAGGAATTTTACATTTAATTCAAAGTTAAGCTTTTAGAAAAAACTCCTTTCAAGGTAAGACACTCATGATACACATATATTCTTTAGCATCCACATTCAAGATTCAGAGCAACAATAAATAATTATAATGCATTTGAAGCTCACTACCCAGCAAGACACCAGACCTCTCTAGCCTGTAAAATGCCACAATATCACAACATGCCATTTCAAAATATCCAAGTACCAGATCAGTGATCAGGTTTTCAAAGCCCCTCTTTATCTTGATGTCGTCTTTGGTTTGACAGGAAGATATCCCTCCATCAGATCTGCATAAGCCATGATAGCTGAAATCCTGGGCGCAGAATGTCAGACCAGCAATAAACATGGAGGAAAGAACTTTGGAGATAGTCCACTCATCAAACAGACCTTCCAGAATTTATTGAAGTATGTTGTTAGAAACTGATCCAAAAATGTGCTTATCTTGATAACTAAGAGAGGACCGATAAAAAATTATTTAAAACACCTTTCACTGCATCATAGAGATGAACTACACCACACACAGACACAAATAATACCTCATTTGAAAGCCACAGGTGTCTACTACACACTCGTAGTGATCACATAGTTACAGCATGTACATTTGACTTTAATTTAGCATGAAATCATATGTGTGCCACATCATACAGTAAATCATCACCAGCAAAAATTAAAACCAGCCTAGCAATTATTTTGAAGTGGAAGACCCAAGTGTTATACATCAATCAAAAGGTCTTAACCAGTAGATTTTAAACGATGCATTCGCCACTCACTTCAACAGAAAACACAACTGCCATGAGCCAAAAACTACCAAACAGTTTGTCTGATTTTTGTATGTTCGTGCATATAACTCCACAAAACAGCAGCAAACATTAAGTAACATATCAATACTTACAGCAGATTCTGCTGATTAAAACAAGCTGTCACACATGTATCTGTGCTGAAGGGGTGCCGAGAAATCCAACATAATTCAACGATAATTCAACGGTTGGTAACTACCATCTAGTGTTTCTGCATTTGCTCAGTGGGTCATAACACGTCATACTTCACACTATTGGATAGTTGAGACTGTGACGTTTCCAATGACACCCAATATGTTCATGTTTGTACAAAAGCTTCCACCCAGACATGCAAACCAACCTCTCATGCCCGTTTGGGAGATGGAATTTTCGTGTGTTGTTGCAGATAACTTCACAAAGCAACAGCAAATATAGACATGTGATATATCAAACTTTACAGCAGCTTTTGCTGAATAACACTAGTCCACCGTTAGATGAAGCGTTAGCAAGAGATTTGCCATTAAAGAGCAGGTGGGTATGCACCCTTTGCACCAGTGATCTAGCGGTTTTGGTCGGGTTCCTCTGGATCAGTGGATCATGCCATCACAAGTGTTATAGCTGAGACTGAGATGTTTCCAACAATATATAATATGCCCACGTTTGAAAATAAAGGATACTTTCAAAGATGAGAGCAATAAAGAAAAATATGACTTTATGTGTGTATGTGTATATATATATATATATATATATATATATATATATATAATATATATATATATATATATATATATATATATATATATATATATATATATATTGTAGCAGTAGGGGCCGCTAGAGCTCCCTTGAACCCTCAGGTACCACTCCAAACACCGGGTAAAATTATAATTATTATTTAATTTATGATAACTATGTGCACAAAGCACCCTCCACTCCACACTACTCATACAATAACCAATATTCTCAATACAATAATCACTCCTCCTCTCCCAGACACTTCGCCACCCTACCTCCCAGCTCAGCTCAGCGTCTGTGCTTTCCCACAGTCCTTTTATATTCCCTGACCCAGAAGTGTTTCCCATCCTACAGTCCATGTGATTTCTTATCACTTCCGGGTCAGATAAAAAGTCCTTCTCTTCAACCCAGAAACACGTTGTTCCTTCTGGTCATATGATCATGACGTGCTTCCGGGTTATAGGGCACGTATAAGTCCTTGAGCCTCCCTGCAGCGTCCTCTGGTGGGCTCCACTGTGTCCAGCAGGGTTGGGAATAAAAACTCCATTGTCCATAATTCCCTGCTGGTCTTCGGGGCACTTCCATGCTACAGGGAGGGTTCCATCTAGCGGCCTGGGGGTATTGGCCGGGATGAACAGCCGGCCATCTCCCACAATATATATATATATATATATATATATATATATATATATATATATATATATATATACATGAGGAATTACATTTTATATAAATATTTTATATTATTTTATATAAATTTTATAGTATTTATATTTACATTTTGGGCATCCCTGCCAGGAAAAGTTATGAATGTGGGAAGGTTGCCCATGGTGCCAAATGCTGTAACTATTTATTTCTTTCTGTTGTCAAAATGAAACTTTTTACAGGTAAAGTTGACCAGTCTGAGGATAGCTCATCTTATAACAAAAATCTGGAAAAATCACAGTGGCCTCCTATGTTTTTTTGCTATTTTGGCATAAGTTTTTGAGTAAAGGAATATTTAAATTTGACACAAACACAATTTCTATCACATTAGGCAGAAATTGCTAAAAAAATTACCTCAGTGTGTAAGAGGTTTTAAATTAACAAAGCACAGCATATATTTTACGCAGATGGGCTTCCTATTCTTTGATGGACAAATAAGAATGTTGCAAGGGTGACAGTAATATAATGTAGATGGTGGCAATTTGGGGACTAGACATATATAGTAAGCTACCCACTCTAATAAGTACCTAGGTGCTATATAATCAAGCCTGCATGCAACAAGTTAAACAGCAGTTTGCTCCTCATCTATCAACAACACACACATTAAATATAACAGAAAACTGAATATTATTTTCTTTGTGTTAATGACAGATTGTCTAGGGTTTTGAGATTGTGTAAGAACATTGCTATAGCCTGCTGATAAACAATCAAGAAAAATCCTCCTTTATGCTTGTAGCTGCGTTTTCCCAAATTTACCAAAAGTTCAGCAGCTTCAACTCAAAAAATGGGATTCAACAAAAGCCTGACGCGCAGAAATGATTCCACAGACAAAATATCTTCGTTTTTAAAAGTTTAGTTAAGTTTCAAAGTAAAACAGTTCACACAAAAAAGAAAATTAAAAATAGCAAAAAAGGGAAAAATTTATGATAAGAAAAGTTCAGTTCTAAGCTTAATCTTGTTACATCTTAAATCATTACTATTCACTTATCATTTCTGAACCATTTCGAAACGATTCTGAACCATTTCTAGATGTTTCTGAACCATTTCAAGACAGTCAGAAAACTGTATGCTTATCCCATTTCTAAGTTGAAAATGGGTCTTTCAAGTCCCTGTTTCCTGGGACATGTTCTAAACACAACTGAATCTAATATCACACTGTTTCTCAGTTATAGCAAGAAGGTTCTATCTCTTACTAACTTATAGGGGGAAAAGACCATACCATTGTCTATGACTATGGAAGAAATTATATTCTATTCAAATTAAGCAAACATTAATATGAGTTTAACTCAAAACTTTAACTTTCTAAGATTGGCTCTTACAGTGCTTTTAAACATATTTTCATTTAGGCAGGCGGTAACCATGGGCCAGTGGCTCACAGATCACACTCACACCATCGCTTACCAACAGTTAGCCCAACAGGCCTGCTTTTCAAGTGAGATAAAACCAGAATATCAGATACCAGAATATCAGATCAAGCTCAAGTGAACACAAGAAAGTACACACTCCAGACAGAAAGTGGACAAGGAATTGAACTCAGGTCCCTAGCACTGCAATCAGAATTGGTAAGCACTGTACCTTCCAGCTACCCTTCTCAGGTATTCATAATATTCAACATTTTATACAGTTTTTACAAAGTTTTAACCAGCACTTTTTCTTATGATGTTTTATATTATTTTATTAATTTTTATGTTAAAAATAGCAAGATCAAATAGAAATTAAAATACTCATTTTTTAAAACAGCAGACATAGCACTCTGCATATGACAAATGACTTGTCAACATGATTAATCACTGCTGCACAAAATGCAGCTAAAATGCTGTTTTAAAAAGAAAAAGAATGTATTTCTGGTGTTTAATGTAACTGAAATGAGACTATTTTTCTTGTTGCTCTAAAAGTTTATGAGTCTTTTTATAGAGAAAACTGCAAATAGCTGAAAGTTAAAAGTAATAAAAAAAGCTTTCATTGACAAACAGTTCACTAAAATCACATCAATTTTCCCGTCATTTGGTCTACTCTTTGAAGTAGTTCAGTGTGCAGGATTACTTTATTGAAATGATTGATCATGCAATTTCCAGCAACTTATTTCATCACATATGTGAAAAGTAAAACAAATTTTTTTACATTTTTTATCGGCAACCTAAACAAGTTCTCTTTGTCTGGTAAACTTTAAACTTTATCAAATTGTTGTTTAGTTCATTATCTTGTGACATCTGCACTTACCATCACAGTGTGAAGATGGCCAGCATGGCAGTTTTGAATGAAGTGGCTGTTCAGATTTCTTCAAAGTTTTGTGTTGTTTCATGTGTAACATGTTTGCTGTATTATGTTTTGTCTGATGATGCACATCAGTGCATGAGAACAATAGATAAGACTTGCAAAGGGAGAACAAGTAACTTTATCTTATACAGTTGATATGATAGGAACTTTCTGCACAATTACGTTTTAGTGATGGCATTTCATGAAGAATGCTTTCAATGCCACAGAAAGTTGAAAATGCATTTGATAACAATTGCGCATCATCGTCTCAAAAATGTCAAGAACGTCTTTTCGAAATCTTCACCTTTGCTGTTTTTTTAATAACTAGATGCGTTAATTGTTTCCATAGATTACTACTCTTTACATAAATGGAAAAATCATAAAGAGGTATATTAGATTAAATGAATAGCAGGACTATTGCAGCAAAATTATAATCCAGATACAATCCAACAATGCCTCAAAAAATTGGTGCATTGGAGCTGGGTTATTTTTTTTTAGCATAGCATGTTCCCACTAATCAGCTAAATGAAACTACGGCAAATTAACCCCAGAAATGGGATCATAGTTTATAACTGAAGCCATGTTCAGATAAATGTGTACACTTAATTAGAGTTGTGTCATTTCAGGAAAAATTAAAACCTGGATAGGTTAAATACTACAACCAAAGCCCAAAATACAATTTTAGTTTTTTTCATACACTCTTTTTAACACCATAATCAAACATCCTCAAAGTTAACAAGAGAGCAATCTACATGAGAACATGCCATTCAGACCAACAAAACACAACAAGTCTTATCCTCTTACTTCTTCTAAAATATCCTCAAGTCTAGTTTTCAAACTCCCTAAAGTCCAATGGTCTACCACACTACTTGGTAGCTTATTCCATGTGTCTACGGTTCTCTGTGTGAAGAAAAACTTCCTAATATTTGTGTGAAATTTACCCTTAAAAAGTTACCAACTGTATCCATAAATTCTTGATGATCTCATTTTAAAATAACACTCTCAATTCAATGTACTAATTCACTTCATAATTTTAAACACTTCAGTCATGTCTCCTCTTAATCTTATTTTGCTTAAACTGAAAAGTTCAACTCTTGTAATCCTTCCTCAGAATTTATCCCTTGTAGCCCTGGAATCAGCCTAGTCTCTCTTCTCTGGACTTTTCCTAGCACTACTATATCATTTGTGTAGCCTGGAGCACACAGTACTCCAGATGAGCCCTCACCAGTGTGTTATAACGCTTGAGCATAACCTCCTTGGACATGTACTCTACCCATCAGGATGCTATAAAACCGGACATTCTGTTGGCCTTCTTAATGACTTCTGAACACTGATCTAATGCATCATATCTCCTACTGTTATGTTTATTACACTAGTGCAGCAGTCCTAATGAAGTAATTTTTCAGCATTTGACCCAGAAACACAACTTCATTTTTGAATGAGGGAGTGCAAAAGCAGGGAAGTCACAACAGAAATCAGCAGACAGTTTTAGCTGTCGGGAACGTTTCTATGAAAAGTGAATTCTTTAAAAAAAATTACTGAAGCATCCATTCTTCTGTTGATCTTTTATGGTACTGAACATGCATAAGGCATGATGAAGAGCAAGGTGCTTTCTGAGTCTTCATGCAGGAATTCTGTGCCCCCCAGCAATGAAAGAAATAGGCAATTATCCATTTATCTTTCATGATATTACACATTTGGAAATTTCAGTGAAAATGGCATCTTTTTAATGTTTTACTGAATTGCATGAAGGACAGACACAAGAAAACTGTCCAATCTCTCATCATTTGTGGTAATTCATGAAACAAATAGCCTGTTTTAGCAGACTGACAGCAATGTCTACTGCCACTGTGCCAGTGTTAATTGACACTATTTGGATACTCCGTGGTGGAAAGTGGGAGCGTTGAATATTGTAGGAAAAAAGTTTGTCAATTTCATTCAAAATTAAATCACATAATGCAATATATTTTGGGCTCACCAATCACTTTAAGCCTATCAGATGTCTTTATGATTTTGGCTTGATGGCAATGAAATAATTTATAAACGTCAAATACCAAGCATTATTTACTTGTTTGTATTGTGGTTATTAAAATCAAAGGAAGATTCAGTCCATCTGTAGCAAAATTTAGAAATAAAAATTAAACAATGACAGAAATATCCTTAGCTTAGAAAAACAGATCAGGATTGTGCTTTTTTCTTGAGCCAAGTGCTGAGTAATAATCTGGCATACAGAAGATTTGTAAAATATTTATTTCTTTAATAATAATAATTCTACCAGGTAAGGACTGGGGTTGAAGATGCCATCATCTGCCTGCTGCACCATTTCTATAGTCACCTAGGCAAGCCAGGAGGAACTCTTAGGATTATGTTCTTTGATTTTTCATGTGGTTTTAAAACCATCCAGCCTACCAGACTAGGGAGTAAGCTATCAGCAATGCAGGTGAATGCTCTCTTACTTTGGTGGATCACAGACTATCAGACCAGAAGGCCACAGGGTTGTGTGTCTGACACTGTGCTGTGTAGCACTGGTGCTCCACAAGGAACACTTCTGTCTCTGTTCTTTTTCACCTTCTACACCGCAGATTTTAGCTACAACATAGAGGGCTGCCATCTGCAGAAATTCTCTGATGACCGTGCAATAGTCAGAAGTATCAGGCATGTTGACGAAACAGAATATAGGAAGGTAGTAGACAGTTTTGTTGACTGGTGTGAGCTGAATCAGTTGCAGATCAGCATCAGTAAAATTGAAACAGTGGTGGAACTGAGAAGGTCACAATCTCCAGTTACTCCAGTGTCTATTAGGGTTGCTTAGGAATACAAGTATCTGGGGGTGTATATGAGCAGTAAGCTAGACTGGTCCAAGAACTCACTGGCCACATAAAAGAAGGGTCAAAGTAGGCTGTGTTTCCTATGAAGATTCGTATCTTTTAGGGTCTGCAACACTATTCTGCGGATGTTTTATTAGTGTGTGGTTGCCAGTGCTATTTTTCTCGCAGTGGCATGCTTATTATGAAAGTGGCAGACATTAAGAGGCTAAACAAACTAATTTGGAAGTCTGACTCTGGGTTAGGAGAGAAACTGGACAGCTTGGGAACTGTTGCAGATCAGAGAATGTTGTCTAGACTTCAGTCTGTTATTGAAAATGCTAATTAGCCACTTAAGAGTGTTGTGGATGGACAAAGAAGCATTTTCAGCAGTAGACTAAATAGCATAAAGTACTCCACTGAATGTCACACGAAATCCTTCCTCCCCATAGCCGTCAGACGCTATCATTCCTCTTCTGGTCAATCATCCACACTATAAGCTGTTTCCTTTTTCTCTAATGGATATCCGAGTACATTTTCAACTACTTAGATGTGCAATACCTTGTCTGTTCTTCTCACATGAATAACTTTTTATTCTCAGAATGCAATATTTTCGCTTAACGTGCAATATTATTATGAGAAGTGCTTCAAGCTCAGTATGCTATTACTGTCTAATATACTAAGGATTTTGTAAGATACTCACATGCATTGCATTTATTGTATTTCATTACCATGTACCTGTAGAGCTTAGTGAATGATTACTTATTGTACTTTATTTTGATATTTATATTCTATTTATATTTTTTATTTTACATGCTTCCTTTTTATACTTGCTCTTAGCTTTGTGATTTTATCTGTGTGTACGGTTGTAACATAAACAGTTTCCCTCGGGATTAATAAAATTTTCTGATTCATTCATATAGTGCTTTCTCACTACTCACTCAAAACGCTTTACATAATGAGTAAGGAGCTATCTCAACCACCACCAATGTGCAACATCCACCTGGATGATGTGACAGCAGCCATTTTGTGCCAGTACACTCACCACACATTAGCTGTTAGGTGGTGAATGGGTGAGAGAGATTGTTAGCCAATTAGAAACAGGGAATGATTAGTGGGGGATAGAATGACTAGGCCATGGTGGGCAATTTAGCCAGGACACCGGCATACACCCTGCTCTTTACGAAGGATGCCAAGGGACAACAGAGAGTCAGGATGTCAGTTTTACATCTCATCTAAAGGATGGTGTCATTTTTACAGCACAGTGTCCAAATCACTGCACTGAGGCATTGGGATCTACACACAGCCCACAGGGTAAGCGCCAACTGTTGGCCTTACCAACTCCTCTTCAGGCAGGAACCCAAGCTTTTCCTAGGTGGTTACCCATCTAGCAGGGCCCAAACATGCTTAGCTTGAGGTGGATGACCTCTTCTGAAGTGCATGTGGTATGGCTGCTGTCAATTTAATTAATGATTAATAATTGGTCTGAAGGCGTTCTATAATATTTGAGTCTAGTTTACTAATGCTTTTACTCTAGTCACGACCTGCATATTTTTAGGAAAACAAATTAACACAAATGCATTGTTTGGAAGGAAAAGTACTAGAGAAAAACTCATAGTGTTTTTAGGAAAAGAGAATACCTTGCATTTTGAAAGGAAATGGATTTCTCATATACAGTAGGGAGGAAGTTGGATAAGAAAGAGAATGCTGAGTACAGAAGATAAACAAAGACATTCACAGAGAAAAGTGTGAAAATCTAATGTGTTTCCAAAAAACAAACTTTAACAGTTACAGAGAGAAAAGAATAATCATGGGCTGAGAAAAACGTAACTGTAGAGGTTAAAGAAAATCAACAGAAAATTAAAACCTCATGAGAAAAAAATCTGAAAAGTTGCTTGTGTGAGGGATGGTTTTATTTGTTTTAGTAATTGCATAAATCATTTTCCAATGAATGATACCCAAAACAAGCAAGAATTCAGTCAGTGCTATGTATCATACATCTTTATTCCATTTCAAAACAAACCACACAATGGTACCTTCCTCTGCTGCATTTTGAGAGTTCTGTGAACAAAAACCCAATATACATGTGCTAAAACACTGAAAAGATTAACAGAGGCATGGCTTGTTTATTTTAGATAGATAGATATTACTGATTTAATTGATTTTTGTCATATTTTGAAAAGCTTTGGACCCATTGTTTCCATTTTCCAAATCCACTTATGTTGATTATATTTGCACCCTGGAGCCTATCCCAGCAAGTACTGGGCAAAAGGAAAGAACAATCTCTAGAGGGGGCGTCAGTCAATCCTCACAGAGAAAAATGAGAACTTTTCTAATTTTTAAATAAAATAAGTCGCTGTTTTCCCATTGAGGCATATAGGGTGGAGTGATAATTGATAATTGACCAAAATAAGATTACAAGAAAGCAGTTGCAAAAGAAAAGACGAAAAGAGATCGCAAAGGTTTGGGGCACCAAAGTGATCCTTTATTGTATATTATGATGATGTTTCTAAATGAAAAAGGAGAAGAAATAAGTCTTCTTCTGATGGTCATCGTGTGACTGTCTCAAGATGGTGGTTTATACAGGAAACTCAATTAGAAACGTGGGCTTGGTAGACTTTAAACTGGAAGTGATGTCATCAGGTTGCAGACCATCAATGTTTCTTTCTGCAGAGGGAGGTAGAAGAGAGGCATTAGATGACCCTTGGCTCGGAGGGTAATTACTATCAACTGAGCCCTGATGTTGCCTCCCAATCACACGTGTTTGACACAATGTAATGTAAGATATTTCAGTAGATCTTTCAGGATTGAGTGTTTCCCCATCTGGTGTCACTCCAGATAATGCTATTGGAGGGTAATTGTAAATCAAACATTTTCTAAAAAATAGGAAAAGATTTTTGCAAGTATCTGAATATGAGGCAGTTGCAAAAATATATTTCATG
Organism: Erpetoichthys calabaricus; assembly: GCF_900747795.2. Taxonomy (NCBI): domain Eukaryota; kingdom Metazoa; phylum Chordata; class Cladistia; order Polypteriformes; family Polypteridae; genus Erpetoichthys; species Erpetoichthys calabaricus. Next base: position 120,328,050 of record NC_041398.2, read on the forward strand.
ACAAGACAGTCATCCTTAACAATTTGAGTTCTGTCCTGGGTATATATTAGGTAATCTCAGTCAATGTACACTTTTTATCTGAATCAATCAGCTATGTTTTTAGCATGAAAATTATGGTTGAGCTATACCATAATTTCCTTTATGTGCACAGACTTCTCTAATGGTAACATTATCTAACATACTTAACACTTACCCAACTTACAATTTCTGTTCCTGTCTTGACTAATGAGTAGCAAGACATACACATTCATGCACACAAAAATTAAACAATGGGATGCTGGTCCCTCATTTGTCTCGATTGGTATCAGATCATTGTAATACCCTTTTATATTGTCATCATCTGACCCAGTACAGTAATGTATATTTAAATGGAAGGTTAACTGAGAGCCTCACAACCACCTGTTGCACAGGAAAATATGTTGGCTATAAACTGCCTAAATTGAAGCCACAACACCTGTTTACAAATTTACAATCAAGCAGCTTTGAGGTGGAAAAAAATAAATAACCATAATTAACACGGAAAGAAATCACAGACTACTATGTGGTAGTAGTGCTGTCCACTGTGTGGCTTGGTGTTTGCTGGACAGTGTGAGACAACAAACACCTGAGAAATGATTTTCTACATTACTGTTCTTTCTACACTAGGACTCCACCCATCATATTGCCAGAGTCTTTTCCACAAAGTGGAAGGAGCACATTTGAGGGTTTCTTGGTGATTTGTTTTAGTGCCATCAGGTGGTCCTCGTATGAAACTAAAAAAGCTTAAACTTCAGGGCCCCTAATCCCAAAGAGGCCCCAGAAGCGACTTTAATTTTACCTGTAAGAACTGACTTTGAATCCTAGTCCAATATCCACCTAGCATGTGTCTGAGTCTCATATCTTTCTGAGCTTATGCTTAAAAGCTGATGCTATTACTTTATTATTCACTATGATAAATATATTTCTTGTTATTTTATATAACCCCCTAAGAGAAAATGTTATTTTTATGGCATAACCATTCTTCTATAGTACTAAGTTTCTTGTTTTTGTAACCAGCTGGATCATTAAAAATTAGGCCATTATTCTTTTACATTTTGGAAAACAGGATGTACGTGGAGAAACTCACACATCTCCTGAAATAAGAATAAAAATAATATGTTTAAAATGTCATGTACATCCTAAGCATACAGGATTATCAGTAAAATTGTGGTAATTTAAGGTGTCCACATCTGCCATGTGCCATTAGCAGCTAGGTGTAACCAATCATGTTAAAAGTTTTCTGATTATGTAATGAATTCCTTTTTTGAGTAGTGGCCTAATCAATGAATTGTATAAATATAGCGCAGAGGACACTTTTTTCTTTGTAACATGTGGCTAACATTTAATGCACTTGTTACCTCTTGTGAGATTTGGATAAAGAATAATGATTGACACTTTCTCCTGCCTGTGTTTTATTGCTTAAATCAGGCATTCCAGTTGGGGGTGTCTGTATTCATAATTTTCTTCCACATACCCCCCCTCCATAACTCAAATATTTCAAGGCACAAGAATTTTTTATTCATACAAGTGACTTTGACATGTAAGATAATCAAGTGCAGCAATTTTAATCAAAATCTTGGATGTAGTTTTTTAAAAATTTGTGGTGATCTGTCGTGGATCATCCCCATTGAAGAAGATGATTTTGGGGCTTCGGGACGCCAAAAATCTAGGTTCACCTTTGCGTGAAGGTGCACACAGTGATTGGAAGAGGCTCTTTGAGCCATCAGTTGGGATTGAAGAGTAAAATCCTGCGGCATATAAAATGAAAATATACGTAGATACTGGAGGCTGTCTTTGTCTGTCTGCATTGAAGTTTGTGATTAGTGGTGTGTACATCAAAGTTCTCTAGTGCAGCCTGAGAAAGGTTAGGAATTTTTTTTTTTGCTTTGCACAAAGTCCTCTCTTGGAACAGCCTACAAAATGGAGAAGCGAAAAGGACTGGAACCATTTTTGTATTTTTTTTTTCTGATTTGGAAATTTTCTTTATTTTATCATTTTAACTCCTGCACTTGGGAAATAAGATTTGATGGATTTCTGTGATTTTTTTCACTGAACTTTAAATTTTGTTATTTTTGCCATTTTTGATATCAACTGTTTTTAATAAAGACCTGTCAGTTTTTTACCATCCTGTCTGTATCTCTTTCATTCACTTTGGTTTATCCTTTGGTTTTACATCTATTAGATGTCCCATGGCTAGACCACTGGAAGGTATGTTGTGGGTACAGGGTATCACAGTGCCCCACTTGCCCTTAATGGAGAAATGCCACTTCCTGAGCTTCTGTTTACAACAGCCCATTCCTAAAACTGCTGGAGATCATCAATGCATGCACTACTGGTGAAAAGCTGGTAGAGTCTGGAAATGTTGCTTAAGTATCATGATCACATGATAGAATAGTTTTAACCACAGATATTGACTGAAGATTAGAAAAATTGAGAAATGATTTAAATATATTCAGATTCATGAAATTATAATGATAAATGTCTGTGAAGTCTCAAACAAGTCGCATTATGCAAATCATAAATGCTTATGTATTCTGTAAAGCTTTTCGTAAAGAGACGGTTCTTTTGTGTTACTTTTCCTATAAAGTGACAGATCAAATTGTTTCAAGCTTCATGTAATGTATTTAAGGTAAATTAAGATAATAAAAAACTAACACACTCTAATCGAAAATAAAAATAAAAAAGGAAGATTTAAAATAAACATTAGGAGCAACAAGTCAAATGTGAGACTACATGTAGCATAATAGAGAAACTCAACAGTTGTATTATAGTAGTGAATATAAAATGCTAAAAGATTTGGTTAAAAAAAAAGATAAACTACCATATAATTTCCCATACACATAAAAATGTTCTTGACATTTACAGTGTAATCTGGAAAGGCATGTAACTTGCATCCCTTTTAATTAATATTTAGATGGCTAGAGTAAGACACATGTCAAACAAAAGGCATTCATTTTTATAAAGTTACTTGTGTATAACATATAGAAAAGTCAAGAAAGAAGACCATAGTCTAAGCATACATGAAAAATCGTGATATATTAAATGAGGTCTGTATCCAGCAGGAGGCCTGGGAATAGTTTCATTAGAGATTGCAGCCTTTACTAAACCAAAAGCTTAAATATTTTATCTTTCCCTAGTGATACAGCAGTGATTCTAAAAGGAAGAATGTAACAGTGACAGTAAATGAAGAATATACTTAGCTTTTGTTTAATAATGGCTGAACACTCACAGTTATATAATACTTGAATGAGAGCTAGTGGTGAAAGCATGATGCAGTCGGGGGTTCCTGCAGTCAGCTCTGGCCATGTGGAGAGTGCAGAAGGCATATTTCCTGGATATGGGCAGGAGCAATGTTTTCTACCTGTCCGTAGGTGAGCTCTAAGTTTCAATGCAGTTGTCAGAGAGTTATTCTTTTTTCATATTCCAAAATAAGAAGATGCATTTGCCAAACATAGAATTTATTCACAGTGGAAACACTAAATAGAAGACAGTGGCCCCTGGCCATATATTGATTATCACCAAACAGGGCACATCAGCACTTTTAAATAGCTTGCCTGAGTTGTGTTCCACTTGTTTCTTCCCTGTCAGATTCCCTCTGTCAACTGATTTGCTTGGTTTCAGCTGTATTTATTTATAGGCTCACATACTCATTTTTAATAAAATAATGTGTTTGGAATTAACCTCACAGATCACAGTGGTAGACTTCAAACTTTTGGCTACAAGGTCCAAGGCAGAAGATTATAATGCTGTAATGACGTAATAAAGGGAAGCAGACGCTCGTCACAATAACAATATGGTTGAGATGAACATGTTTAGTTGCCGCTTTTTATGCTGTGTTAGAATGATGTGAGTGGCCACCTTGCAAGTCGGCTTTTCTGTCAAGCCTCGAATGGCTCTTGATTGTTAAACATAGTACAGGAAAAGAAAAAATGACTATGTAGCTGTAGCTGAGTAAATAGTTTAAAAATCTGATAAATGTTTTCATCCACTGCTTGTTGTGCTTAGATTTTTATTTTTCCATATGAAACTGACTTTAATCTACTTTTCTCTTAGAAAATATATTCTGACACAGTCCATTACTAACTCTTTAATATTAAAAATTAATACTTATGCCTTTATTTACTAACACATTCTTTCTTTAGACTAGTAGTGTCAGCCAGGACAGCTAAATGCATTATTTATGATTTTACTGTCTAAAACTCCCTGAAATGAAGCTGGTTTCTGCATTATAAAACTGCTATAAAGATACACAGCATCATCACTGGAGGCATGATTACAGTTATTGTTTCATTTTTTTCACGTGCTATTAGTCATTTTTGAGAAAAAACATGTAGTGTAAACCTCTGTGTGAGTCAGAATAAGCAAAAGACGTTCCCACCAAACGCTACATGCAAAGACAAAGAGCATAGTGTTTATTTTGTATAGTGCCTTTTAAATACCTCTTATCTCTACTAAGGCATAATTTCTTTGATTCTACACAATGTCAGTAAAGGTACACTTTCTTACTAGCAGGGATTTGTTTCCAAATACTTATTCTAAGTGTCATTTTTTTTTCAGTGTCATTTCAATTTATTCATAGTTAAATATATTTTTAAGCATGTTAAAAGAAAATTATTTGCAAAGATGAAAAAATGGATTATTTCCACACTGAAAAGGAAAGAAGACACAACATTTTAGCCATATAGGCTTCATCAGAGGTGCAACTGAAAAGGAGAAAGCAGGTAACACAAGAGGGGAGGGAGGGAACAAAGGTAGGGCAGATGGAAGAAGAAAAGGGGAAAGTAGGTGGGAAAAGGCTACCATTGAAGAGAATAACGGAACAGATTAAAAATGTAGTCTGTCATTAAGACTGGGAGAAATAAGTGGTTCCAGACTGAGAATGAGCTTAGCTTCTTCTGTATTTCTTTGAAAGGTTTCTTTGAATCCCTGTGAAAGAACACAAAAACAGATGTGAAGTGCTTTACAATAGGCTTTGTAAAGTCTTTGATTTTAACAGCTCAGATGTACTCCCTGAAATGGTCTGCTAGCTGTCTCCATGTTTCACCTATGGAGATTACATCGCTGCTCCTGTCCTGGTCTGGTTGAGAATGTGGCTGTCCTCTGTGCAGTGAGCAGTGGATGAGATGCTTTCATAGGTATGGTGGTTGACAGAAGGAGATCAAAGGAGGGTTAGGAGCAGTGGTGTAGCTAGGGGCAGTCCGCCCTGGGTGGCATATTTTTGGGGGTGGCATTATTGGCCAAAAGGCTCAGTACAATTCGTGTGTAAGCAGCAGGGTTTGGAAAAATATCACTCATGAATGAAAAAAGTCAGATTCTCTGATTTTTATCCAAAAATGCTTCAAAAATAATTTTCAGACTGTCCTTCTGTGATGGCATCAGACACAGCAGTTGAAATTTATGAGGCAATAACAAAAATAAACATTATATCGATAATAATTTCTAGGAAGTTAAACAACTAATTTACAATTTATAATTTTGTTTCGTTATCAATCCGAATGAGTTCTTGCTCTGCACAGAAAACATCCCCACCTATCACTTATACTCTGCACTGGTTCTGGTTTTTGCAGCGTAATTATATTAAACTAATATTAGAAAATGGCTTATCAGTGCGTCTATACTATATTCTTGTCTAGTTGATGCTTATAAATAATTATATGTGAAAAATTATTGCTGTTTCTCTATATATGAATAAAACGTATGCAAAATTTATCTTCATTTTTCTCTATTCGTCATTTTAATTTTTTATTTAAATAGGTTAATATATTCAGATATGTTAGAAGGCGGCAAATTGAAGCACCGCCCCGCCCCAAGCGGCATGAACTCTATAGCTACGCCACTGGTTAGGAATAAAAGATCCTGTGGAAGGACCAGTAGGGAAATTTCATTTGATGACATGTGGGAGAGATTAGGGTGGAAAGGTAGGACCAGAGGGTTGTGGGTTTCATTACTAGGGTTCCTTTTTAGAGAATCTAAGAAACTATGAAAGAGGTAGAGAGACTTTAGGGTGAGATGAAAACAGATGTAGGGAAAGCAATTATTATGAGTCAGTTGGCTTGTAATGACAAAGTTTTTAAGTTCTGGAAAGCTGATAGAGAGACATATCTAAAAATAATAGGGTTAGGGTTAGGTTGATGGTACAGTTGTTGAATAGAGCTGTTGTGGAAATGTCAACTGTAAACCTGAGGTATGGATGGAGACTAGTAAAATCATTAATGAATTCCTGTAACTGACTTCTGGAGCAAGAGGCAGCTCCAGCACAATTGTCTATATACTGTATATTTTGTAAAGTTTCAGCACAAAACCTAGGTTGGAAGAAAAGAAATGCTATTCCACCTAGATGAAGAATCTGTTGGTATAGCTAGGTCCCATTCTAGTACCCAGTACAGCTCCACTGACCTGGTGAAAAAAGTTGTTATCTAAGGAGAAAGCACTGAGGGTAACAACTAGTTGCACCAGTCTGATAAGGATGTTTATGAAAGGGTCCTGGACTGAATGTCTGTTGAAGTCAGGCAAATAAAACTGAAAAGAGGATATACATAAAGTAACCACTAAAAGATTGCACAACTGTTTTAAAGAAAAGAAGTCAGGTTGGTCATGCCACCCAAATTAAGTAATGCATTGTGTTACATGAAAATCAGTGCAGCCTGTTAGAAGCAAACTGGTGTTACTTAAAAACTCAGAGGGGTACCACTAATGGCAGATGCCTTATTTCAATCTCGCATAACTATTAGAATTTTGGGGTATCTTTGAAAACTGGAGGATACATATCTGTCATTATATAGTCTGTTAGATCACATTATGTCCCATAATTGTTTATCAAATATGATATAAAACCTCTGAACATTCTGTGAAACAATCAAATAACATCCAGTATAAGAACAGCAAACTGAGCACTATGTCACATACAGTAGAGCACTATAAGAAAATTAATTCTTCTACAAAATATTTTTTTAAACCAAACTGACAAGCAAAAATGGTCCTGAAATGAGGGACAGATGAGCAAAGATATTGTTTAAAAATCCAAATTTTAAAATTAACTGCTAAATAGGTCTATCATAACATATATCAATGATCTTGTCAAATAAGTAATAATTGATCGATTAATGTGGCACACATGTAATGATCGTAAGATTCAAAAATGAAAGATCTAGAAAAGAAAATTAAATGATATCTGAACATCTCCATAGTAAACCTACAGCATGGTATTCTGGGAAGCCACAGCTTATTAGAAAGCATACATTCAACTATCTGTCTGATCCTTTACTATACATTGTTAATTTATCCAGATTATAAATCAGGAAAACAAATGTATGTCTTACTTTTACTTTAATAAACTATATATTGTGCAATTACTGGTGTAGCACAAAATTTGTAAAGCACAATAGTGGAGGTTGGACCCTTACCACGATTATTAAAAAAAATATTTCTGTCTCCTCCTCAAATATTCAGATAAACTACTTTTCAGACACCACACCAAGCCAATTTGCTCTGGTATTAAAATGACAATAATAAAACATTTTCAAACGTCAGTGTTTTTATTTACTTACTTTTCTTCAGATACTGCAAATTGTAATTTATACCTCAACACATGTTTATTAATGGGCACTTTGGGCAGTTGTATGTCCCATGGTAATTGAATGTCCCATGGTAATTGAAGGAGTCTCATTGCCTGAACACTGAAACCTTAATCAGGTACTACCGAATAAATATAATAGATATGGAGAATGTTATCAACTAAGATATGCATATGAATTGCATTTTATGCAGTGTAAAAGAACAGATAGACCACAATAAAGAGTTGGGGTACCACCCTAGTGACCCAATATAATAGAAGTGTGAAATCACAAATAAACACACAATAATTGCAGAAATGTCTCTCTAGACACAAGTTCTGAATTGAACTGACTCAGGATAGTGGATCTTCTTGTCTTAAGTCCTTAATCCATTTAGCTGGGTCCAGAAGGTGACATCAGAGGTGTTACAGCTGTCAGTCTTCTGGTCTGCAGAGGGAGGAAGAGAAAAAGCATTACGACACCTATGCCAGCCCCTGAAGGGGCGGAGAATTACAATCACCAAAACCCTTAAACCATCCAAAATGTGTACCTGCGTAACAGCTATGAAGTCTCCAAACAAAAAACATATCACCATTACATGGAAAACTTACTTTTCGTGATGTACATACTGTAACTGAAATGCTATCTGCAGCTTCTCCTGGGATGTTTATTTTCCCACTGAAGTCAGAATTTGAATGTCAATTTCCTTTAAAGAGCACACCAATCTTCCATCAACTCCTGTGTTCTCCTACTGAATACTGGTAATTGAAGTCATCTCAGTTGCACTGCAATGGGACCATCACAATAATAGGCTTGTTTACTGAATAACTATATGCAGCAACATTGTAACACTTGCATGGGGTTCAGATTTATTCATTTCATAAGAATGTCTCCAACCACTTTCTCATATCCTAGTAATTTAAAGGATAAGGACTACTGCCACTCAAACATCTAGCCTTGTCCAACCTGCTCCAAGACACTCATCTTGCTCTGCCCAGACAATGATGTGCTCAAAGACCACCTTTCAGTCCTGCCTATGAAGACCTTTCTGCACTGTTATATTTTTTTGCAAGCTCAGTAATTGGCAATGTGTAATTTATAATGTCAAATGAGGCAACATACCTGATTCTTACTCATTTGTTTATCCTAAAAATGCAGAAAATATTGATTTCTGTTTTCAAAAATTTATATATATATATTTTTGTGACTGGTTATCTATAGATCTGATCAGGGGGTGCTCTTCATCTTGAGGCCCCCAAATCTCGATTTGCAGGGGTATCCTTTGTGCCAGTGAATGCAATGCAATGAATACTCTAATTAAACTGTTGCACTTTAGCAATGATGGTGATGTTACATAGATACCTAATTTTCATGAAGCCATCAAAGAAGAAAAAAAAAATCTGAACCAATGAAGATATTGCTGCTAAGATGTGATTGTTATATTTATCTAAATATAATCATGTTGCTGATGTGGAAAACAAATATGAAATTTTCTGGATTGCCGTTGAATCTGAATCTGATGCATGAAAGTGGCTCAGATGGAGTTGGTCACAGCAGACAGCTTTAACGTATGCAAGTAACAATAATCCAGAAAAATAATGTGTTGATTTAACAAATCAGAACAGAAATTTCTTTGTGCATTCAAAAATGATCAGATCAGCCAGTATTTAAAACTGATGCCATTTTACACATGTGTAACCTGGGCTAGGTTTAAAAAAAAAAAAAAAAAAAAGGAATATCCGAATGCGATGTTGGTGTTAATAAAGTTTATTGAAAGAATTGGGATACAAGTTGTGGGGGTTGGGTAAGGTTGAGCATATATGTAGGTGTCCTCGGATTGGCTGGGGGAAGACTGCCGTTGTAAGATAGTTAAACAAGAGGTGTAAAATAGTTTGTAGAGTCGAGGTATGAAAAGGAGAAGACGGGAGTGGTGGGAAAGAAAGAGAAGAGAGTTTCAGGCAAAACACCGAAATCAGAAGAAGGAGAGTTTCAGGCAAAACGCCGAAACCAGAAGAGAGAGAGTTTCAGGCAGCATGCCGAAACAAGACGGACAGAAAGAATGAGAAAGAGTCACTGTTGAGGCAGCACGTCGAAACAAGACGGAAAGAAAGAGAAAAGAGAGGCACTGTTGAGGCAAAATGCCGAAACAATACAGAAAGACCGAAGGAGAAAAGAGAGACGCTGTTGAGGCAAAACGCCGAAACAAGATGGAGAGAAAGAAAGAGGAACTAAATGTAGCAAACGGCTAAAACAAAAAGAAGAGTTGGTGGATAAAGGGAAAGACGGCAGGCAGGACACAAGTGCGGAAATGGCGATCAGCGAGTAAAGAGGGTGTTTGAGAAAGAGGGAGACAGGAGGCCCAAAGGAGGTACCCAAGTATAAGGAGGAAGATATAAAGCAAGGTTGGTGTTTTTTTTTTGTTTGTTTTAAAGTGGCTTGAATAAACTTTCAAGTGAAGGGGCCATTTAGTTTTTTTTTGTTTGTTTGGCCACTACACACCCGAGCTATGATTGGGGCCCCCAACGGAGTGAGTAATATTCACTGATGGTGGAAATAAGTCCGGGTGAGCTCACCAATAGTAGTTTCGGACCCATGATATATGTATAGTTATAAATAAGTTATTGTGTGTGTTTTATGTATAGTGTATATATTTGTAACTTATCAAGTTTGGAAAACTGTTCACGTTTCAATTTAGTAAAGACAGTTTTTTTTCTATATTTGAGTAACAGTGATTTGATTATATATTATAAGGCTGAAGGTGGGTGATAGTGTACCCACCAACAATAGAGGTGGCGACACCATTATAAAGAGCTCAGGGCCTTGCATACCGATAAAGGGAGGGTGGTGCCAGGTGGTTACACATGTATCATTCTTCATGCACTATACTATATTTCTTTTTTTTATTCAACTTTTAAGTAACAGGTTTGTCAACAATTTTTTTTTATTTTCACACGGTAAATATTGCTGCAGCTTCTGTCTAATTATTTTATATAATTTTTTTGTACCACTCACATTCCAGAGCTGTATTCTGTAAAGTTCCATAAAATCTTTTATCTTTATCTATAACATAGCCTCCATTATCAGTAACTTTGGTGAATATCTCCTTTACTACAAAATGCACTGATATCAGATATGCCCACTTCTTAGATAAGTCGCCAGCTCAATACAATTTGCAGAGATTTCAATCAATGCACTCTTGACATTTCATTTATGCTAGCAAACAATCAGACTTGTGAAAGCTCTTGCCCTTGAGTATGGAAACAACCTGAGAAATTAAATTCTCACAATTAAGTCTGTTTCTGAAGTGTAATCAGTCATCAGATATGCTCTGCTACTAGAAATTTAAGCACCCTTATATGCATGTAGAGTATTTTTGAATGTCATTTTGGGTATTTCTTTATTTCCTATGTATTTAATCTCTTTTAACAGTCATGTGGATCACTCATTTATTAATAATGTCCTTTTTATAACATTTGTTTTAATCTACATATATTGCCATACATACAGTATATGTCAGAGGGTCACCCTTCGAGTCTATCCCAGTTATGTAGTTCCACCCTGAGGGGGCACTGCCACTAATTCTGCTGTCTTCTTTTTCTCTGCAGTACCGAGAAACTGGTCAGTGAGGGCAATTGACTCCGCCTCTTCCAGTCCCTGGACCATGAAAGCACGACCACGCAGAAGGAAGTGTTACTTTATGACCAGGCAACAAGAGAGATGGTGCTCCTCTGTAACCTAAGAACCACAAGATTACTTAGCCCCGAGCCAACAGGAGGCTATTATATGTTATAAATTTGATACCATTCTGTGTTTGTGTTCTTTTGTTTCATTTGAAACAAATGGGGATGGCCAGGTTGACGTACCAACATTTATTTTGTCAAGGCTGTTATACAGTACTGTGCAAAAGTTTTAGGCAGGTGTGAAAAAATGCTGTAAACAAAGAATGCTTTCAAAAATGGAAGTGTTAATCATTCATTTTCATCAATCAACAAAATGCAGTGAATGAACAAAAGAGAAATCTAAATCAAATCAATATTTGGTGTGACCACCCTTTGCCTTCAAAACAGCATCAATTCTTCTAGGTACACTTGCACACAGTTTTTGAAGGAACTCAGTTGGTAGGTTTGTTCCAAACATCTTGGAGAACTAACCACAGATATTCCGTGGATGTAGGCTTCTCACATCCTTCTGTCTCTTCATGTAATCCCAGACACACTCGATGATGTTGAGATCAGGGCCCTGTGGGGGCCATGCCATCCCTTCCAGGACTTCTTGTTCTTCTTTACGCTGAAGATAGTTCTTAATGACTTTGGCTGTATGTTTAAGGGTCGTTGTCCTGCTGCAGAATAAATTAGGGGCCAATCATATGCCTCCCTGATGGTATTGCATGATGGATAAGTATCTGCCTGTATTTCTCAGCATTGAGAGCACCATTAATCCTGACCAAATCTCCAACTCCATTTGCAGAAATGCAGCCCCAAACGTTCAAAGAACCTACACCATGCGTCACTGTTGCCTGCAGACACTCATTATTGTACCGCTCTCCAGCCCTTCGACAAACAAACTGCCTTCTGCTACAGCCAAATATTTCAAATTTTGACTCATCAGTCCAGAGCACCTGCTGCCATTTTTCTGCACCCCAGTTCCTATGTTTTTGTGCATACTTGAGTCGCTTGGCCTTGTTTCTACATCGGAGGTATGACTTTTTGGCTGACTTCTCCGGACAGTAGATGGGTGTACCTGGGTCCCACTGGTTTCTGCCAGTTCTGAGCTGATGGCACTGCTGGACATCTTCCGATTTCGAAGGGTAATAAGCTTGATGTGTCTTTCATCTGCTGCACTAAGTTTCCTTGGCCAACAACTGCGTCTATGATCCTCAACGTTGCCCGTTTCTTTGTGCTTCTTCAAAAGAGCTTGAACAGCACATCTTGAAACCCCAGTCTGCTTTGAAATCTTTGTCTGGGAGAGACCTTGCTGATGCAGTAGAACTACCTTGTATCTTGTTGCTGTGCTCAATCTTGCCATGACATGAAACTGTCTTCCACAACCTCACATTGGTAGCAGAGTTTGGCTGTTCCTCACCCAGTTTTAAGCCTCCTACACAGCTGTTTCTGTTTCAGTTAATGACTGTGTTTCAACCTACGTGTGACATTAATGATCATTAGCACCTGTTTGGTAGAATTGGTTGATCATACACCTGACTAGAATCCTACAAAATCCCTGACTTTGTGTAAGTGTACCTATAAGAATTGATGCTGGTTTGAAGGCAAAAGGTAGTAACACCAAATATTGATTTGATTTAGATTTTTTTTCTGTTCGCTCACTTTGCATTTTGTAAATTGATAGCAATAAACAATCATTATTTATATTTCTGAAAGCATTCTTTGTTTACAGCATTTTTTCACACCTGCCTAAAACTTTTGCACAGTACTGTATATATATTTTTAATAAGACAAGAATAAACTCATCAAGGTTTGGGGTTTTGGGCCCCGTATACTGTAAATTAAAGAAGGTCAAATGTTTCCAACAAATCATAAGACAGAAAAGGATGGGTGGACGGACAATTTAAAGAGCCGGACTGGAATTAGGAATGTGGAATGCTGGGAAGGCGTGGTGGTGGATGGGTAATAGACGTCATCAGTGGGGGACCAGAGGAGAGAAAGTGACCCGGAAGTGTTGTTCTGTTGGTTGTCCGGGAAGGATTATGGCGGTGGCGCTTCATCTTTTCTACGGGAAGAGAGAGAGAGAGAGAGGTTAGTACCCCGCCATTGTCCCCTGGCACAACTTGTTGCGATGCGTGTCGGGTCACATCGCTTGTGCATTAGCTGTGGGAGAAAAAGTAAAAGGAATACCGTTTTGCCGATGTAGGCGGTGTGGCACCCAGACAGGGCTCATGTCTGGCCGGGACGCCCAGGAAAACAGGAGGAGGGCTCATTCCTCCTCCAGACTGCGAGGGGGCGTCCGCCATGGTTGTATTGGGGGCCACGGGTACAGGCCTTGGAAGCCCAACCCTGTAGGGGCCCGTGGTCACCGCCAGGGGGCTTCCCCCTGCCTGAAGGACCCTGGACCCTAGTACTCCTGTCACACCAGGAAGTGCTGGGGGGAAGAAGAGAGGGAACACCTGGAGTGCTTCTAGGAGGACAGCTGGCACTTCCGCCACACTGGGGCGTGTTCGCGGGATTGCCGGTGCACACCTGCAACACATCCGGGTACGGATAAAAGGGGCCGCCTCCCTTCATTCGAGGCTGGAGTCGGATGGAAGCAGGACAAGGTTCAAGAAAGAGAGAAGGAGGCGGTCCGAAGAGGCAAGAGTCGGGTGGAAGTGGACGAAACTCGGTGGAGAGGAGTGGAGGCGGACCAGAGACTGTGAAGGCATTGTGTTGTGTAGCCAGGACTGAAAGGGTGATTGGTGCTGCGGCACTGGGTATTATGCCATATTACTTTAAATATTGTAAATAAACATGTGTGTGGTGAAACCATCATGTCTTCCTGTCTTTGTCCAGGCTGTTCCCCACAGCGGCTAAGTGACTTTGTCTTTCTTCTTAGGTTTCATCTTGCTGACGTGATGGCCTCGCTTGTGTTATTAGTGGCTAAGCGAGTTTTCTGTTTCCTTGGAGGTGGAGCCCTTACCCCGACACCACTTCTCACTTCCGGGCCGGACAGACACACACACTTCCACATATAGACATTTATATATAAGATGTCATTCTCCTGTTACATAAACCTATACCAAATTGGCTGAAGGTATGCAGTAAAACATTAAAATGATAATATGAAAAGCTTAGAAATGCAAAACAATCAAAATAAATAAATACATTTTAAAAAAGTCTTTTTTCCTGCGTCAGCAATATTTATGTAATCTACCATGTGCCAGATTATGCCCCTTTCTCTTGGTGAATACACCTTTATTATAATGAAATCAACAACCAGAAGCAGTGTATTACAACATTTTAGTCTTCATTGGTTGCATAACCTGAGGTTTTCTCCACTTCTAACAAGCATACTTTGGACAAATGTATATGGTCAGATTAGTGAAGCAGCTTCATAAAGTAAAGAGATCCATGTTAAGCAAAGGGTACAAGTATTTCTTCAAACCATTTCTCTTTTGCTACAAAAGTAAAAGATATGCAATCATTTGTTTGCAGTAAGTGGTTCATTTGTATGACATGTCCAATATGCGTGACTGCAATGTTAGCAAGCTAATGTTAGGTTGTAATTGCTATAAAAGCCTAGTGATTTACATAAATTACACAAAAGCCATTTCACACATGCAGTTTTATTCACATATAATTCAGAGAGAAGGATTTTTGTGTGAATGCAAGTGAAAATGCATCCTTTGCTGCAATGGGCCTTCAAGTGTGAAATGGAAGCTCTGCCTGTACTGCTGAAAAACCTAACCTATACATGTTCTGATATTTATAGGTGGAAGGGGCTTAAATAACAACTCGTGTAGCTTTCTTTCTCTTTTTGCTTATGTGTATTGGCTCACCTTATTTCAGCTAACTTCTTCCCATTTCCTATCTTTCACATTTTCAGAATTGGTTATTTGCCATTGTTGCCATTCTGTTGTTGAACAGAATCTTGCAGCTTATAGGCCTTTGGAACTCATAAGCTTTTCAAACAGAGAATTAGTGTTTCCTCAGGTCTGACCTCCATTCAGCTCTGCCCTTCCTCTCCGACACCAACCTGGTTATACCAACACTCATTCCTCTTCAACCACAGCCACCTGAAAGTTGTTTCTACCCACCTTGAGATGTCTGCTACTAACCTCATACGACTTTGACCTCTGATCCCAAGGATCCCCAAAGCTTTCCAGACTGACTTGTCCTGGAAAACCCCTAGACCCAAACTCTACTGAGTAGGTTCCAAAGTCTCCATTCCTCTTCTGTCTCTCCTTGATGAGATGCCTCTAGGGATGTGGAATTTTATATATGAATTGTGCATCTGTATTAGGTAAAAACTTGTTGCCCAACTGTTAGACGCATAGTGCGTTTAGAAAGTATCCAGACTTCTTCACTTTTTCACATTTTGTTATGTGACTCAATACACCAGAATGACAAAACTAAAATACGATTTTAGAAAATTTTGCAGCTGTATTAAAAATTAAAAACTAAAATATCACATTGGCACATTCATTGAAGCACCTTTGGCAGTGATTAATTTGTGAAGCCTTCATGGGTATAATGTGACAAGCTTCACACACCTAGATTTAGATATTTTCTGCCATTTATCTCTTGTCAGGTTGGATGGAGACCATAGGGGAACAGATATTTTCAGGTCTCTCTGGAGCTGTCTGATTGGGTTCAAGGCAGGGTTCTGATATGACCACTCAAGAATATCCACAGAATTGTCTCTAAGCTAATCATGTGTTGTTTTTGCTTTGTGCATAAGGTTCTTATCCTGTTGTAAGGTAGAAATTCATTCTAGTTTCAGGTCCAGAGCACGCTGGGGCAAGTTCTCATTAAGGATCTTTGTACATTGCTCAATTCAGTTTTCCCTAAACCCTGACTAGTTTCCCAGTCCCTGCTGCTTAAAAAACAACCCTCAGCATGATGCTACAACCACCATTATTTACTGTTGGAATATTATTGCACAGGTGATGAGTGATGCTTGGTTTTCTCCAGATGTGACTCTTGGTTTGCATCTTGGTTTTAGGTGCCTTTTGCAAACTCCAAGTGGGCTTTCATGTGTCATTTTTCAATTATACTTTAAAGCCCAGATTACTGTATCGTTGCAGTGGGCCCTCAAATCTCTTCGGCCATCAGCATCAGCACTGGCTCTCCTCAGGGGTGTGTGCTGAGCCCCCTGCTCTTCATGCTGTAAACACATGACTGCGCCCCTGCCCACCACAGCAACACCATCGTCAAATTTGCAGACAACACCACTGTGGTGGGGCTCATCTCTGGGGAGGATGAATCCGCCTACAGGGATGAAGTGAAGCGGCTGAC
This sequence comes from Erpetoichthys calabaricus, assembly GCF_900747795.2. Lineage (NCBI taxonomy): Eukaryota > Metazoa > Chordata > Cladistia > Polypteriformes > Polypteridae > Erpetoichthys > Erpetoichthys calabaricus. The sequence continues at coordinate 120,344,569 of NC_041398.2, forward strand.
AGCGTGGTACACTGACAACAACCTGCTTCTGAACTCAATTAAGACCAAAGAGGTCGTTGTGGACTTCAGGAAAAAGAAAACGGACATCAAACCACTCTACATCAGAGGGGACTGTGTGGAGAGGGTGTCAGACTTCCGCTTCCTGGGAGTCTACATCATGAAAGACCTGTCCTGGGGTGTGAACACAGCTGAGCTGGCGAAGAAGGCTCAGCAGAGACTTTATTTCCTGAGAATTCTCAGGAAAAATAACATCCCCCAAAAACTGCTGGTGTCCTTCTATCGCTGCTCTATTGAAAGTATCCTGTGCTACTGCCTCTGCGTGTGGTTTTCCAGCTGCCTAACAGCGCAGAGGAAAACACTTCAGCGGATCGTAAAGACTGCCCAGCAGATCATCAGCTGTTCTTTACCCTCTCTTGATGAACTGCACAGCTCTCGCTGCCTCATGAAAGTAGAAAATATCTTAAAAGACTCCTCATACCCCACAAATGACATGTTCCAACTGTTGCCATCAGGCAAAAGATATAGGAGCATCAAAACAAAGACTAATAGACTGAATAACAGTTTCTACCCTGTTGCTATTAGGGCACTGAATGCCACCTAATCACCTCCAATGCAGCAGTGCAATAGATGACATCTTGTGCAATAGTGTTCATGTGTAATTAAGGTCTTATGTTGAATGTTTGTATTCTACCTTATCTCTTGTTATCCTTTTTTAATTATATTTTATTTATATTTTGACACGGCAGGGACTGCACCTAATTTCGTTGTATTTGTTACAATGACAATAAAGATATTCTGATTCTGGAAGTTTCTCCCATCTCCACACTGGTTCTCTGGAGCTCAGCCAGAGTGAGTATTGGGTTTTTGGTCCACTCTTTCACTTTCTCACTGGGTTGCCCAGTTTGGCAGGGCAGCCAGATCAAGGAATAGTCGTGGTTGTCCCAAACATCTTCCTCTTACGTAATATGGAGGCCACTACATTCTTGGAAACCTTCAGTGCTGCAGGAATGTTTTGTAGCCTCCCCCAGATCTCTCTCAACACAATCCTATCTCTTAGCTCTGCAGGCGATCCTTTGACCTTATACCTTGGTTTTTGCACTGATACATATTGTCTAATGTGGGATTTTATGTAGACAGTTGTGTGCCTTTCCTAGTCATGTGCAATCAATTGAACTGAACACAGGGTAGATTCCAAACATGGTGTGGAAACATCTCAACAATGACCATTAGAATGGGAGGCACCTGAGCCACATTTCAAGTATCATAGCCAAGAGTCTGATTACTTGTGTCAATGTGATAGTTCAGTTTTTTATTTTTAATAAATTTAATAAATAAATCCTGTTTTTGGTTTGACATTGAGGGGTATTGAGTGTTCTTTTATGAGAGAAAAAAGAATTGAAATAATTTTAGCATAAGGCTGTAAATTAACAAACTGTGAATAAAATTAAGAGGTTTTAAAAAAAAATTAAGTCTCTTGCAGTTAGCAATGTATTGGTTTTTCAAATATTATAAATACTGTTTAATTTTAATTTGTTAGTCTCTGTTTCTAATTTTGTCTGTTTTGGTTGCAGCTGAATAAAACACATTTATTTTTTCTTTTGTAAACATGACTAAATAAAACACCTATATCACACTAACTGCCAGTGTGAGGTTCTCTGTCTTCATATAGATTCTGTCTGGATCTTATACATCCTACCCTTGCAAATCCCCTTCCAGCTAGACAATCCATTTAGCTACTTTTAACTTTGAATTTTTTAGGTTTCAGAAGTATGTTGTGGACACCTCAACTCTGTCACTCATTGGCCTGCTTCAAATGGATAGCCCATTGAAAGGTAAAAAATTAAACAAATAGACCATATGTATAGATTAATAACAGATTCATTTTATTTGTGCTCAGAAAATTTAGACTTTTTATAATGCTCAAGGACGGTCACCATTATTCTTTGCTTGGCCCACAATTACATGACATCACTTCATTTAGACCTTCTCATTTGCACTTATGCATGAAGGATACAGTAGAGTAAAGGAAAAATAACATGTTTAATTGGTTTGCTTGTTAGAATTCCTGAACACTTTAATTGCCACATTACATGAACTTTCTAGCAATTTTCAATCGTAGACTTTTTTCAATTTAGATTAAACCGGAGGCAGGTTTGGTGTTCTATTGTGACTGGCAGTCTGACATACCCAGTGGCTCAGTTCAACTAGTCCACAATTCATCTGAAATAGGTTTTATTATGTCTTTAGCCATAGGGGAAAGCAAGACTTAAGACTTTAGAACCAATAAGTTCTCGGAACAATACAATGAGGAATAAGAAACACAAATGTTTTGGTTTTCACAAACAGAAGGGACTCGTCTGTCTGATGTGTCAGGATTAACATACCATGACAAAACTGAACAAAAGGGCTGAAACTGCAGCTGAACTTGCCAAACCTGTAAAGCATTCATACTCTGTTCTTTGCTGTCAGAAAAAGTGGCAAGCATGCGATACTTTGAAATGTAAAACTGTGTTGGAAACTCGTCACTGAGCTGATTTCCAGTCTTATAATCTGACACACTCAGCTAATGAAATTAGCAATTACAGTCCCTTATACTATTTTTTGTAATGTCTACTTTGATATGTTATTTCATGGTCAATACTCAAATTTAACCCTAACCCTTTCCGACTATAAGTCATGTAGTGTGCTACCATTTTTCTGCTTTGGACTTCGTAACCCTTACTCAAACTGTGCTGTTGTTTTCTATCATCTGATCCTAAAGGAAGAGGCTGACAATAAAAAGTAATGATTCACAATACAGACAGCAATGTTAGTTATTTATTAGTTTGTAAATCCTCATCACTTAAGGCATCATGTATTATCACCGAAATGTCAATTATTTGGTAGTCTCACGGGCCCAATGTGATTCAGTGAATAGTAACAAATTCCTGCATTACAAAGGCTACACCCACAGGGCTTCTTCCTAAAACAACCACCACAATTCCTCCAGACCGTGTGTTTTAAATTGCCACTGGGGTTTTGGGGAGAGAGCAAAAGATACTGAACAAAAGACTTGACACAGAGAGAAAATAAAAAACTAAAATTGCTGCTATCCATTCAGGAGCTCAGTAGCACAAGGTAAGTGAAGTTTAAGAATTATTTGCACATTGTCATGAGTGCTGCAACAGTGGAGACAGAGAAAGAGAGGACCCACACATAGGCCACCGCAGCTATTGGGCTCCTCATGTTTGAGAAGTGCCTCTGTTCTGCTACAATGTGTTTCCATCATTTTAACTATATGACATAACAGCAGCAAATACAGTTTAGATAAGCACTGTGGTCTACGGATATACATTTTAAAACACTTAATCATTTTTCTCAGGGCATGTTTGCATTTCCAGTTAGTAATGTTAAATTTCTTTAGTTATTTGTTTAGATGTGCAGTCAGAAGGTGGATGATGTGCAGATCTTCTACCTGATGTTACTGGTGTTGTTAGGCAGATTTTTTGATTCTGGCATTTTAAGTACAAAATTTGCATTTGCTGTCTGCTTCCTTAATGTCAGTCCTTTCGACAGTGTGTAACACACCGTTTACTTCAAATTCACATTTTGTAGTTTATATTTTCACAAGCATGGCTGCCAATTCTTTCCAGCATACACTGACTTCTACAGCACCTGTGAAAATGTACTGTTCATGCTTACCATTCGTCTATTGCCAATATATAATCTGATGTTACAGAAAGGTTTTTCCCTTGCAAAAGGTTATGTTTATTTTAAGAATAGGTAATGTGCTCTCTGTACACGTAACAAACATTTATATGTCTAAAGGGGTTTTTTGGGAGACTTTTTGACTGTAGATGGTAAACTGAATGTAATTGTTTCTCAGACAAAGATAACAAGAGCACCTCTGATCTTTGCAGTTCAAAATCACCACCGCTGCTTTGAGCTCCACCTTCATGAAGCATTGGATTGGTTTACAAATGAGACACTCAGTGAGCCATCTAATTGTTCCCACTCAGTCTTAACCAAAATTCACTAATGGTTGTCTCCAAGTGTATACATTATACAGCTGGCTACAGAAAAACTAATTATTAGGGTAATAATCCTTAATTCTGAACAATGCTACATTTTGTCAAATATGCAATAAATACTACTTGAGTGGTTATATCATCATATCAAGTCTCAAACCTGCTAAATAAGAACAGGGAGCCAGACAGCCTATTGTGGCAACATTGGGCGTAAGGCAAGAAACTGCCATAGACAGGGTGCCTGTCCATAGCAGTGACCACTCACCTGCAAACCCACATTCACATAGGACAATTAACCTGCACATCTTTGGGAATTTGAAGGGAAATCCGAGTGTCTGGAGAATAAGAAACCTACATGAACAGAATGTGAAAACCTCACAATGACAGAGACCTTGCATTTGATTCCAAGATGTGTAGCTGCTGTGCCATCCTTGAGTGGTTACATATACAACCTAATTTACTAGTTAGCTATATTTTATTTAAAAAAAAAAAGGACTCAGTGAAAACTTCATGGATGCATTTATTACTACTCATTTTGGTTTCTGAAAACAGTTAGTGGAAAATGAACTCATTAGCGGTGCTCAGCAATTTAACATTGTAACATTTCCTAATTAAGTTATTACCCGATAATATTAATCCGCTGCCATAATGCTGATTAAATAATAAAAAAGAGTAAAACTGCTAAACATTATTTCATTAAACAAAGCTACTAATTGGACAAGTTTCTTAGTGTTTCTAAAATCATTTTGCAGTTATCATTAACAGCTCAGGGAAACTAGCAGTTGAAAATTATTAGAGTGTTCCTCAGTGGGCAGCCATTACGGCCTTAAGGAGAAAAAGGAATCATTTTTGTTACCTGGAATTAAAGTGGTTAGAGCACACATATAAATGCTTCATTTGGGGTCATTTGCTTCTTGTGTTGTCAGTCAGCCATTTTCTAACCTGTTTAGTCCCAGAGAGCATAGGGCGTAAGGCAAGGAACAAACCTTGGAAGGGGCACCACTCCATCACAGGGCAAACACACACACCCACACACCAAGCACACACTAGGGACAATTTTAGGATAGACAATTTTTTTAATCTACATTTTTAAACTCAGATTTCTGCCTACATGCATAGGTACTGTATTAAGCATTTTTACTACCATAATAATAATAATAATAATTTAATGTAATTTTTATAGCACCTTTGTCATACTCAAAACACTTCCATAAAATTAGAGAGAATATAAAATTAATTACATTTCTTTATATAAGTCTTTGGGAAAATTCATGTGCTTGTGCACAGGATGGCAACATTTGGTCACTTTAAATATGATAAATTGTCCAAATTGTATTTGACTATTAACTTTTAACTGGCAAGAGAAATAAGACTTCATTAAAAAGGCAAGCAAACAATCTTTACAATTGTGAACATCATTCCAAGATGAAATGTACTGTACAACTGTTCACATTTACTTTTTTATAACTGGAATGCCGAAGAATTAGCTGATTTATCTGGGTTCAGGACAGGGTATTGACTAACTGGAGTCTATCCTAGTAACCATGGAGTGCAATGTATAAGCAATCCTTGCGCAGAGCACCAGTTCATCACAGGGAACACACACACTCACTAGAGCCAACTTAGTATTGCCAGCACAATAAACATGTATGTGTTTGGACTGTGGGAGGAAACCAGAGCTTCCAGAGTAAACCTACATGCAAATTACACACATTGAGCAATGCTACCATTGATCCACTATGCCACCCTAACCTTAATTATTTTTCTAATTAAAACCTTGTTTGTATACTCACAGTTTATAAAAAATTTGGTTTGTTATTCTTGTAGTGCTGCGGTGGGTTGGCACCCTGCCCAGGATTGGTTCCTGCCTTGTGCCCTGTGTTGGCTGGGATTGGCTCCAGCAGACCCCCGTGACCCTGTGTTCGGATTCAGCGGGTTGAAAAATGGATGGATGGATTCTTGTAGTGATTTATACACAAACATTTATGTTAGGCATACCTCTACATAATTTCAGTCCTTTATGATGCCTACATTCGTTTTATACCTTTTTTTTAAGGTCTGTGTTGATGTTTTATTTCATGGTCAATAGTAATCCTAATCTAGAAATAAGAAGACATAGCCAGGGATTCATGAACCCAATGGTGAAGCGACTATTTGAAAGTCTTCTGTGTTTGGGTGCCCCCAGCAGCTCACTAGCCAGCATATTCTGACAAAAATTAGGAACACACACTCACCAGGCCTTCAGCAGTTAAATCTCTGTTGATAATTACACCAGTGCTGGCTGTACTGTGTAATCTGGTTAATATTCAGAAATTGGAAAACATTTTAGGTTGCTGGGTATAATACACACATTGAAAAGTTCTGTCATCTGAGATAATGTTTGACAGCAGTTAGACTTGACAGTCCACGCTTATCCCTTTATTTCCCCACCCACCCTCTGTCAGTCACTACATCTTTGGCAATGACAGCTGTCTCTTAGGGTGAATGCTTTCTTTTTTCATTGCCATTATTAATACACTGTTGTTTCAAAGAATCAATCAACTTGACTGGATTTTCTATAAAGATACCTGCCTTATTTTCACCCAGCACAATAATTTTAATCTACCTCAAAAACTTGAGGTAACATTTAGCATAGGGAGTTATATTTGCATTCAGAGGTTTGAAATGCGACTCTTAGTTTAAGGCTTCAGTGGAATAAATAAAAGTATTAAATCAATCTTTTTACCTTGAGCTAATAGCCATTATAAGTAAATTGTCTTGAAATGTGGGTATCAAGCATTTAGTTTCCAGTAGGTTCCTAATAAGTGGCTATTTTGTTGGGACACCTCAAAGGTATAAGGTATATACAAGGTATATAGTATTATATATCTCTCTTTCTCTGTCTCTCTCTCCCTATATATATATACAGGGATATGAAACAAGACAAACTTTAAAAATCAACAAACATTGGCACTAGTGTTCAACTCTTTTTTTTTTTTAATTTAATTGATTTTATTGTAATCATTCCATACAAATAGATCAATTTTTACAAAAAAATAGGATTGAAAACAAATCAACCTCCACCCCTGAGAAAGAGAGCATGGCTAAAGGAATAAAACTTAAAAATAGTAAAAATAAATAAATTAAAATATTATTGATTAGATCCTGCCAGGTTCTGAAAAAGTTCTGCACAGATCCTCTAAGTGAGAATTACATTTTTTCCAATTTCAAATAATATAAAACATCAGTTACCAACTGACTTAAAAGAGGAGAGTTAAGATTCTTCCAGTTTAGCAAAATAAATCTGCGTGCCAATAGTGTAGTGAAGGCAATCACCGTTTGTTTGTCCTTCTCCACTTTAAGCCCATCTGGAAGAACACCAAACACAGCTGTTACTGGGTTAGGAGGGATTGTGACTCCAAGGCTGTCTGAAAGGCACTTACAAATTTTTGTCCAGAATGATGTTAATTTGGTGCAGGCCCAAAACATGTGACCCAGTGAGGCTGGAGCTTGATTGCAGCGTTCACAAGTTGGATCTTGCCCTGGAAATATTTTGGACAATTTCAAGCGAGACAGATATGCTCGATATATAATTTTGAGTTGAATAATTGTATGCTTTGCGCATATGTAGCTTGAATGAATTCTCTGCATTGCTACCTTCCACTCCTTTTCTGATATGTTGAGTGAGAGATCCTTTTCCCATTGTCCTCTTCGATCTTTGAAAGGGAGGGACTGTAAAATATTTTTATATATTGCCAAAATGCTGTCTGAGTCCTCGAGACTGAGCAATACTTTTTCCAGCATAGAGGAAGGTGGGAGATGGGGAAAATGGGGCAGGTTCTGCTTGACAAAGTTTCTAATTTGAAGATAGTGAAGGAAATGTGTTGCTGGAAAATTAAATTTAGAATGTAATTGTTCATTGATCATGTTCAGCTCTGACGGGAGAGTGTTCCCCGCATGGGGAGAAAGGCACATGGCCGTGATATCTCTGGCAATCAGCAGCTACCCTCTAAAACACATGGAGCTCTGATCTCTCTCTCACAAATGTCAAACGTTACTTCTTAACAATCTGTAGATGATAATGTCTTTTGAACAAACAGGTATTGCTAGCTAAGCGGAGGCAAGGTGCACTGTAACACATGGTGAGACATAGACCAACTCAAACAGAGGCTGGCGAGTGAATGAGGAAGGCCCCGTCCCCCTTGTCTTGGCCCACAGCCACTCTCTTGGATTTGCATAAATACATCAGTACCGCAAGCGAACCAGAAATTTCAAGCAAATTATAGAAAACAACCAGATCTAAATCTGTTAAGTAATTTTGTTGTGAAAAGCGGACAGACATATAGACAGAACGCGCTTGGACCATGAAATTTTTAAAACCATTTCTTAGCGAGCACCTATGGGCCAAGGGTAACCTACATTCCAAATTTCAAGTCCCAATTCCTCATGGTTTGGGAGATTTTGTGATGAGTGATTCAGTGGTATTTGGCTTTTATATATATAAGATATATATATTGTGACGTGTGAGTCCCTGTCTTGCACCCTAAAACATGAGGCTGAGCCTCAGTATTTTAGCAAAACCAGCTTTATACCTGTACAGCTTGAAACAGTAACAGCAGGGTTATTTATTGTAGCAGGTTCTACCATTCTCCTATACACAGACATGGCAATCAGGCAGGGTTGTGGCCAGGTTAGTGGCCAAGTAATACTGTTCCCTACATTTATAATATTCCTTGCATCACCCATCGATGACAGGCACTTATAGCATGAATGCAGCCTGTTTGGATTTGCTTTTGCTGCAAGCTGCTACAGTGCTGAGAGCCTGCAGTTGCCCCTGCAACAGACGCAGTGATCACACTTTGGGATGCTCCTCGGCGTGTCGTCCCAATGAGGGGAGTCCCAAAATAGTTTATAAACCTTACAATATGTATACATACAAACACACACACACAAGGGACGACCGAAACATTCCTGGAATTGTTAAAAAAAAAGTTCTTCTACATCATACACCAATTCCACTTTAGTCACCATTAAAATATACCCCTTGAGATGCAATACCCTTGTTCTGGTGCTTCTTCCACTCACTGAAACATTTCCTATACTCATCTGTTGTTACAGTGTCTGCTACCTGCTGTGATTTTTTTTTGGGATTTCTAACACAATACCTAACTTTATGCTCTTCAGTTGCAATTTTAATTTTGGGAATAAAATAAGACACAAAGAGCGAGATCTGGTGAATTTGGAGTGTGCATGCAACAACTAGTTTGTTTTTGGTCAAAACTCTTTCATCAATAACATGGCATGTTTGAGGTGCAGGTGTGCTGTCACATGTGCCGCGCTGCTCCAGACATTTTTTTCCTAATGCTTTCCCACAGGTGCCTCAGTAGTTCAGCGTAATGTTGTTAACTGTCTCTGCACTCTAAAACTCTTTTTTAACAAATTGGTTAATGTTAAAAAAACACGTTCATTGGTGTATTTTTGTTCAATACGATCTGATGTGCCTTTTTCGAGTCAGTCAGTCACCTGCACAATTGTGGAATAAATGTCAGAAACATGCATCTCAATCAACTTAGAACAATGTCACTTGGCAGAATTTAAACGTGATACCTAGAGGCATATATGATAATCACTGCACTTGCTATGACCAATTTGTGGCAATTTAACCTGCAAATCTTAAACCACAGTAAAAGTGAGAATAGCTACAAGAGATAAGGTGGTCACCCTGCATCATCAAGGTCTCTTCCAAGCAGAAATTTTGTGGCAGACAGGTATTTCTGGATGTGCTCTCCAAGCTCTTCTACAGAAGCACAAACAAAAATGTAAGATTAACTACTTATTATGCATAAGGGCAGGATATAGCCATATTTCAAAGTTATTTGTTTATGTTACAATAAACTCATAAGTCAATCATAAACAATAATGTTTTTTTTACATACCACTTCACATAAATCATAAGTTTCCATGTTGTCTGCTCTCTTTCATTATTAAAATATAGAGAGAGGTCAAGCAAAATGACACCTTTTATTGGCTAACTAAAAAGATTACAATATGCAAGCTTTCCAGGCAACTCAAGTCCCTTTAGGCAAGATGTAATTATTAAAATAAGCAATTTGCACATGTATACACCAAGAAGAGCAGTGTGTCACAACTGAGGGAATCTGATTTTATCAAAGATCTCACCTATTTCAAGCCACGTACAGTGAAAGACTCATTGGAGAGCTGAGTTTCAGCCCATACTAATGATGTATAGTTGTCTATAATTGGGAATTCATATTACATGTCACAGCTATGTGTAACAGACAGGAAATTAATGGTTTTCTTGACAGCTAATTTTTATGCATCATTGCGCACAAAGCTCAAGTCAGATTCTGATCACAGTTTCAACTCTATTGAGAAGGACACATTTGATGATAATGCTTTTAGTATAACTTTGAAGCATCGCAACATGCAGTCTTCATGGGTTCAGTTACCATAGCTAGATGCTGTATGCTGTGTTAGTTTACTGAGCAGTGCCGTTTCAATGTCAATTTAGAGTACAGGTAATATTTTTTAGCATACCTGTGAGTATTGTTACACTGTACTTGTACCTCTCAAAGTTTCTGGGGAGGACCCCACTCTACCCCCACAAGGGGAACAACTATGCAGTGCCATAGTTTTTTTAACTGCAAAGTCAGAAACAAGTGTGAAATGGGAAACAAAATTGAAGTGTGGCATTGGAATTATGAAATGAGTGCTTAGTGAAAAAATCTTGCACGGTTCTTTCGGTGGTGGAGGTGGAGGGGTGGACAACTGTTCACATACTGTGAAAAAGTCTCATGTGTTGATGACCCAGCAACTCAAAAGTTGCTGAGAAACATTGGTCTAGGTGTATGTTACCTGCTCTGTGACCATGTGAAATGCAAGACAAAAGCTACAACAACAAAACATTAAATAAATAAAACAATGAAATTCTGTGGGGCAACTGCAACAGAAAGCAGAAAAAGACCTGTGAATTGCAGCACATTTTAAAAAAATATATAAAGTACATATAACTGCAACTGCAATACTTGTTTTGAGAGAGCGTTTCGGTGCAAGAGACTAAATGTTGCACGCAAAGCATGATATTATATGCATTGTCCTTTTGTCTCTTGTAGCAGAAGCATTGTCACGTGTACTTATATTTTGAAATGTCAACACAAAATAATGAAAAGGGTGTTAAGCCTTCAAAAATAAACAGACCAGCCTAGGACATCACCGAATCTGCCTCCCAAAATAAGTCGCGCCATAGGCAGCCAGCCCGAAACTCAAGAGGCAGGCTTTCAGGCCTGTACAGACATAAAATGGACCACTAGCTTTAAAGTTAAAAACATACTCCACAATGTCCTTCAAGAGAGAGGATTAACTGTAAAACCTCTGATTTGAATACAATACAATACAATTTATTTTTTGTATAGCCCAAAATCACACAAAAAGTGCCGCAATAGGCTTTAACAGGCCCTGCCTCTTGACAGCCCCCCAGCCTTGACTCTCTAAGAAGGCAAGAAAAAACTCCCAAAACAACCCTTGTAGGGAAAAAATAGAATAAACTTTGGGAAAGGCAGTTCAAAGAGAGACAAGACCAATGTCTTTATAAACAAAGAAATTATTTGTATAAACAAAAGATGCAAAAAAAAAAGGCAAAAACAAAATGTACAAAATAAACTAATAAAGGGTATGCCTGAAAAGGCAACCAAAGGCAAACAAGAACAATCCACAAACCAAAGAATCAGAGTTCAAAAAACAAAGCAAAAGAATCTGAGCACTTGACCATGGGAAATCGCTATATAAATAAAATGCATTATTATTATTATTATTATTATTATTATTATAACTATTAATATTATTATTATTATTATTATTAATAATAATTATCAGTCAGTCAGTCATTGTCCAATCCACTATATCCTAACACAGGGTCACGGTGGTCTGCTGGAGCCAATCCCAGCCAACACAGGGTGCAAGGCAGGAACAAATCCCTGGGCAGGGTGCCAGCCCACCGCAGGGGAAACATACACCCACACACCAAGCACACACTAGGGCCAATTTAGGATCGCCAATGCACCTAACCTCCATGTCTTTGGACTGTGGGAGGAAACCGGAGCGCCTGGGGCCTCATGTATAAACGGTGCGTACGCACAGAAATGTTGCGTACAAACGTTTCCACGCTCAAATTGCGATGTATAAAACCTAAACTTGGCGTAAAGCCATGCACATTTCCATGGTACCTCATACCCTGGCGTACGCAATTTCTCCACTCGGTTTTGCAGACTGGCGGCACCCAGCATCAAAGCAGTGCTACTGTTCCTGTGTGGTCACCCTTTCTTTCTTAGACCCACATTCCTGACGCGGCTTTATAAATACACTGAAATTAACTGCATATTGTTTATTAGTGTAATGTATCTGATTGTAATTAACCTGTAGCAATATAATGGTCCAGGGAATAGCCATAGTATTCCAAATACCATAACTGCTTTAGCGTTGTAACTCTCACTGCATCTTCTTCTTCTTTCAGCTGCTCCTGTTAAGGGTTGCCACAGCGGATCATCTTTTTCCATATTACTCTCACTGCACCACTCGGAGTATTGATATCACTGTATCTGAGTGGGGAATCACAGCAGCAGCTGATCGGAAAGAGAATTATCGGTATACAGTTTCAAGCACACACTACCTCAACCACGGCAAAACGCGTCAAAGCCATTCCTGTACGGACCTCGCGTTTCAGAAACAGTTTCATCGCAAGAACTATAAACGCACTCAATCAGTCCATCAAGTGCTCCTTGTAGAATTGTTTGTACTTATAAGTACAATTACCCCACTGTAAACTTGCACTACAGTTATAATATTGCACAACCTGCGCCACTTTATAAAGCGTGTATGATGATGATATCATTTTTAAGATGAAATGCAGCAAAATATGTTGCTTATAGTATACAGATAAAACTTTAACTTTATTTAAATAATCTGTATTGTTAATAATTAAACATGTGAGGACACGGTGCCGCAGCGCTAGCTAGTTCACGGATAGCTCCTGCCTTGTGCTGTATTATTGCTGGTGCTGATGCGACACTGGAAGGATAGACGGATAGAATAATTAAACATGTACTACGAAGATATTTCAATGTTCCTTAAAAGTTTTGAAGAATCGGCGTTCTAAGCTTACAGATGGCTTAACGTCTATTACAGAGCTGATTGTGTGGCGATTGGGTATTTGGAGAAAGAAAAGTAAGGACAGGAATTGGAGGTTAGTACGTTTGAAAGAGACAGTACTTCTGTAATAAATTATTTCATCGAAGGTCGCACATGGCGCAGCAAGCCTCTTGCCCCACTGTGTTCCTGTGTTTAATAACATGCTTTCATTCCTATCATCATGAAAAAGATATCACATATACATCTCAGTATTTTAATTATTCAGAGAGCTGTAATATCATGAATACAATGGATTCTGTGTCCTGTTGGAGAAAGAGAAAGAACGGAAGCACGTAGTGATTCACACACATAGAGCACATAGAAGATCAAATACAGAACAAAGCATTTAACGAGCTATTTGAGAAACTAGTAAAATAAACGATTTTAAGATGAAGTTTATGATGTTCTACTTTAATGACAAAATAAACTACGTGATTAAAGTGGAAATTTCGAGAGTAAAGTTGACATTTCGTGGTTTTTTCCCACTGTGTGCCTATTTTTTTTCTCTGTACCCTAATAAGCTTTCATATGACACTCAGACGGTCCGCTACGAGTCGCCTTTTCATGCCGACTTTGATATGTGACAACTTCTTTTTTATTTCGGGCACTGTGCAACTTTGTGAACTTGATCTTTCGAGTTTCTCCGACACTCTGTCACTCGATCAACTTCCTTTTGTTGATTATACCACTGTTTAAACCAACAAATATTACGTTTTTCCTTTGCCTCCACTTGGTATTCGCTGAAATTCTTTTATTTTCCCCTGTGCTTTTCCCATTGTCTTTTCACAGAAGGCTATTGATATCGATTTGCATATTCAAAGAGGCGTAATTCTGGGAGGAGTTGGGGCGGGACAGAAGGCGCGTGCACGTGCGTTACTTTTCACGCTGATTTATGTATTGGAAGAAACGTGAAAGTTTGCTTGCGCACAGATTCCTGCATCTGGATTTTTCTGTGCGTACGCACATTCGCGCTTTTGTGCTTACGCCATGTTATAGTGTGAGTTCTACGCACGGCGTTATACATGAGGCCCCTGGAGGAAACCCACACAGACATGCAAACTCCATGCAGATAGGACTCGGGAAGCGAACCCAGGTCTCCTAACTGCGAGGCAGCAGCGCTACCACTGCGCCATCGTGTTATTACTATACTATTATTATTGTTAAACAAATAAATCAAAGCAGTACTCACTCAATGTTATCTCCGCAGTCTCAGTAATGCACTGTTGGAACCATTTCTTCCAGGTTTTTCAAGCTCTGTGCAACAGAAATTTACAAAATTGTTTAGTTCAAATCTTAATAGGGGAAACTTGAGAAATCTTCACAGTTCAAAAGCTGAGGTTATTGGGTAGGATTAAACCAAAATTGTGCTATTTTCATTCTCATGTTCATTGCATTACTTAATCTTCAACATCTCCAAATTTTCAGTCACATTTTCACAAATCAGCTTTTAGTTTTGCATTACCTGAATGTCTCCAGTCCATTTCTGGTCTGATCCAGTTTTTAGGCTGAGCTTTTGCCACTGGGCCAGTGGATTCTTGACACTGTAGGATATGTATACCTTATTCACAGTACTTTTTGTCACCGACTATATCACCAACTTGTGCTCGGCTTGACAGGTCTGGATTCACAATGGGTAATCTTCAGCAATGTACGTACATTCAGTTACTCTCCGTCATTAGTACTGAAATGATGATAATTAGTCTCTGTTTTTAGGTGTTATTATACTGTATTGGCTTGGAAATGTACATCAAAAGAGTTATTTCAATGACAAAAATGGTAACCATTTGATTACTGTGCATTACAGGAGGCAGAGAGTTTGCTTGACAAGAACCCAGCTATTAGCAAACCAAAGTAGCTTATTTGTCACATTTTAAATGTTCTTATGCAAAAAACTGAATGTTGACAGAGAAATGCATTGCATTCTGCAGTGCTTCTTGGAATATGCAATATATTGCTGGAGAAATTACAGTACAGTGTAAATTCATACTTGCATGATAAGATTTTGTAAATGAGAAGGCATAAAGATTTGGGGTGCCAGCCTTGTATAATGTTGGAATAAAAAAGAAAAAAAAGCTGCAAGAAATAAATGAGATTTTTTAGAAGATGATTTTGCAGAGGCGACTCCATCAGTCACATTGTCCAGTAGAGGCAGTGCAGGTCTTTATATGGTTTTCAGAATGGAAGAGGAGGGGCTATGAGGGGAGGCGTAATTGTGCTCGTTGATCCTTGACTTTCATAACTACTGGTCTGCAGATGAAAGATATGAATGACAGTGCTTTCTCTCAACCCACTACTGACATGCGTGTAACAATATAATGTTAAATTAATCATTTTATAATTTATTTTATTCAGACAAATTTGTTTTATTTAGGGTTTGACAAAAATCTTGTCCCTGTTGCCCTGACTGAAATATGGGGGTTTCACTGCTATTAAACAAGACATTTTCTTCACTTTTTAATTAATTTTTACTTTCTACAGTACAGTGTCTGTGTGGTAGCTTGACTCGCTGTAACACATCATCATTGTCATCTGTGCTCCCACTACAACCTCTGTAATGGACTTTAATCCTATCTGGGGCTGGACCTTTCATTCTTCCCTGTTATGGTCAGATTGCCCATGGCTACCTGCAGACTTGTAAAGAGTGGATTTAGAAAATGGATAGATGGATATTTTTTGTATATTTTTTTGATTATAATCTAATCCTGTAATCTGATTTCTCATTGATATTTCAGAAGTGGTGGCATTTATGTTTGATTTTTTTTTTCCAAAAAGCAAGAAGTTAGAGCTCAGCGTCAGCACTAAAGCAGAACACAAGTGGAATGGAAGATTTTACAGAATTCAATTTTCTTTTGGCTGCTGAAGCGAGGTAATGGCTGATGTACAGGTAACACAACACATTTTCACCAGTGCTTTATCTGATTGCATTGGGGTCTTATCAAGTGGAGGTACGGCTGTGCAGGACAGTGCTAATATATTCCTTGACAAATGGTAGAGTGTTTTACCTGTAACGGTAACAGAAGATGCTACTATGTGATTAGATCTGTAAATTGTCTTGGCTTTGCAGCCAACAAGTGTCAGCGGGTGACTGCCAGTGCCATTCATTCAGACAAACTTTAGTAACCTTACATTACTATGTTTGCACCTAGGGACATGTGATAACTGTTTGCTTTAAAAAAAAACAGAAAAAAGTGAAGAGGAATTAATAAAAAAAAACTGTCTTTGCCAAGGGTATACAGTACAGTGAGGTTAAATAATCAACATTTTCTATACAGCGATCAATCCTGAAATGTCAGTTAACTACACTGATTTTAGGCTCACATTCTTCCACTTATTTACTGCATACCACCTCACTGTATGCTCTATAAATGTCAATTGCTGATTTGCTATAATGCATTAATATTTATTATTTTTAGGCAGTGCTGTGGTTAACACTGCTTATTGACAATTCCAGACTCTCACAGTTTTAACCCCAGCCAAGACACTATACAATATATATAAAGTTCGTAGTTTCTGTGCTGTATTCACTGGTCATCTTTTCATACTGCAGCTTCCTATCAGGTTGTAGATATAGGCTAACTGGTGGCTATAAAATGACCCTGAGTGAGTGAGAATGTGGGAGTGACAAAGGTACCCAGTTATATTTTAGACAGATGTACATGGATACCATCCATTATTAGTTCCTGTCTTAATCTTGATGAACCTAAGACAGTGCTGCACAAATATACACTGTAATATAAATAACCTTGGTGTCCACTATATACAGCTAAATAGTAAGCCTATTCATATTTTTTAAATTATCGATAATGTCATAAAATTACACCATGACTAATCTCAGGTCAAACATTTTGCACTGTGGCAAAAGCTGGTGGTCAACCACAAACCCTCAACATCTTGAATACAAGAGCCCTCTGAAGCAACTTCTCTAAAGTATAAGCTAAAAGAGAACTCCTTTTACTGTTTGCGAATCGGGAGGCTGTAAACAATCCAAAGTGGAGAGCTTCTTGATGATGACAGCAGAGTTCTCTTTCTCTCTCACTCAGCCCCCACTGTACTGTGCAGCACCACCTCCACACTCCACCCTTTTACAGTGCAAATCCTGCCAACTACACTGTATGTTTTATCACATAATCACACAATCCCAAGTCACACATTTTGCACTGTGGTAATTTCTGGTGCTCAGCTGCAAACCTGTGATGTCTGCATTACAAAGCCCTTAGAAACAGCTTGTTTAAAGTGTAAACTAAAGGAGAACTCCATTAACTGTTCATGCAGGGACAGGCTGTAAGGAATCTAAAGTGGAGAGCTTCTTGGTAACATCAATTGACCTTTTTCTCTTTCAGCTACCACTACAATGTGTAGCACTGCTACCACAAAAGCAAACTTCGACACTTTTTAAACAGTACCTGGATAAAATGCTGGGATATTTCAACTACACAAACAAGTTTGATGAACTAAATAATCTCCTGCCATTTGTCAGACTTTTTCTATTCTTATATTATTATCATTTACCAATATTTTACATAAAGTTAACAAGTCTTGTATTTTATAGCATGCATTATATATCACGTTATATCATTTCATTTAAATTTCACATTTTTATTAAACACTTTAAACACCTGTCCTGTGCATGTGAGGAATGTATTGTGGTACTATAATTAAAATAGTATTCCGTTACCTTCTATTCCAAAAACTTGAAGTGCTACAAGTAAAGCCATTCCCAAAATTAAGAACTCCTGTCAAACCACGCACAAATAGTTTAATTTTTAGAAGGATTTTTTTACTCCGAAATGTTATCTTCAATAGTTAATTATCCTTTAAAACTGTGTAGATGCCCCAGAGGATGGATGAGCTTCCCGACAAATATGGGGGAGGAGTCCTTACCTGGCCGGGATGCCATAATTGAAGGATAGATTAAACAGGAGCAATACCCAGTCAGGATGCATATGATCCCTGTCCTGGGTGGGATGTCCGAAGAGTAAAAGAAATGGCAGGAGAGCACGGCAGGGAGCAGTTCATCCTCCACTTTAATAGATGGCAGTGTCCCTCATATAGAGTCCCAGTTTGGACACCTGCAGAGCTGCATGGCAGTTGGAGTTCAGAGGAATAGCCATGTAGAGATCCCTGGTGGATGCTGGTGGAGGGGGCTGTCAGTGGCTTTCTCATAAACCAGAAGTGGTTTCAACTGGCTATGGCACGTCACTGGAAGTACTCCCAGGTCCTCAATAAAAGACACCGCACTGCCTTGTCCAGGTGAGTCATAGCTGGGAGTGGAAATAGGCAACATTCAACTGGAGGAGTAGCAGTACAGTGTAGGGAGAGAGGAGAGTGAGAAAGAAGAAGAAACCCCTGTTATTGTTTGGTACCAGGTATTTTGTAATAAAACCCCTTTATTTGAACCCGGGACTGTGTTTTGTGTTTGGGGCTCTGTGGTGGCCCCCTGCTTTCACAACTGACAAGTAACTTATAAGAATGATGCTATGTTTTACCTCCTTAATCATAATCATGCGCATACCTCGCACTGAGGCCTCAGAGGCGCGCTCTCGTCGGGAGCATGCTCCGTGCTGTATTTCAAAGGGTGCTCTCAGCGCTGTAGACTGCTGGAGCACACTCTCTGCCTCGGGAGCACGCTATGCGCCGTGGTGCTGGGTGCGTTCTCCGCGCCGTTGGCTATGTGCCCCCTGGATGCTGTGCCGGGCCGTTACACAAATTTAATACAGATTCCGGCCCAAATGGATGGACCGGGATCCTGCCGACTACGCCAGTGTAACAAGGCGCTATATAGGCGCCTGACCTGACACAGAAGGACACAGAGGCATGTATGAAACCAACAAAGACTTTTATTTTTCTTCAGCTGGAGGGCATGTCTTCCCCGTAATCCCTCCAGCCACAACACAGTCCCACAAAGCACAAGAACAACACAGCAACAACATTTCTTTTACCACCACTCTTCCGCAAGCATTGTCCTCCTCCTCCCGACCCTGGCTCCTCGAGTGGTGGTGGCTGGCCCTTTTTATAGCCCACCCGGAAGCATTCCAGGTTCTTGACCACCTGGTCCTAATTGCACTTCCGGGTGGGGCCGAAGATTCGGCCAGCGAGGCTGTTGAAACCACACAGCCCCCCCTAGCGGCCACCCTCCCATGGAGCCCTGCGGGAGGTTGGGGAATCATTGTTGGCCAGGGAGGCTGCCACCAAGCGACCTGGGAGAGGTACTGAGCTGTCCATGGCTGCCTCTCCTGGAACATAAGCAGCAGGGGCGTCCCTGCCGGGCATGGGACCCGGTTGTCCGCCACAAGGGTCAGGTACAGGGTGAACAGTGGACAAAGGCTGTTCCTAATAAACTCATGCCAGACTGTTTCTCTTCTACACCCTCGCTGCTTCTGGCTCTTCTCAAATATTTAGTTTTTGTCCATTCTCTCCCTAAATTGCATGCACGCAATTCCATGGTAGCTTTCCACCAGTCTTAGCATTGTCTGCACATATGATGTGGCTGTTATCTAAATAAATAAATGTAAATGTATTTGCTTCAAGAAAAATCATTATATATATACAGTGGTGTGAAAAACTATTTGCCCCCTTCATGATTTCTTATTCTTTTGCATGTTTGTCACACAAAATGTTTCTGACCATCAAACACATTTAACCATTAGTCAAATATAACACAAGTAAACACAAAATGCAGTTTGTAAATGGTGGTTTTTATTATTTAGGGAGAAAAAAAAATCAAAACCTACATGGCCCTGTGTGAAAAAGTAATTGCCCCCTGAACCTAATAACTGGTTGGGCCACCCTTAGCAGCAATAACTGCAATCAAGCGTTTGCGATAACTTGCAATGAGTCTATTACAGCGCTCTGGAGGAATTTTGGCCCACTCATCTTTGCAAAATTGTTGTAATTCAGTTTTATTTGAGGGTTTTCTAGCATGAACCGCCTTTTTAAGGTCATGCCATAGCATCTCAATTGGATTCAGGTCAGGACTTTGACTAGGCCACTCCAAAGTCTTCATTTTGTTTTCATTGTCCTGTTGCAACACCCAAGATCGCTTCAGCTTGAGTTGACGAACAGATGGCCGGACATTCTCCTTCAGGATTTTTTGGTAGACAGTAGAATTCATGGTTCCATCTATCACAGCAAGCCTTCCAGGTCCTGAAGCAGCAAAACAACCCCAGACCATCACACTACCACCACCATATTTTACTGTTGGTATGATGTTCTTTTTCTGACATGCTGTGTTCCTTTTACGCCAGATGTAACGGGACATTTGCCTTCCAAAAAGTTCAACTTTTGTCTCATCAGTCCACAAGGTATTTTCCCAAAAGACTTGGCAATCATTGAGATGTTTCTTAGCAAAATTGAGACGAGCCCTAATGTTCTTTTTGCTTAACAGTGGTTTGCGTCTTGGAAATCTGCCATGCAGGCCGTTTTTGCCCAGTCTCTTTCTTATGGTGGAGTCGTGAACACTGACCTTAATTGAGGCAAGTGAGGCCTGCAGTTCTTTAGACGTTGTCCTGGGGTCTTTTGTGACCTCTCGGATGAGTCGTCTCTGCGCTCTTGGGGTAATTTTGGTCGGCCGGCCACTCCTGGGAAGGTTCACCACTGTTCCATGTTTTTGCCATTTGTGGATAATGGCTCTCACTGTGGTTCGCTGGAGTCCCAAAGCTTTAGAAATGGCTTTATAACCTTTACCAGACTGATAGATCTCAATTACTTCTGTTCTCATTTGTTCCTGAATTTCTTTGGATCTTGGCATGATGTCTAGCTTTTGAGGTGCTTTTGGTCTACTTCTCTGTGTCAGGCAGCTCCTATTTAAGTGATTTCTTGATTGAAACAGATGTGGCAGTAATCAGGCCTGGGGGTGGCTACGGAAATTGAACTCAGGTGTGATACACCACAGTTAGGTTATTTTTTAACAAGGGGGCAATTACTTTTTCACACAGGGCCATGTAGGTTTGGATTTTTTTTCTCCCTAAATAATAAAAACCATCATTTAAAAACTGCATTTTGTGTTTACTTGTGTTATATTTGACTAATGGTTAAATGTGTTTGATGATCAGAAACATTTTGTGTGACAAACATGCAAAAGAATAAGAAATCAGGAAGGGGGCAAATAGTTTTTCACACCACTGTATATATATATATATATATATATATATTCAGTGTATAAATATTGTAGCATGTGTCCGGGGCCCTTCCCTGGCCGGGATGCCTCCACGCTGGAATGACCAGAGAAGCGATCGTGGCCAGAGCGTTACCTCCCCCAGGACACTAGATGGCAGTTGGGTTGCAGTGGTGCCTCGGACTCCCATAGGGCTTCATGGGAGTTGGAGTTTGGTGCAGCCCTTTTGGTATCCATGGGTGCCACCAGTGGGTGCTGCAGCAGGAGCTGCTGAGCCCTTTTGGGCAGTTCTTTCACCACACCTGAAAGTGCTGCCGGCAACTAGGTCATCAAGCACCTGGAACACTTCCGGGTGCAGTATAAAAGGAGCTAGCAGCCACTACTCAAGGAGCCAGAGTCGGGAGGAGGAAGACGAAGCTTGATCAGAGGAGTGGAGGAGAAGGAAGAGAAAATCGAAAAGGAAGAATAGTGTTTGTGCATTGTGTTTATGAGAGTGTGCTGTACTTGTGGGAAATGGGGGAAAGCGTTTCCCATGCGGTAAAAGGAAAAAAAAAAAATGTGTGCCTTGAACTTGTGTCCCACGCTTGTCTGTGTTGGGTTGAGGTGGCAGTGCCAGCCTGGTGGCCCACAATATATATATATATATATATAAAAGAGTGACAGAAAATCATCAAAAAAATTCTATTTTTCTAATATATAAAAGTCTATATTTTTCATTATAGCTGTACTTCATTTTGCTTAGAATTCCTTGTCTTGCGTTTTCTCTGCAGGCTCAGTAGTTTTAATTTATTTCACAAGATTATTCCCACAGCCTCCTTGATGACTGACACTTGAGTGCTGCCACATTGTATTGCTTCAGCTGATAAAATCTCAGAAACACAAGAGACAACATATTAATACAGCACAGTTCCTTTTCTACTCTTTAATAAATGAAGCAACCCATTGTGTAAACTGCACAGGAGCAATTGACACTGAATGCTGCAGAGATTGGCATATTGTAAAGCAGGTCCTGAGTGGGATTCATGTCCACTATTAACCCTCATCCCATCTGGCTGTGTGGGAAAAGTGAAACCATACAGTTTTTAGTTGTCTTTGAGACTCCATCATTTGCTGTAATACACAAGTTAAAAAGTCAATATGATAATCTTATATCATTACAAAAACTTAGCTATCTCAGAAATCACTCTAAAAGTAGCACTGACACATTTTATTCAGAAGCTTGCTGTCTGTATCACCTTAATGCTTTTTCTATTTATAATTAATTGCAATATCCATTAAGAGTTTATGAAATGCACCTTTCACCATGTTTATTTTTAAACTGAATGTGACACACACACTTTGATTCTCTCGTCTTTTACCTTCACAAGGGATATTTATAAACACCTGGGAAGCGCTTCTGCTCCCTCTTTGTAAATTCTTTAGAATTGATGGGCAGATTCCATACCTTTGTGTCAAGTTAATTTTCTAAGTAAATACTTGAATTTGGCATCTCAAATCTCTCTTAGCATATAAACACTTTACTAACTGCAACATTAATATTAATAGTATATGTGTTGTGCATTTCCTGAGGAACTCGGATCCCACATTAGACATATAGTGTATTTACAAAGACACTAGCAATTTTATTGTAAGATTGATGAAGATATTTGATCCAATCTTTGTGGTGTTTATATTGCACATGTAGATATGGCTTGAGCTTTAACATTCACGTTCAGCTTATGTGAAATGTACAGGCTGCACATATATTGTGAAGTATGATTAGATAGCTGCCCACGTATTATTTTATTTTTGCTGATATTCTTCAATTTTTTTGTGTTTTAGAAGAAAAAGCTCATTGTCTAACTGTGGTGACTCAGAACACAAAGACTATGCCTTACCATTTCTTGACATGATTTCCTTCACTTCATTCAGACAAGAACTTGGATACACAAAAAAGTTGTGAGGGTATGGTTTATTGACATTTTTACTATAGAAGTAGTTTTTAAATGCATTTCACATTATGGAATACCATTTGTGCAAAACTAAAATAAATAAATGGCAATTATGAAATACTCACATGAAAAAGAATAGAAATATAGCTATCTACTGTATCAAATAAACACTTAATTGTAACACTTAGTTTCACTTAATTGTGAAATACAATGTCATCATTTTATTTTGAATCAATAATGTACTTACTTTATATTGAACTGTTTTATTTCAAAAAGGTCTTACTTTTAAATATTTTTCTGAGAAACGAGATTTCCAAATGGCTCTTATTTCAAAACACCTCTTTTCATAATGGTTTAGCTACTTGTCAAAAAATCACCAGACTGAAGCTGCTTCTTTTGGTTATTCCTTTACCGTTGGTTAATTTTGCCTGATTGAAGGCTACCAAAGATCTTCAGCGCTACTTGCATTCCAACTGGCAAGCACATGGAGGAAGTTAAGTGTTGGGATTGTTAGCTTTCCAAACGAAATAGAAAGAGATAATTTAAGACATGATGGTATTTTGAGACAAACTGATGATAAAATGGAAACCCTTCAGATGGATAAATGTTCCTCTGTTAACACTGATGAAGAAGCTGTTAGTAGTTTAAGACTGATTGATAACCATGTATGTACAGAAGGCGCATAGGTACACATCAATGTTGAATGTCTGGTGACAAATCTCCAGATGAGCTTCTGTGCAGACACGGTGCTCAGTTTATCTGAAACTTCTGATATTTGGCAGAGCACTTACCCAATCGAGCATTCTCAGCATATCGTCAATTCGTCTTAAAGTAGTGTTATATTGTGGCCGACAGGCTGCTATTCAGATTGGTGGGAATAAATGCTTGAGTGACAGCATCCTCATTTGACATGGCAGGGGACCCCAACATTCTACAGGCCTCAAAAACATTCAAGAAGAATGGTGAAGACTTTCAGGTAGAGGATAAAGAGAAGTTCCGGAGTTCAGTTCAGGAGTTGTGGGTTGATCTTGGTAGATTGTGGAGAGTAAGAGAGAGAGAATCAAACAGTGGGGGTGATCGGAGATAAAAAAAGTATTATATAATGGAGAAGAAACAGCATGATACTAGCAGTGTCTTGTCCTTGGTGTGTATTTGTTATTTAACAAAGGTCTGTTATGTGAATCATAACAGCACAAAAGCGAAACTAGGTCATTAGGCTTTTAAAGTACTGTTTTATATTATGTAATAAATGCACCAGATGTTTAGTATACATT
This sequence comes from Erpetoichthys calabaricus, assembly GCF_900747795.2. Classification (NCBI taxonomy): domain Eukaryota; kingdom Metazoa; phylum Chordata; class Cladistia; order Polypteriformes; family Polypteridae; genus Erpetoichthys; species Erpetoichthys calabaricus. The sequence continues at coordinate 120,369,077 of NC_041398.2, forward strand.
ACCATATTTGAACCTATCTCAATACACTGTATTATGTCTGCACTAGTATCACAACTCTTACTGCCTGATGTTTCTGCGAGTTCGAAAGCAAGCAAACTAAGGCTAAAGATCTTTGTCCACCTCATGCCAACAATCAGTAAAAATTAATTGACAGGAAATAATTAATGAATAGGAAAAGATTCAGCCTGATTGTTTTGATTCACTAGTGACAAAACCATAGTGAGAAGAGGCATTCTGAAACAAAGAGTGCAGGCATTAAAATGGCCATTCAGAAATGTGTCATTCAGAAATGTCCTATTGTTTCATAAAAACAGTCTTTAAAAATGAGGCCATTTTGAAGTAAATCCTGCAATAACTACAGGTAAAGGAAGTATTTAATCAAAATAAAATGATGAAATTGTATTTCATAATTAGATTATTTCTATTTGATTTTGTGTTTTTTCAGAATTTAATAACTCGTCTATATATACTAGACATTGTACTTTTTTCACGTGATCATTTATTTAATAACTGACATTTATTTATTTAATTTAGGCACAAATGGTGTTCCACAACATAGCGCTTTCCACAAGTTGTATATATCATGGAATCAAATTCTATGGTTATTTTTTTTTCAGCAAAGTCTTTTTTTTTTTTTTGTAGTTTGTGTGACACAATTTTACTGAACCATTGCCAGGTAACAACATCCCAATACTAGAAGTATTGGTAGTGGAAGTCCTGTCTGGTGCTATCATTAGCACAATCACAGAAAGGTCAGCATTGTGGACAATAGTTTGTCCATGATTGTGGATTAAATCTCAAAGTGAATTGTAGTGTATGGTACAGTAGATTCAGAAAGTCTCTTTGGTTATTCATTTCTGGTTAGACTTTATTTTGACTGTGAATTTTGTCTTGTGTTTAGCATTCAACCTTTGCTTGTTATTCAGATGTTTCTTATTTCCTGGTCCTTCACTTTAGCCCAAGGTGGTTGTCATATTCCATCTTCTGACAGTAAAGGTGAAGTTGTATTGTTAGCTACTTTGATGAGTCCCAAATACTTGATAACATTGGAATGTCTGTACAATAAAAAGTGTTTCCTTGCTGCGCCACCAACCATTTGCTTCATCTGACATAATCACTTGAATTTGTTACAAGATGTACAAAAATTACATGATCTAACAACTTCCATGACCAACATTGAATTGAAACAGTATTCAGTCTCACAATTAAAAGCAGCCCGTATCTAATGTGAATTAGACACTATATAGCGCCCGACCTGGCACAGATTCACACTGACGCACGTGTAAAAAGACACAGGTTTTATTTTTCTTCACCTGTGGGGCACGTCTTCCCTGTGAACCCCACAGGCAATACACAGTCCCAAAAAGCACTCAAAACACAACCCTTTCTTCTCAAACCACCACTCCTCCCAGGCAACCTTGTCCTCTTCTTCCCGATTCTGGCTGCCGAGTGGTGGATGCTGGCCCTTTTTATAGCCCACCTGTTGCTAATTGCAGTTCCGGGTGGGGCTGTAGAAGTGTCCAGGTTGGCTCCGGGATACATGCAGCACCCCCTGGTGGCCACCCCAGATCCCCACAGGGTTGTGGAGAACTCCATCTCCCATGGAGCCCTGCGGGAAACTGAGGTACCATCATCACCCAGGGAGAATGCCACCAAGCATCCCGTGGGAGGTACTGAGAAGCCCATGGCTGCTCCCCCGGAATATATGCAGCAGGGGTGTCCCGGCCGGGCATGGGACCCGGCCGCCCGTCATACTAGCTTTAAAAATTCAGAAACAGTGTAAGTTTTTGGCTGTTTACGCATATGTGAGAAAATTGGAATCAGGTAATATCAAGGTTATAGCAGTAATAGTGTATATTGGTCTATAGGTAAAATTAATACTCTTTGAATCTTCAGAAAAGCTTCATAAATATTTTCTTTTGACTCCTCCTACAGAACATTCACTAGAAAGAAAATTTGATTTTGCTTTTGTGCTTCAAGCAGTAAATTATAAAATAAATCTTTTTTTTTTTAAATATTTGAAGAGTATGAAATCTGAGGAGTAGCTACATTTGTGAGAAATAAAACAAACCATATGGATTTCACCACCTCATTGTTATTGTTTTTATGAATATGGTAATATACTGAACTTTATTAGGTTCCAAGTCAGTATAATAAAATAAACCTGAATGGTAGGTAAAAAAATAAATTTTGCAAAGGTTCTTATTGACAACACAGCTATATTTCATGTAATATTCCTTTATTAAGTTTACTAGCAAATGAAAACAAATATCAATTCAGAGATTTTTATTATATGCCAAATATAGCAAGAAAGAGTTGTAAGCATGTGTAAATGTAATAAAAATGCTACTTAATAGTTTGAAAGTACCAATATGTACTTCACTGCCAAAAAGTATTTTGTTTAGATATTCCTAACCAGTGAAGCATGAAAGAAAGGTGGGTGATAACACACATCGATTCTTTTAGGTTATTTGTTTTTTTTTCCTTAACTTTGATTATATATGCTTCTTTATTGATAATTATGGAATACTTCTTAAGCACAGTTTACAGAAATTCTCTGAAACTTTGCATCTTTGCATTGCATTGCATTTTTTAATGTTACCTTAAACTGCATATTTCTATGATAGCTGCGGAAATGTCTATTTTATTTGTTATTTCACAACAAAGCAAAAGTTAAGTGAAAGTCTGCACATTTCCTCTTTACGTATTCTGCCTGAGAGAAGTAGCTCTGGCTGCTACACTGGGTAGTACAGTGTACCAGTTTCAAACATGGTGCTTTTTATGTTTTACACAGATGCACAGTTCTGTGGAGAGACTGAAATTTATTTATTTAAGTACAAGATACAGAACCTGCTGTGAAGCACACCTGTCAATGGAGCCTTTGCCACTGATTCCTTCCATATTTCATACTGTACTTCCAGATTTTTACATGCATACGCTATCAAACCCACTCTATTCTGTTTTGGGTCTGAGGGGCTGAAATCTATCCCCATAGCATTAGCACAAAGCTGTTGTTATGTTTCAGCCATTGTTCCCCACCCTGGCTGACATTTAAATTTCTTGTATAATAAATATTTTTATTTATAAAGATTTTACAAATATCTTTTTCAGTTCTAGCAGAGGTTTGACGGTTTCTCCCCTTTAGAGGATATTATGAGTCAGTTTTGGGACTTTGTGCTTAGAAACTCTCTAGTTCATAAACAGTTCTGAATTATCACAGGGCACATGTAGGCTTGCATTTCTATTATGTGAAGTTTATAAGCCTACTAATAATATATTGAAGCACATTGGGTCTGTTTGATTAGGAAACAATGAAGATACTCGTAAGTGTTAGATGGGAAAACAAGTTAGTATAAGGACTTTGCTATGTTACCTTTGGCTGCTACTTTATTTGTGTATTTTGGCTTTGATTTTTGGTTCTGATGACTTCTGTTGGTTTACACTTTTTGTACCTATATAACAATTCTGTTTGCATCTATTCCATTTTTCAATCTCCTCATGTATAATGCCATGCATAGAATTCACACTAAAACATTGTGTATGGACAAAAATGGAAATTTGCATACGCAAAAAAAAATCCATATTCATAAATCTGTGCATATGCCAAGTTCCACACACTTCCCCTTTACAAATCCCAACAAGTGTGAAATTTAATGCATGTGGACGTGCCTACAACCTTACCCCAATTGCTCCCAGAATTTTGCATATTTTAATACACAAATCAATATAAATATCACCTTCTGTTCAGTGTTTGGTTAAAAAACAATGGAAAAGACACATGAAAAAAGAATTTCAGCAATTGCAAAGTGGAGGCAAGGAAAAACAAACTATTTGTTGGCTTACGCAGTGGTATAAGCAATAAAAGCATGGCAGAGACACTTGAAAGTTGAAGTTCAGAAAGTCGCACACTGCCTGAAAGAAAAAAGAAGTGGTCAGATATCACAGTCAACATGAAAAGGTGAGTTGCAGCCCACAGTCTGTTTATTCTGTTTCAGACAATATTACAACAGCTGAACCCTGTGCGATGGTCAGGCGGTGATGATACTGCTGTGCCAATTATGTCTTCAGGCGCTGGCTGTACACATGCCTCTGCCTCAGAAACCACTGGGAGGCCATCTGGCTGTGTGCTGATGGACGCTGTTCTGGAGTCACAAAATGCAATAATGAAAGCTGTAAGAGATGTAGCCAAAGAACTAAGGAATATAAGGGCTGTACTATGTGATATTGACCAGAAATTAAATGGATTGATTAAAAAATAAATTCTGCATCTGATTGCCTGTTTTTACATTGTGAAATACAGTACATTCGAACAATGTAATGCTGTCTGACTTGGCTGATCATTTGGTGGGTCAGGGTGAGGTTCATCATGGTGCTACTAAGTGATGATTGTGAAATACCTGAACGTCAACAAGTTCACTTTGAAAAGCTGCTGTGGCTAAAAACCTGGGAATGGGTAGAACTTGCAAAGGAACAGGTAGAGCACAATTCCTCAAAGTCTGCCTTTGCAAAGCTGGCGCCAGTTCAGCACACAGGTCCAAGAGGATAGCTCTTGGAAATCAAAATCAACTTAGAAGCCAGTCATCATCATCTGTAAATATGCACTATCTTCTAATTCTTCCATTTTCAATATCTTCTAATAATGCTGAAGCAGCCATGGTAGTTGGAATAGTTTGGCCATTCTGTGCAACATTATAATATTGTTACAGAATGATTACAATCAAGTGAATTAAATTTGTAAATGATATGCAATTAATTGTGGTTTATTTGATAAAATCTGCATCATCGATGTGAATCTAAAAAAGTAAAGCAGACCACAGAAACAGTAGCACTGCTTTGACGCTAAGTGCTGCCATTTTGCCAAACCGAGCAGAAAACTGTGTATACAAGGGGGGACCCTAACGTGACAATATGCGTGGCTTCATGTTCATATCTCGAAGTGAGTGTGGAAATGGGTGTTTGCAACATTTTTGTGCGTATACACCATTTATACATGAGGCCCCTGGTCATTATCTATTGTTCTAATATTCCTCTGAATATGTGTATCTCACTGGGTAATCATACTAATTGTTACTTGTGTAATATCTCCACAAAATGTGCTAGTCACAAAAATACTTTATTTTTGTGTTCAAAAATTTACTTGTGAACACTTTAAAATCACCAGTTTTTTGTTCGGTGTGACCTGGCTCAAAGGTATGAAAAACCACCTACATATGATATACTGTTCAACTCATCCTGATGTCTACTTATACAAGATGTTTAGCTTTTTGAGTTTACCCCCTATTATTGGTCCTCTAAACCCCAAAAACCCTCATTTTCAGACAATTATTGGACCATATTTTATGATAAAGAGGGAACCAATAGGTGTCATCAGCAAAAATGATGAGGAGGACTTGAAGTTATGCATGCCACATCAACCGACATCAGGGGTTCACCTCTGAATGGAATACATGGGGTCATAGTTATTCCTTTTCACAAAACTTGGAGGTTAGTAATATATTGCTAATCACAAATATGAGAGTATTTTTTTATATTTGATTCTTTACCGGTGGTCCTAGTCCTCTGTGGGCCACTTCCAGAAGGTTACAAGTGACACATTTTAAAGATAAACTTCTGGGGTATTGTATTAGACTATTTCAATGTCAGTGATTATGAATATGGTGTTATTTTTTTGATTATTTACTAGGGATCTTGCCCTCCATAGACCTCAGTTAGAGAGTAAATTTCTGTTACAGTCGAGAACATTTAGACTTTAAGCATTGAAATGAAAAAAAAACATATTGTCATATTTGAAATATCTGACACAACTATTCCTGTTTTTTATATAGTTGTAATTCATGAATTAAATCGTTATATTTTTTATAAACACCCTGACAAGGATGGCGTACACTAATTTAGACTTTTTATTTTGTAAAAAGATGTTTAAAGAGATGATGGTGCTGCTTACCTACTGTTGTCCTGAAGCAGTTGATTATATTTCACCCATCTTCTCCACAATCTTTGTATATTCGTTAGGGAGAGCTTTTTATTCTCTTCCTTGAATCATGTGTCAGAGGCTATGACCTATGATAAAAATGTGTTGTGGCTGCCATAAGATGAATATGCAGATCCACAATTTTTCAATAGGGGGATTTTGAAGGTGTTTGCAAAATTTACAAATTTGCAATAGATTCATTGCAATCCAAAACACTGGTGGGAATTATAGATTTCACTTAAAACTCTTCCAGCCAGGAGCAAATGTAACTCTATTTGACAAAATACAATGAAACCTATTAATTGTTGCCAATAAGCACTACTGCTTGCTCCTACTGAAAGACACACTATAGTCACAAGTAAAACAGAAGAGAAATTATCAAAGCAACATGCCAAAAAAGATTACCAGACTTTTGCATAAATTTTGTGGATCGGTAGTGGATATAATAAGTTTACCTCTAAAATCTGGGTTAAATGGTGGTTTTGAGTGTCTACACAGATTGATTATAAACGTTGGAAATTATAAATATCTGAGGCAACATACACAAGTGATTTGCAAATACATCATTGGCAGAAAACAATGAGTGCAGATAAGACAGAAAAATCAGTGCTGAGAATATTTGCGAGTTCTGTTATTCCTTCTAGTCTGTACTAATAACACAGATTCCAATATGATTTTTGAATGATGCCCTTACAAAAAAGGACAAATATGTAGAAAAATGGATTTCAAGCAATTCATGACTGAAAATACTCATGCATATTAAAAATAATTTGCACTGCTGAAATCAGAGGTCTACAAGCTAGTGAAAATGTGTTTTTTGTCTGCTGGCTGATAGTAAACCTAATAAACCTTTTAGTAAGCTCAACAGGTACCTGCTGGCCATGTTCCTATAGTAATAATGAACAGTCATCTTAACAACAGAATGAAAACCAACCTATTGAGCAGTTTAATATTCTTGTTTCCTCTGTGTCAAGCAGACTGATCATCTGAACAATATCTTTTACAAATTCCTTACTTACAAATGTTAATTAATTTTAAATAATTTTGCAAATTATTTATTAAGAAAAAAACAAACAAAAAATTTAATCACAAAATTCTCAGAATGCATCTAGCAGGTCCCACACCAGCAAAGCATCCTGTGTGGTCATGCTGCCTAATGGATTATAAAAAGGATTTACATGAAAACAGCCCTATAGTAATATCATACATTCCCCATGAGACCTTGCTTTACAGTGGGTCTTAAAACTCAGAATTCAGCATAGCAAGACATTTGTTCATACCACCTGCATATATAGTACATGCTACTTAGAAATAGATGTGGAGTTGGGTTCTGTGTAAAATGTCAATGTCCTTCAGCATAAATTCTTAACTGACTTATGACTAAAATAGTTTTAAAATGATCTGGATGGTCTCGTGATACCTAGTATAGCTGGAAAATAAAGGTACAGCATGCATAGGCTAAGGAAGCAAATTTTACATAAATTTATAAAAGGAACATACTTTGCATCAATCCATTTCTAAAGTCCACTGTAATGGAATAGATGTTGTTAAGGCCAGTAAATTGTAAAATACAAATAAACATGCCAAAACTTGAGGCAGTTTAAATACATCAATAATTAAATTAAGAGTACAGAATACCTAATGAAAAAAAAAAAACATGTGCAAAAGTGCTTGTTAAAGGTATGCCAGCTTGAAATTAACACATGGGGTTAGGTTTGGTGAGGTTAAAAAAAATTACAAAATTATTTCTCTTTTAGGATTTTATGTTCTACTGGACTGTTCTTATTCTACAAAGGAAATTTTAGAAGAAGTGCACCACTGCAAAGTTAATGGTCTGATTAAAAGCTGGGTCTCATGCTACAACAATAGGCTCTGGATTCTTATAAATTTAATATACTATTGATAAGACAGATCTAGTGCCATGAATGTCACTAGGATGTTGTATATTTTCCTTTCTCCAGGGCAGGTCCATCACAGGGCACATTCCTGCACATATCCACATTCATTCATGCCTAATCGGATAAGAGACACCAATAGAACCTTATGCACTTGGGAGCTAAACACCAACAGAACCTTATGCACTTGGGAGCTAAACTACTGTAAAGTATTATACAACAATTACATATATATTTCTCTTGAATACTTCAAAATATTTTTAGGATTTATTAAAATATGTTTAGGATTCTTTTAGCTATGCCTTTCATGTCATGTTTAATACATATATTTTTATGCAGAATTTTAGCGCCACAAGTTTGGAGACCCAAGAGGCTTTGGACTTTTTGTAATGCCTACCTAGAGTATAAATGAAAGATTTTTAAAAATCCGCACTTTAATCAAGTACCTCTCCTTAGAGGCTCCACAAAATCAGTTAATGTTAAGAGTTTGCATTTGGTTTGAGCATACTGTACAGTAATAAGAATGTTGAAACCAGTTTGAAACCAAAATTCTGCTTGTTTTGAAAAGAATGGTTTGATAAATATCCAGTTAGTTTACCTGCTTTGCTCCCATTGTTACTGATGATGTGTGGGATGAGGGATATAAAAAAATGGATAGACATGTTTTGATAAACAGCCATTGTGTAGGATGATTTGCTTATTTACAGTAGCTTTCATTTATTTTTATTAATGGCCATGCCAACCTCCCCTACTGGAATAAACATCAAACATTATTTTTTGTAATAAAATAAAAATGATGAGATCTCGTTATTTCACTGTAATTATGCTGCATTAGAAAATAATAGTAAAAAGTAGAATTAAGGCATCATTTGTTAAGCTTTAAAACTGTAACACACTGTAGAATGTGGCATTCACCGAAAAATATAAGATTTTTAAGACAAAAGTGACTTGTTTTTACATGTTATATTTTAATTTGCAGAGACAAAAATGACAAGCAATTTATTTACAGAAAACTATACAAAAGCAAATTAAATTATGTAAATATTTCATAAATAGAAGTGGACTTGCGTTCAATACATTTTGCAATGTTCAGCATAGCTGCGTGCATAGTGACTCATAATAAACGATGATAAATTGTTCCTTGCTTCAATATCAACATCCAAGTCGCAGAACAATAGTTTATGATTAATATTACAAACAGATCTCATCATACTGATTGTGAGTGCTTAAATTCAGGAAAAGCCGGCTGAAAACGTACCCCAGACAGAACGAAAGAACAACATCATTTGAGAAACTCATTGTCAAGCACCAAAGTGGAAAAATTAATCTTTGAACTCAGCAAGAATTTTTTAAAGGTAAATTTTGAAAAAGGCCTCTAATTATCATTTTCTTTCCCCAAGAGACCCAAATGCTGACAGAAATTTTGTTTTATATTCAGCTCTGCCATGTGATATTTCTACATTTGTTTTACTTTTTTTTAATTAAATGTCTCATCCAGATATCTCTTGACAGCATACACCCAGTTTCACAGCATATAAAAAACAATCAAATGAAAGCTTTTTTTATCCTCAGTTATCTGCCATGTAAAACTTTTCCCAGAAAGAAATCACTGTTCCAACAGGATGAGTTACTTCTGTGTTTAACACCTTTTTCTTAAAATCTTATGGATGCCCTACTTACATGTATGCTGTATTCTTGCTAGCAGATTCATTCTCTGCCATTTCTTCACAATTGGTTTAATTTATTGTACCAACAATATGATACAAAACATGCCCCCCTTAATGATAAGACATCTAAATTTATTGAAGACGGATGGCACAGTGTTGTGCATTCTTCCCAATTCTTTTTAAGGTCTGACGTGTGCAGCAACACTGTCTGTAGCAAAGTAAAAACTGCATTCTTTAGACTTGTCTTTAATAATCTTTTTAGGCTGGACAGGAAACTGCAAGCTCACTGTTCATATGTCTCATATTTTACTCCTAGCTTTCTCAGAAAGCGCAAATAAAATGATTGCACTCAGGTACGCTGTGCAATTTTGTTAATTATATTTACTGTCTTAATCTGTCGGCAGATGATCAGACAATTAATGTACAGCCCATAACTAGTAGAAAATACAATCAGAGGAACATTTCAGAATAAGTACATCAGAGTTGATTTTTACGCTTTACACTCCACATTCTTCACAGACGGCCTTATGCTGGAGTGAAATGGGGGCGTGATGAATCTCTTGTTCTCGTCTTAAATACACATATCCACCAATTTTCTGAAGACTTTCATATTGATCTGTTTCTAGGCAGATACCACTTTTGAATGCAATTATGAGACCTTTAAAGCTTCACATTTTCCACAACTTGAAGTATACAAAGTAATCTTTCAAAGTAAATTAATCAAATTAGCTGTCATAACTTCCACTTGTTACTTTCCTTTCAATTATTCTGATTATTTTAAGTATGCCTCTGCTTTTAAATTAAACTTTTAAAGAGCAATGGTTTATTTTAAGGCATTGAAAATGTACTCTTTGATGACCCCTTTCTTTTATCATACAAGAATTTTTATATATAATTGAAAACATTTATGTAAAAAAAATACAAATTTTATATATTCTCTTGCACATAACCCATTTTTCTCAGAAAGTGTTTATTACTCATAATTGTAATTACCACCTTACAGGATTTCAAATTGTGTTCTGTAAATGCCTTTCATTATAAACCATTTCCAGTTCCGGTCTGACTGCAATTAGTGCTAATGTAAAAGTGTTGCCAATCTTTGATAAAATGGCTTCCTAGAGAACTGAAGCAAATCGTGTTTCAAGATGGTATATATATTAGTTCAAGGGCTTCCTCTGATGGTGCATGCAAAAGAAGGAGTGTGTCAGTTATACTAAAGCAAAGTGTGTCATGAATCTGTAAACCCATTTAACTAAAGCTCCATTGTGTTGTATTCTTCCAGAGGCAAAAAATAGCATTTGGATTATTAGCCACCCCCCCAAAAAAAAACCAACACTGCCTAAGACAGCATGTCATAACTTTCCTGTTAATAACAGAAGCCACATGAAAATGGATCATGGTGTTTAAAATTCCTGAGGTAATCCTTCAGCCAGCATTCCTTTAGAACCGTTTATTAGCTCCCATCCCACTTTTCTAAGCTATGATAAATAATTGAAGAAAATCACATATCTGACCAGTCAAAAGTCTTTTTGCACATTTATGCAGTGTCTCCATAATATGATCTGTGTTGGACTGTTACACCGTAATTTCAATCAAATCCGAACACTTTTTTGGAAACTGATGATTATTGTGAATAATATCTAATAATAACCAAAAATGAACATTTATTTAAAAGATGAAATTAATTGCATAAGTTTTATAAATAATTAATAAAAAGTCCATTCAGATTTGAAAAATTCCTGGTTTAGCCTAATTTGCAGCATATCCCTCAGTGTTTCTGTAATGGAAAAGAAGTTTGACTGATCTTTTATCTGAGTGACTAAACACCAGTTTATGGCAAACCTCTTTCCCTAAATGACTTAGTATTAGTGTAATGTAGTTAAATACAGACCCAAACAAAATATGAAACATTACCCCTAAGTTGTCCAGTTCCCAACCAACATTAAATCATACCAGTAGGTATAAAAAGGCACAATTGCATATTTTGCATTCACTCTATTTTACATAAGCACTCTAAATATACAAAGTGGCACCAGAATAAGCATACAAGTAAATTAAAAAATAAAAAAAAATAAAAATAAAAAACAAAAGAAAGTTATGCCATGCCAGTTCAAAATTGCAACTTAATTGTAATGTACGGAGAAAGCCAGACAGTCAACATCTTTTCGTGACAAAGTTATCATTAATGATCACTTCAGGTTAGAGGAACGGTGTCACATATTTAAACAGTTCTGGATTTCCTAAAACATGTTCACTCGCTTTGACAGCAATAGAGATAAGGAAATATTCATCCTCTTTTTAAACTGGTACCCTATAACAGACTATCTGACAAATGTTCGTTGAAAAATATAACAAATAAAAGCAAGCAACAGGATGGACATCATGTTTTCATATAAAGAAAAATATCTTGATCCTTTTCTTAGAAATGTTTTCTTTTGCAGTAAGTGAAGTAAATTCCCTTTAAACGTGCAATAAAAATACATATCTATGTATACAGTTCGTAAGCAATTAGAAGCACTTTCTTAACAACAAGTACTTAACAGATAACAGAATGCTGTTCTGCTGTAAACAGCTTTGGAACACAGGATTATTTAGAGGTGGGATTTTTTTTTATTCTGTCCATGTTTTGATGTACAGTAGAGTCACATAAAATCTTGAGTTCTTATTTATTCTGAGACTTTTTTTTTTTTTGAACTCGCTAGAGGAGCTTGTGCCCATTTACAATATCAATTTCAAACTGAAAAGACAGTAGGTACTAATGTAACAGAGTTTAATGGACTGGAACAGAGCAAGGGGCACAAAATGTTGGCATTAAAAACTGAAATCAAAATGCAAGAAGTCTGGATTTTACTGATCAAGAAAACTGCACTTAATGCATTACTGTATACTTACATGTTTGCATGTATTTAAAGCAATAAACTACCAAAAAAGCTATTTTTTTCCTCTAAATGTTACCGGAGAAACATTAAGTTATACCTTCATGCCAGTTTATTTCCATAACTTTGGTTTTTTTATGGTGTTTCCTTTACTAGGTTTGAAATTATGTATATAAAGCATTATGTTCCCTGCCCCTTTCTCTTTTGCTGCAACACAATAGGAGGATTTTGATCATCCCCTTTCGATGAAATGTACAGTATTACATTCCTTTTGTAGTGGAGTAGCCCAGAGCTCTGATGTTATTGTACTGTTTTATTTTTCTTTTTTCCTTAGTTTTTTTTTTTTTTTTGCTTTTTTCACTGTTGCCTAGATAAAATGGTAATGCAGGGCTTAAGCCAGCCATTCTGTTTGTGTATTCCCAGCACATATGCACTTCTACATGCTTATAGGATGAAAATTCCAAGTCTGTAAACTTCATCCCAGCTCATACAGTATATATGAACAAAACATTTGAAAGTACAATGGATTTCCTCTGTGAATCTTGTGAATGTGCTCACAAAGAGTGTTCACATTGCAGTTGTGTTCATCCATCTTCTAGATTAATCTTCATGCAGCTATTAAAAAACAGTATATTCTTTATCATCTTACCTTGATGAGACTGATGAGGCATTTTCTTTTATTTATGTCATAAATGTTAAAAAAAAAAAAGTTCCCATAGGGAGTCCAATTAGAATCATGTCAGCCGTTTATGCCTGAAGAGTCAACTGATATGTACATGATCTCCTTGTTTTAATTAGTGAAAACTAGCAAATATTGATTGGAATTGGCTCATAAGCTTGCATTTTTTTGCATATGATCCAGTTCCCTTCCAAAGTTCATATATATAAATACACGGTGTGTGTGTAGAGACAGTGTTGAAGGCAATGCTTCTTTAATGGCCTACAGTTTAAAGGCTTCATAAGAAAGACCAGTGCCATGGTCTCATTACAAATGACAAAATTATCAAGGAGCAATTTGTTTTCAAATACTATGCTTTGGGCAGTTACATTAAAGCTGTGTTTTTTGTAGATGTCTTATAAAATGTAAAACTGTATTAATGAACATGTTGGTATGTATGCATTTTTTCTTCTTTGCCAATCATTCTTGTTTACTTTTGATTCTCATCAATAGGGGTTACGGTCCTGCCACCGACATCCAACTAGCTAACATTGGGGGGAAAAAGAAAGAAAAAAAAAAAAAAACCTTGTTGGCTCACACTTTTGTAAAATCTGCACTCTGTATTAATCGATCATTTCGACAGACTGATAGTCAGTCTTTAGTTTACAATAAGCTCTGTCATGGACATTAGGCATGCAGTCATGAAATGAATTCTACTTTGTACAAAATAATCAGCCGGTACATATTTGAAAGCCTGGCTTTTCAGCAGAAAATTCCAAATTTTGAGCCTTGTCTCATCAGTAGCTCCCTCTCTCTGCTAATGTTTGAACTTATTCTACATGGTTAGTCATGTTTATCCATTTCTAAAATTTCAGCATTATGACATATTTTGCATCTTACAGATAAACTTCTCTTCTGGTTAGAGTGCTGACTGGGGATGGTTTGTAGTCTCCTGTTTGTGTAAGGGGGATGTCTTCAGGGTTCGAATCCTCATTTTTGCCAAAGCTAGCTGCACTGAAGGTCTCATAAGATGACGCCATCTTTTTATTTAGGAGGTTTCTGTTGCGATCGCCCATCAGAGGAGGGTCTCCATTGGCAAGTTTTTCCTGGCTGCCTTGTTCAGTTGTAGGCATAAAAGTGGAGAGCTTTGGCGGATTCTTCTGTCGCCTTTCAGGGGATGTTCGCACAGGCATCCAGCAGGAGTCAGAGTGACCGTACTCATCACATTCCCTCGTACATTTTCCTGTCATGGCGACGTCTGGCAGTGGCCTTGAATCTGCGGGGAAAATAAAAAGAAAAAAATGCCTGTGTTGAGTGATACAGCAAAGCTCAATGCAATTTCAGGCTGATAAAACTTTAAATATTGCTTCAGAAAGGTATCATAGCCATCTTAAAAAATATTCAATGCCATTTAAAACATACAGCATTTTCCCCTAATATAAGTAAAAATATTCAAATACTAAATTCAAAATTGTTTAAAAGGCTTGCAGCAAATAAGAAAAGAATATTTACAGTTCAAATCGTATGTGATGCTTGAATGAGCAACACATTTTTATAAAAGGGGAATACCTAACTTGAAGCTATATAGTATTTTTTAATAATATGAAGAATGCTGCTGTAAATAAAATCACAAATTAAAAAGACCACTTTCTAGTTGCGCATATTACATTTTCTGGGGCAATAACACTGTTGTCAAAATCACGTATTTTCCCATGTGAACTGTGTACCCCGTGGTCATGTGCCTAACACCTGTGTACTCAGATACAATTGCCATTGCTGTAACAGATTCAAACGCTGATGAAAATTCAGGGCACTGTGCACTATGCATGCTATAATTTTCATCGTCATAATCTGAAGACATATCAGCAAAAGGACTCCTTTATTCCACAATAATCTCTGACTCTTACACTGTTTTCATAGCATAACAGAGAATGTAAATGTTTTCTTATTAGCTTATGCTGTGAGAATACACAAATGCAGTCCTAAAAATTCTCCAGCTGTTTTGACGGATACTTTTTTGCCATCTGGTTGGTTGAAAAGCAAACTTTGCAATGAGATATGAGTATGTGCATGCATGCATGTGAATTGGGATCCTTTACCAAATATATAAATTCAGCTACAGGAATGAATTTAGCAACAGCCCTCTTTTTTGTTTTGCTGAAACTTAAACATGGCAGTCTTTTTGTCTACGATTCGAAGTGATTAATTCAAGTTTCATCTTCCGGATGATATGAGACAAAAAGCTTTCACTCTCAGCCTTGCAACAGGAGAAAAATATTGGGTGAAGTGTGAGTGAAAATGTTTATCATAGAAAATTGCTGACAATCCTTGTATGCATTCAAAATGCACTTGCATCAGTATGAATTACCTAAAACAATGAACAATCAGACTTTGTTACCATTAAGTCATAATTCCTTGTAACCAATTTGATTCTCACATTCATTTTCACCTTTTTTTCAGGTTGGCCATAGGAAGTCTGCAGATATACTATTGGTGCCACTCACTGGCCACACTCATAGAAACACTTTTAACATTGAACTGAATGAAGAAATCCAGTGTAAATGGGAAGAACTTAAAATACTCCACACAGAAGTCACTATGGTTATTACTTGAAGTGGAGTCTACTACATTCTATGAATTACAGAGCTCCTCTCAAACATAGAGTATTTCTTTACTAAAAAATAATCAATATGTCTTAATTATTTTCCTTTGTCATACATGTGCGCTTAGGGGACAGTTTATGGGCTCAAATAAGTTCCCGCCACTGCCCTCTAACTATTTCTCCTGTTTTCCTGCAGACCAGACAATGAATCCTCATCCTAAAGCCACATCTGGTCCTCAGAAGACAGCCAACATCACTTCCTCTTCCAGTACTCAAGACCCCAGAATACCATTCTCCCATTACACCATTTCCCATCTACCAAATGTGTATGGAAGCCATTTTTGTTTTTTCCTCAGTTCTGTTTTGAGCACATGTCTGTAAAGACCAAACTAAACCAATCTTTTGTTTTTCAAGTTTACAGGGAGGATCCTCAAACATTTCACTTTGTTGTTTGTATTCTTTTACACCATCTATCTGATAATAATGATCAAGTTAGCCATCAGATTTCAAAACTTACTTGCAAATTGAGATTATTCCATTATATGCATTTTCATTTTCAAGTGAGGTTCAGGTTCAATGTATTTTTAGGCACTACTTCTTTTCCTTCTTTCTGTCTACTTGATGACAAGCACAGTGGTGAACAGAATGTGAAATTAGCTATTCATATGTCCTTTCTTATCTCATCTTTGTACTCATTGCTAATTAGCAGGTTGGAGTACTCTTATATTTTCTGCATCCACTATATCCATCTAAGAATGGCAACCATTGCAGGTCACATTCACTGACACACCCACATTCACTCATATCATGCAATTAGAATTGACAGTTAATAAAATGAACATGTGTAAAAAGAATGGAGGCTGACACTATGGGAAACCATGCAAATGGTTTGTTCATAAAGTCAAATAAGTTCTTATCTCTGTGGCTGTTTAGATGTCATGATGACAAGTTAGAGGGCAGGTTGTTTTGTTACAACAACTTAGTCCCTACTGAACAATCAGTTTGTGTTTATCTTCTGCAAGACATGTTTTGGTTACTAATTTGAAAATCCATATCCTATGCATGTGGCATATGGTCGTGTGCCCCTTATGGAAAAAGTGAGCCTTATTGCTATAAGGGATTCTAAATTATGTGTTATTAATATAAATTAAGTGACTGCATGTTAAATACACCAAGATACAGATAGGATGAATGTGTAAAGCTAGCTGACCTGTAGATCTGTGGTTAAAACTAATGAGATTACTCTTTACAGTATATGCTGCTGAAATTCATGATGACAAAACTGTTACATACTTGATCTAATAGTTTATATATGGCATCTGTGAAGGGGTGCGCTATATTAGGAAGCATGTGAAAAGTCAGTTCTTGAAGGTGAAAAAAAAAACAAAAAACGGGGCAAGCTTAAGGATCTGAGTGACTTTGACAAGAGCCAAATTGTAATGGCTAGACAACTACTTCAGAGCATCTACAAATATTGCAGGTCTTGTGGGGTGTTCCTGGTATGTTATGGTTAGTACGCACCAAAAGAATGGACAACTGATGAACTAGTAACAGGGTCATGGGCGCCATGAAGATTAAAGGCTATCTGTCTGGTCTGATCCCACAGAAGAGCAGAAATTGCTGAAAAATGTAATGCTGGCCATGAGAGAAAGGTGTCAGAACACACAGTGCATTGCAGCTTGCTAAATATGGGGCTGCATGTTCACCGCTGAACACATGTACAATGGGCATGTGAATGTCAGAATTGGACCATGGAGCAGTGGAAGAAAGAGGCCTGGTCTAATGAATCACGTTTTCTTTTAGATCATGTGGGTGAGCCGGGTGTGCATATGTCCTTTATCAGGGGAAGAGATGGCAACAGGATGCACTATAAGAAGAAGGCAAGCCAGTGGAGGCAGTGTGATGTTCTAGGCAACGATCCGCTGGGAAATCTTGTGTCCTTGCATTCATGTGGTTTTACTTTGGCATGCATCACCTACCTAAAGATTGGTCCAGGCCACTTCCTGGCAACGATATTCCCTGATGGCAGTGGTCACTTTCAACAGGACAATGTGCCCTGCCACACTACAAGAGTCATTCAGGAATGGTTTGAGGAACATGCCAATAAGTTCAAGTTGTTGACTTGCCCTCCAAATTCCCCGTATCTCAGTCCAATTGAGCATCTGTGGAATGTGCTGGAAAAACAAGTCCAATCCATAGAGGCTTAAACGATCTGCTGCTAACATCTCAGTACCAGATACCAGAGGACACCTTCAGAGGTCTAGTGAAGTTCATGCCTTGATGGGTCAGAGCGATTTTAGTGGCATGCAGGGTACCTACACAATATTAGGCAAGTGGTTTTAATGGATGGGACTGATTAGTAGTAAGCCATATGGCAGTAATGGTTAAATTCAAATCTAGAACCTGAATGTGACTTTTTGAAAATGTAAAGTTTTAATTTATGTTATAATTTTTCAGAATACATGCAAGATCCATACAGCTTGGTTTTCTATTGAATATTAAGTTATAAAGAAAAAAAGATTTCATAATGTGTTATGTTATTAATTATAAAGTTAATTTAACAACACCTTTTCTAGCTTGTGTTGCTTAGTGTTCTTATATATCATGCCACAGCTGTATGTCTGTAGTCAGTGTTGCTTATGAATAATCTTAAATCTGTTGCAAATTGCACATTATGCAGTTTTCTCATGAAACCATTGTTCCACCTTAAAATGAAGTAATGCACAAGCCCTTAACATGCTTCTGCATCCTAAACATCTGCCTGTGTTTTCTTCCCTAAGATCTCCTCAGTTAATTCAGTACAATCTAATTTTTAAAATTGACATCCATCACAGAATTGCAACAAAGTGTGGACCCTGAGGGAGCTAACAAGAAAGGGCAGAACCAAGCAGTTTTCAGTCTGGAATCCTGGCACCACCCAGTGGTTAATAGTTGGATCATCACCAAAAAAAAAAATACAATAATAAAAATAAAATTTTTCTTAATGGACAAGAGGTAGTGCTGCACTAAGGAAAAAAGTTCTCTGCCGTACTAAATATCTAAGAAAAAATCTCTGTTATATTAATGTATTCTGAACAGCATTCTTTAAAATTATTTTTTAATTCTTACATGCTTTGTCAACTTGCTTTTGCAGAACAGAACAGTGTTTTAAAAAAATGCATAAAGCCATGTGAAAGGCATGAAAAGTCACAACACTGTGGCAATTGGGTACTGAAAAATTTGCATTCATTTTGCCACTCTTGGGTTCTAAAAATTGCAAAAGACAAGGTTGCTTAACAATGATGATCTAGTGTGTGTCACTACTGCTATTATGGGGATATAAACAGATTCCTTTATGAAATTATGGAAATAATGAATATATAACTACTGCATTGCCTTAAAAGATTTTAGTAATCCCTAAAAACCCATATATAATTTATTTTTCTTACAATATCATAAAAAAACTAGCTCCTCTACTCCATCAGCTGCCATCACCTAATCAGAAACTACGATTCTGTACGCCTATGTCATGGTTTCTTTAAACCTGCACTCTATATTTTTTCCCAAGAAATACACATTTATAAAAACTTGTTCTTGGCCATCAAGGTCAATTTTTATTTATTCACATTCAGAAGATCTCTTTCATTGAAAACATCACCCTTCAAAAATGATGCACTTTTTTTTGACCCCCCATGTCTTCTGCTGCTTGTTAGTGCACTAAGCTCAGAATAGTGTTCTTGGTGTATTGAGAGAATACCCTTAGGTTACAGAGAATTGTAATGCTCTATTGCTATTTTCAGTCACTTTATTTCAGGTTCCTTGAGCTTCATTTTACGTGTAACCTCGAGATAAATATGTCATGCTGTCTATACATTTCTGGGAAGAAAATGATACATTGTGAAAAAATGTATATTTCCAATCAGTATATAAAGCATATATGAAAACATTATTTTAATCCTTGGCAAAATTTTGAACATTACTATGAATTCAGTAAAAGTCCATCTGTCCATTCATTTTCTGTCCCTGCCTTATCCAGTGCAGGCTCATAAAGGATAGCATTGAGCCCAAGAGATGCTGAAGAAAATCTGCGGAACCCAAATTAAAAAAAAAAAAATCCCACCAAGACAAAAGGCAAACAGACAAACTACACAATCAATGGATCAGAGGATGGCTGTAAAAAGAGGTACTGTACATACTTTGTTGATCCCTAGAGAACATTACAGTGCTCTCATTACCAAAACGTAAAATCTACACAGAAAACTCTCATCATAAAACATTAAGAAAGAATAATTCATGCCCATAATCAAATTAAAATAGCAAAAACAAATACTCCAGATGTTACATGTTTGACTAATGGCAGCGGGGAAGAAACACTTCCATTAGGGGTCCCTGGAGCAACATGGCAAAATCAGTCATATCCTGAAGGTCCTCCACAAGTGGAAAACGGAGACATGCATAAGGGTTGTAAGGCATTGATAAAGATAATCAGGCACTTAGCTCATATCCTTCTCTCTGCTAGTGCCTCCAGAGAGTGTATGTGAATTTAGGTGTGCTGGCTTCTTTTGTTCACCACTGCGTAAAGGAGCAATAGTACAAACCACAGGTAGAACAGAAATATTCCATCTATTCTAAAGCATCTGAAACTCCTCTGACAAATAGTCTACTCTGTTCTTTTCTGTGTTCAGCCCAATAAACATTTATGTTCAGATGCACTGTGGGTATATATCTGAACCACATCAACATTTATACCCTGACCGAAGAATGGAGTCAACTTAGCCTTGCTCTTCCTGAAAAGAAAAAAAAAGTAGAGCTAACCACAGTGTTACTGTGCCACCCATTTAATTAAAAATGTTACCAAGTACAACTTACTGTGTGACATGTGAGAACGCAGAAAAAACATTATTAACTGTAATGATTATACTGTAAGTATCCATCTATCCATCCATTATCCAACCTGCTATATCCTAAGTACAGGGTTGCGGGGGTTGGCTGGAGCCAATCCCAGCCAACACAGTGCGCAAGGCAGGAGCCAGCCCATCACAGATGATTATAAGTATTTAACTCACAAAATACCAATGACTGTATTTTGTATTAATCATGCTGCAGAGAACTATATCATTTTATACTTCTATATGATTTGATCTGCATTTAGGTAGGAAAGGAATTATGTTTATGCACAGAATATGAGACTGATTTAATTCTTCTATGTGAAAATGCTAAGCTCTTGATATTAACAGAACACCCTGTGATATTATGAATCAATGTGATCATTTTCTTCACTCGTGCTTAAAAATATAAGAAAATTGTCAATTATGATTTAATAAATAAGGATTATTAATCTATTCAAACAAATATAATCTAATGAAGATATTAAAATTATAAGAATGTAATCTCTTTATAACTAATGCAATGAACTTTAAGAAAACTGCTTAAAATGGGTTTGTGTGGGTACTGAGAAGGTTACAGTCTTTAGATAATGTAGGCACCTGGTACTGCTTTGTTTTTTGTTTAGTCTCACAATTTTCAACTCACCAAGAATAAATAATAAAGAAATTGCTTTTAATTTTAAATTGGTGTTTATCTCGTCGTTTCCCGACTTCAGTGCTCACACATGCAAACGATTATTACATTAAGTGGTATATTTGTGCATAAATTAGTTGAAAACAAAATATTTTTAAAATCCGCATTTTCTTAAACCCACTTAACTGAAGGCTGCAGGAGTCCACATCTTACCTCGGCAGCACTAGGATGAGTCACCAATTCATTTTAAAACCCAGTCACACAAACTCTGGACCAGGTTCAGATATGACAGTTAACTAGACATGTAGGACTTTAGGATGTGAAAGGAAATGGGAGTATTAACAGAAAACCTTTTCAGACATGAGGAACACATGTAGACTCCACACAGATAGTGCCTAATGTGATCACAAGACACTGAAAATGGAATACAGTGTCACCACCATGCTGTTGTTTCAATATCCACGTGAAGGCCTGTATTTGATCTTTGTTTAGCTCTGTGTCTGTGTGGAGTTTGCATGTTTTCCCTGTTTTCACACTTTGGTTTAATTTTTGCTTAACTCCTAGTACTGGTGGATATTGTTGGCTTTGATTTTTTGTTTAAGCAGTTTCTACCTTGTTTTCCGTGCGTTTTAAAACCAGTACCAGTTCTATATTTAGTGATTAGTATAATCTACACTTCTATTTGAACTGAGAATTGCTCACAGTGCTCTGTGCCTGCACTCAGTGAAGAACTATAAGAAAAATAAGTTGTCTTGCATTGTATTGTGTCTTTGATGGGGTGGCATTCTGTCCCAAGCCGAATTTTTCTTTGTGCCGTCTGGATCTGAAACTCTAATGAAGTTACACTTTTTTTTCAAATTGTGGCTATAACTGGCCAACAATAATTATTCACATATTTGTTAAATACTTATTTGTACTTGCTCCCCTGACATTTAAACTGGAATTGTATATATGGATGGATGTTTCTTCATTCTTTTCAGGAAACAATTATTTTTATCTTCAATTAAGCAGCATCAAGACTGGAAAGCTAAACATTTATAAGATTTAATAGGGTACTGTTCAAACAATTCCTACAGGATAACATTTACAGTCTCTTATGCTATCATCAAGATTAACATAACGCCTGCAGAATTAACATTATGCCATATTCTAATTATTTCACAACTTTTTCCCTCGGTTTTAAAATGAAATTATATTCTCCAGTTTGGCACAACTAAATTAATAATGTAAACAGCTTAAGTGTAGAATGACACTTCATATCCTTCAGAAGTAGCCAGCTTATGCTGGCTTTATTTTAAATCAGCCTCTTCCCTTGTCCTTTACTCTGAACACAGTAACTTTTAAGGACTTTAAAAATTCACCCTTAGCTTAAACACCCACAGTGACTTTATCTATGATGAATAACAGAAATACTGACATTTGTCAGCCCATCAATTCTTAAATCACTGTAGCCTGGGAATTCTACATAGTATGGAAAAAATAAAACCTTTCCTGCTCATTAAACTAAGCCCAGATTCAACCCTTCTCCCTGAAGATATCAAGCTGAAACAATAATGTATTATGGATCCAAAAATACTATCTTAGAAGTACTGAAATTGCTTTATAAGCACGGAAAATCTATAAACTTCACAAAACATAATGCGAGCACAAAACAAAATTATATTCACTCTTGCAATAACCTATGACAGTTTAATAAGGAATCTACCAAAATCACATTTTATATTTTTAGATTGCCTTCCAGAACACTATGTCAAAAACACCCATTTGCAGGGGGTTTGTTTGTAGTATGCTAAAGTAGTTAAAATGATCATATTTGCCTAAATTTGGATGACTCTTCATTTTCATAAATTAACTGTAAATGATGATAATAAACCTAATAAAATATTCTTCCTAATCACATCATTTAACTATCTTACAGAATAGTCTGGCCTAGCACACCACATTTACAATATAAAATTAACCAAAACAGATATAATACACTACAATCATCCAGGAAAAATAAAAAAAAACACAGACTGAGTAAGTTGCAAACAAATGACTTATTCTGTAGCATAACCTTTTAAACTGGTGTTTGCTATAAAGAAACAAAATCATACTGCTATGTACAAGAATAAATCAAAAAGTAAAGGCAATTTGAAATGGTAACTGCAAGGGATAGAAGCTGAAGAAATACAACACATTTACAGTGGCTTATTGGTAGTTCGAACATGCACAGTGCAGCGCTCTGCCGTTAGTTTAGTTGAAACCAAGGTCAAATAAACATGGATGCTCCGCTGCAGGATTGCACCATTGTTGAACAGCATGGCATTGTGAGATTTCTTTGTGCAGAGGGAGTGAAATCTGCCGAAATTCACCAAAGGGTATTGGCTCAGTATGGAAGTGAAAACAGCATGACTCAACAAAAAGTTTACGAATGTGTAGAAAGGTTTAAAACAGAAAGAACAAGTATAACTGATAAAGCACGATCTAATTGATCATCAACATCGCGCATACAAGCCCACACGGAAATGGCGAATGCTTTTATCAGAGAATAACAACAGATTATATTGTCCGCTGTTGCTGGACATTTGAATGTCAGCTATGGATCTGCACGTACCTTAGTGCATGATGACTTGGGGTACCATAACATTTGTGCAAGACTGGCACCCAAACATGCCTAGTGACACGGATAAGCAACAGTCTTGTTGCTCAACTACAACACATGTCCCTTTGCAGCTCACATTCCCCTTACAGCTTTAATCTAGCACCATGCGAACATTACATTTTGGTACACTTAAATAGGGTCTACGGTGTTGCAGGTGCACCTCTGATGAAGAGGTTAAGGAACCTGTGCAGACTTGGATTCGGGAGCAGTCAAAAAGCTTCATCTCCCAAGTAAGGAAGAAGTTAGTGGAACGATACAACAAGTGCATCACCCTACAGGGAGAATTTGTGGAGAAGTGATATAGCTGTTATGTTTATCTGCTCACAGTTACCGGTATTAAAGGGAAAGTTCCCTTTACTTTTTGAGTCCCCCTTGTAAATGTTAGGTAAGCTGTCTAGCCAAGCAGCCAATGTTTGGATCCTAGAAGGCACATTTTGTGTTTAATTTAATTCCATTAAATATGTATTGGCCTCATCCAGGACTAGTTTGTGTCTTGCTCCCAATGCTAACCTGGCTTATTCAGGTCCACTAGGGAAACACAGTGGAAGAAGTGAATGTAATACGGTACATGAATAGGTAAACATTCTGTTGTCAGTCGTTTTACTGAAGCAAGTTACATACTTCTTTAAATTAACCTATCAATAAATCTTTTTGATAGAAGGTTACATCCATCATTATGTAATTGAATCAATCTTTTTTGTAGCCCTATCACAAGATTCTATTATGCTACAAAAAACTTTCACAAGATACTTTTATATACAGACTTGAAATGGATATCTAACTAAGACATACTTAAATTAAAACCAGTGTGTCATGCTGGGTTCTTTACAAGTTCACAAAATTTTGAAAGAATGTTGATTTTTCCTAACCAACTTTCAGTCCTTTCCTCTAAAATTATACTTTCATCCAAATTTCCTTTTGCTATGTATTCTTAATAACTATGGCCTTAAAATATATTTTCGTAGCTCAGTATCAACGACTGTCTCAAATTAAGTTAACCCTAGAATAAGCCTCCATCTTATATCAAACTTATTTATTCCAATTCAGTGTTACATGCGACTCCTAGCAGCATTCAGCGAAATTCTGGTACCAGCCCTGCATAGACATGGAATAAATTTGTCCTCAGAAATATGTGTGCAAGTAATTAGTTGTTTAAAATGCCTGGTGTTTTAATGTAGTTATGCTCTATGATTTTAAGCTCTGGATATTTGTTCTTGTATATAGTATCTATCTATCTATCTATCTATCTATCTATCTATCTATCTATCTATCTATCTATCTATCTATCTATCTATCTATCTATCTATCTATCTATCTATCTATCTATCTATCTATCTATCTATCATTTAAACTGCTTAATCTAGTGTAGTACCGAAGCGGAGCCCAGCAGGGTGTAGCACAATGCATGACCATTCTGACAGGACTGTATATTTATCTCTGTAAATGTAGTTGTTTGCTTCTATATACTGTCCTACCATTCTCTAGATATGACTTTTGAATTTTCTTTTTTCTGCAAATGAAAGAATTAGCCTCATTGATGAGAGAAAATACATAACCGCAACACACCTTCTGCCCTGCCTCTTGCCTTCCCGCTTAGTGACAGCATGTACTCTGCCATCTCCAGAGGGTAGTTTTACTGGTCTTGTCATCTGATACACGCAGAATGTTCACTTTAACAGGCAATCTGTCATTGAGTCAACACTAGTTGGTGTTTCTAATGTTTCTAATATCTGATTTCTTTTGATTTTGACCTTTGCTTTTTCATTCAACTTCACTTCTGGATTTTTTTCTTTGTCCCAGATATTTGGACCATTCTGCATTTTTGCTAGTTTTAACTATGCTTTCACCTTTCTAATAGAGTATTGCACTGTAATAGCCAGATTATTCTTTTTTTTTGTGACCTTTTCACCCACATTAACATCAGGCCTTTACATTTAAGGTGCTATATAAATAAAAATATTATTATTATTACTACTACTACTCCAGCATGGCCATATGAAGAGAACAGTTGAGTGTCCAGTGAAGGGTGGGTGAAGGTCTAATGCAGGTTGATAACATGAGCACACTATGGCTGTACTTATATCATACTTACTGTATATATCCAACAGAAAATAATCAAAATCTTTTTATCAGTAGTAAAGCCACTGAATCAAAGATTTTATGACCTCAAATCTAACACACAATTTTCATGACATTTTTAATGTAAACATTTTTGCTGAAATAATTATTACAATTTGCAATCAATGATACTTTACATGTTATAAAAGATAAATATTTTAACTTAGTAATGCTTTGCCCAATTGGATTTCATCATAGACCAGAGCATATCCAATTGCCATTTTTGATTGTTTCTTTTGCTGATATTTAATTACTGCATTTGGTGATTGCAACTGGATATAGGAAATCCGATTAAAGTTTTGCTTACTTTATGAGTAACAGTGTAAATATGAAAATGAAAAAAAAAAGTTTTCTTTACAATTATCTGTATCATCAATTCACATTGCAACACCACATTTTGCTTATTTTTATATGAGACAGTTAAATAATTACAATTTGTAAGCAAACATGCAAAAACAAAATAATTAGGATAGATTTTACTAACATATTCTAAATTGGGGAGTTGGCCAACAAAATTTAAAATAAATAAAGATGGACAAAAATTAAATCATCTAATTAACTATATGTGTATATAAATATATAAAACTGTAGATTTATACACACACACTTGAATATAAGTATAATAATAATAATAAAAAAAAGAGAGAGAGAGTTTCCACTAACTAAAATTAAGATGAACATATAAGAGGACTCTGATGGCACAGACATGCACTGTGGGGTAGAGCAGAGCAAATGCACATGGCAGTAGACAATATCGCCAATTCACAATATAGTATAACAGATGTGTTTTATGTGTAAATCCTGGAGTGTATAACCCAAATGAATGTGACACAAGTGAACAATGTCTACTTGGTGTGGTGCACAACACATGCATTTTGACCGCATACAATCCTCTTACTCAAAACGATTCTCAATGTGTAATACTTTTTACAATAACAACCTAAGTTGGCTCCACAGTGATTTTTATCATTAACCCAATCTAGTTTCAAGATAGAGTAAATTAAATTTGCTTGGGTAGTGCTATTAGCATCAACAAGTTCAGTTCAAGATGATGAAGTGAGTCAGTACTGGTAACTGAGTCGGCAACTTTTTGTAGTGCCACAGCTACAATCCCATAAATTCTCTGTTGGGTTTAATTTCTTCTCTCTTTGGTAACCCAAACATAAATGATCAGTTTACTTTCCATGTATAAGATATTAAAGTTTTCTTATTTCCATTTTGTCTGTTTTATAATATATTTGGTTCCTTAAGTACATGTTTTTAATTGTTACATTCAAAATTTATTGAAATATCTGTATCTGTATACAAGAATACCATTGACTAGAGTCTTGAAGGAATGAAAATTAATAAAACTGCACAAAAAATATTCTGCAGGTAACTATCATGATATTTAATAGATTGTTTAAAGAGTGTGAATAAAAGTATGCAGTCTATTCACTCCAGGCCTAAGATTAAACCACTGCAGTCCTGGGTGTGACAGATATGGTTAACTACATGCAGGTCATCATAACCATAAGAGATCTTACATTAGAAAAAATGTGAAATGGCATAGTAAAATTGAAGCATGTTTGAAATGTATTCTGTTAGAAATACATTGTCTTCGCGTTTATAAATATGCTTTATACTATTGTTTAGAAAAAAGCTAAATAAATCTAAGAAGGGTTCACTTCTACAGTGTTCTTCACCTCAAATTGTAAGTTAAGGACTAGGAATATTTTGGGATTTAGAAATAAAAAACTTTTAACATTTTTTGGCTTATTGGATATAGTAGCATTAGTAGGATTATTTACACTACATTGGATAAGAAACAATGCCCTCACACTAAATGCTACAGACTTTAAAAAAAGCATTCATATATTCTGGCCTGCATTCACCTTTTGGAAATCTAACAGCTTTGAATGTAAGCTATTGTGCATTTACTGCAGGGCTGTGATATTTAAGAGACACTTGTACAAGCACAACAAACCAAACTCAATTGGATAAAATGTATGTGCTTCAACCTAAAAACGGTAAAGGAAAATGTTTTAACTGCCTAAAAAAACAGATTGTCAGCTTTCCAATGACATACGCAGTAATTTGCTGCGCAAGTTGTGGGGTTTTCAAAAAGCAAACATCACATTATAGCAAACCTACAAATGACCTTACTCTGTAAACAGCTCGACTGTTCTAGCAAATGGTGAATGCAATACCTAAACCCACTTATCCAAAGCAGGGTTGTGGAGAACTGTACAGATAACATAAATAATGAGAATTTCACACAGCTACTTTCAAAGTTGGCTTAAATGGCATATGAACAGGATTGTTTCTCGCACCCTTTAGAGCTAACAGAAGTAGAAACTCATCTCAGCAGATTTGCTAACATCATGCAAACCACCCATCCATCTTCCAAACTAACCTGGCCCTTGCAGGGTCACAGGGCAGCTGAAACCTATCCCAGTAATCAAAGGGTGCAACCAAGCAACAGCACATGGACTGGGTGCCACTCCATCGCAGGGCAGGCATCACCCACTTTAGGGTCAGTTTAGCAACACCAATTCATCTAACTTGCATGTCTTTGGACTGTGAGCGGAAGCAAGAGCACCAGGAGGAAACCCATGTGGACAAGGAGAAGAACATGCAAACTCTATATAGAGAACACCCAGTGCTGGTCTCCTTACAAGGCAGCAGCTATACCACTGTGGCAGTATGCTGCACACGTTTACGTATTATTCTCTTCTTCCCTTTAGTGACAAGTTACATTTCAAATAAATAATGGTTTAACCTGAACTCAACAACATAACTGTGTAACTATTTACACTGCAATACGTTCCATCATGTAGCAGAAGTCAAAACTGATTATAATTAAATAACTTTGGGATGTGCGTTGATGAATTTCGTGTGAAACCTCGCTGTTTGGAAAAACAAAATGCAATAGACAGCCTGATGACCGTTGTTTACTCTGCCAAGTTTAAAACATCGATTTTATCCATTTTGATGGAGTTTCAGTTTAAAAATCGTTAGAAAATAAAAATAAAAAAAAGAGACAAATTAAAAATCACTAGAAAGGCAATGAAGGACTAGAACTTTGAGTGCGTCGCCCCTAACGAGTATCTGATTAACACCCTGGCTATAATTAAATCCTTCAGCCACTGTCCACACACTAAGCTGAGCGGACTTGACTTGGAACTATTCCGAAATTAGAGAAATGAAACACCAAATTGAACAAGCACAACAACATATTTATATTACAAGTGATTGTTACATCAATCTAATGTTTAATAATGTTTTCTAATGTTATTTTATATACTGTTTAATGAACATAATTCAGGAACTCAGTTCACTCTGACAAGGTGCAGATTGATTAAAAAATGCTGACTTATTCATTCATTGTAAGCAGCCTATATTGTGACATGTTCCTATTTACTATTCTTCCACCAATAAAAATCTGTATACAGTGTATAAAATATGCTTTGAATGTCACTATTACCAAGTATTCAAAACTGCATTAAACTTTAATAGTGTTGCCTGTTTCGAGAAAACTAATTGAAGCCTGGGGACCATGTAGGCTTTCCTCTTTTATTTTTATTTTTATAAAGCAGAGTAGGC
The DNA here is from genome assembly GCF_900747795.2 of Erpetoichthys calabaricus. NCBI lineage: Eukaryota > Metazoa > Chordata > Cladistia > Polypteriformes > Polypteridae > Erpetoichthys > Erpetoichthys calabaricus. The sequence goes on from NC_041398.2 coordinate 120,398,592, forward strand.
CTAGTTTATAAATGAACTCACTGAGCATTCAAGTTCCCAAAGTCGTCTCTGTCTTAGACATCATAACCCAATTTCTGTTCTCATTAATATTTACAGTTATGGTTATTTGGAGTTTATTTAATTATTTGCATGGACAAAATAAATAGACAAGTAGACCATTCCTTCAAAACAGAATGAGAACATGTTTATTGTACATGAATAAAATGTTTCATCCCTAAATATGAAGCTCACCATTCCTGTTAAAGATGCATTTATTACACATACATACATTTGTTAACCGTGTGCTTTTTTTTTTAAATGAGAAACATAATGCATATTTCTTTGTCAATTATTCATATTAATTAATGGGCTACACCTCCTCTATCACATCTTTTTCGATACACAACAGAAAACTTCAGTTTTTATTTTGGAGCCTTGGTATCATTTACCTACACTGTTCTGGGTACCATATGAATCACTAAAATATTCCTTCTCAATTTTTATTTTAGTGTCCAATGGCATAAGTTATTAAGAACCATTAGTAGTGGAAAAACTAAATTATATGTCATGCCTGGAAATTAAAAACATCATTATTATGTGTGTATATTTAATATTTGTTTGGTATTTGGTACACGGCATTAATCCCTGAAGGAATTTATTTTGAATGCAGATATATACAGCTCATGTACTGTATCCATACATCTTCATTTTATATATCACCTATCATTTAATGTAGTTGTTATCAGCCTTTAGATTGGAAAATAACTTCCCAAAACACTTTATTCTATAACTGCAACAAGGTCACACTGCTTGATAAATGTGTAATATACATAAAATAAACAAGCATGAGATGCACATATTTATAACTTAAAAGCTCCTCCATTTAGTTTTATATTTTTCAAGTTTCAGTGTACATGTCTGTGCTAGATGTAAACAACAATATGCTGACATAGTGTAAGAGCGTAAATCAACTTCAGAATACTTTAACATGTCTGATTGTCCCAGCAACCTTTCTGTACACCTGAGGCTAAAAGTAGCTGAACAGCAATAGAACAGATCTCAGGAAGCATTTATTGCCCAAGGCTGGGAATGCTGTCATTTTGCATAGGGCTTCACTGAGCACTGCACAAGATAATGTGTGCTATTTCCAAGCAGTCCTTTTGAATAAAATCAACGATGCATTCAGGTTTGGGGGACATCTTGACTTTCTTAATAAAATCTAGAATGCAAACAAAAAAGTCAGTACTTTACTGCTTTCGTTCTTTTAAAATTCTTTTTTACACTACCATTGGAACAGATAAAAGAAAACGAGCCCTTTACGTGCTGAAAGCATGAAGAGATGCATATAAAAGACTTGTCAACAGCACTTTCACTAAAAGGTCATGCAAACAAAATCATGACAAGATAAATAGATAATTTTCCTTTTCTCTAGCAGTTCTAAAATATTTACCTCTGCTGAGGATTTTGTTTGACATGATTGGCCATTTATAAATTTCTAAATATGAGATGTTTACATCTGAAATGACTTCCTGCTCAAACTTGATGCTGACACACAGCACAGCATTAGGGATTTTAGGGGACCAAACATCTGCTTGTTCTTGAATGAAAAAGCATTTGTAAATGTATCTGAAACACTTGTCATGAAGTCACGGCAGAACACAAATACACAAGGAATATTTGGAAGGAGAAAATGCTAATCATTTTATAAGGGTTTACTCATTTAGAGAAAGCTATTTCTAGGACACTTTCAACCCACAGGCAACACTTTGCTTCGTCTGTTTTTTCTTTTTTTAAATTAAGGGGAAAAGAATCTCACTGCTAATTATTAACGAGATTAAAACACGACATACTTTTAAACTACTGGCTAGGTCTGCATAAAGATATTGCCAACTTTGATGAAATAAAAATGTGTAAAAAATGGATTAACATTTCAGGAAGCTACACTGAATAAAATCTGACTGGTCTAAATGAGACTTGAAATCATTGCTAAGGCATATTTAGAAAGAGAGGGCAAGCAGGGGCATATATCAGGATCTTTATATGATACACAAAAAAAAATAGTGTATGTGGAAAAGTTGTCTTGAGATGTTTATAATGCAAAAAAAAAATAGAGTAATAATAATGTTTGTTATTTAATCCAATTTCCAAAATTATTTGGAAATTCAAATTAATCGCTTCACTCTTAATGACGTTTTAGGATTATAGTTTTACTATATATTAGCTTACTTTTTGTATGTAGGAAACATCAAAGCAATACAATTTTATGATATAACAGAAAGCACGAATCTGAAATGAATGAGTCTAAAAGTAAGTGGCATGAGCTTGTTATAATTTAGTAACACTATACCCAATAGAAAGTACTGATTGAACTACAGAGGTTTTTTCTTTAATCTAGCTGGTTAGTTATGTGTCTGGTGCATTATTCAGTGGCAAACATGAGGGCCAGGGTTTGATTCAATGTGGAAGTCAGTCCTGAATTGGTAAGAGTGGTGACTTTGATCTTAGTTTTTGTGGTGTCAAAAGTTAGCGTTCTTGGCTACATATGATGAATTCAATTATATTATAACAGCATTCAAGGTTCTAACCTATTGTGCTACAGTCATGGCAACATGCTTAAAATTTAGAATGACCAGGCTACTGAATTTCTTTTTTAACTCATTTAGTCAGATTGGTGGTCCACAGAGGAGCTGTGATTGTGCCTTGGCAGACTGGATGTTCGAATTTGCAGTAAAATTATAATAATTTTTTACCTGTTTTGTATTCAAGTTGTGACCTTAATATAACTTTGACATTTCTGTTACTACTTTTTAACTTGGCTACTACTTTATTTGAACAAGGAAAATTTCCTCCATGTTTATTTCTTACATTAAAAATCTAAGTCCTTGCAAAATACATAAATGACCTTTTCTTCTATTTTTGTAACTAATCTAATTTTATTTTTTGGTAACACATTGCATACATTTTGGAATTATTTTGCTAAAAGGTATGTAATTTGATTTGCTTAAAATTAATGCAGAATCAGATTATTTGAAACATATTTGCTTCTGCATTGCAAGACAGATAGACTAGCCTTTCATGAATTCTTTCTCTGCCATGGTCAAATACTTTTGCTGGGCACAAGCAATGGACTAAATTGACAATGTAGAGATAAGAAAAAAATGTATGTCCAACTACAATAAAATTTCATAACACTGACCATTTGTTTAGTAATTATTCTGGTATCTTGATCAATTGTTTGATTATGGGTGGAAAACCTGCAGTTAAAAATGTAGACAGGTCCGTTTCTGTCACTGAACAATGGCTCTCCAGTACAAGTTTGGTACATTTTATCATTCCAGGAGACTAGTTCATTGATAATTGGTCCGACAACCTGCATCAGAATTTTTGTGCTCCCCATTTACAAAGTGACTTGTTAATGGTGACCTCACACTCATACAAAAAAATCAGTAATCTAATGTACTTCAAAACTAGAGTGTCCACCTTAAAGGAAAGTCAAGCAATTTAAATTGTATCTGTTGACAATGTAGCATTCTACATATTGTAATATGAATTCTAATTTCCTGTCTGTCCACAATATTTCTAATTTTCTTATTGTGAACTACCTTGCAAAGCAAATATGCTGCATATTTAAATCAAAAACCCTCACACACAAGCCTTCAGAATTCAAGGCCACCATCAATGAAGCTTGTACCTGCAGTGATTGATTTGTAAATATATTGCATACTTTAAGTGTAATATATCTTCCAGAATGCTTGAATCAAATACACTTCAATTGTCTTATATGTAATTACAAACAGGCTTGTTTTACACAGACCATTAACAAATTTGAACCATGCACCTGCCATTGGAAATCCTACAGTATAGTGATTCAAACTTATTAGGAATAATACACTTATTCTTTTAATGTTAATTAAAACTCTTCACTGTTTTGGTTTAAATAATTTTGGAAGCAATGATATTACTAAAAACAGTCTATGCACAAATTAATTATATTGTTCTTTTCTAGATAAGACAACACATGAATACAAATGCATTACTTATGTAACATATTCTACAGTTTACACTTTAGAATTAACTTTGCATTTATTATTATTAAGGCTTACGGTAAAATTTAACATTCAGCTTTAGTTAACTTACTAGTATTTACTTCCTTCTGTATCTACTTTTTTGCAAAAATTTATATGTGAATCATGTAAGAATAACTACAACACTTGTATACAGATGTTCATATGAAAATGTTTTACAACTATGTTACTTCTACCTATTCGTGCATAACAAAACTTCTATTACTGACCACGTAAAAGTTCAGAGTTCCACACTTCCAAAGCAGCATGACATTTTTAATCAGTGAATTTGAACTGCTCGGCAGCAACTGCAAGGTCTGCTCATAATACTGCTCGTCTATAAATGATTACTCTGATTAAAGTATGCTATAAACATTTAGTGCAGAATCGAACATACTTTTTCTTGTTTACAGTCACAAGGAGAGTTTGTGTATGTATGATCGATTCATATATCTACCTTTTATTCCATTACAGCAGCTGTTAAATAAAGAAGGCCGAGAATAAGCGATATGTTGTTTGGCTTGTGGAAACAAAACCTGCTGTAACTGTGCGGCAGTTGTTCAGAATAAAGTATGGAAACATCCACTTAATATGAAGTTAATTAAGTTGTAAAGACCTGAAACTTGTTACGTTTGTTTCCTTTAACATAAAACTGCTTGTGACTATCAGTGTTAATTAAAACATTATCACATACTGTAACCAATGAAATTGTTTATGGACACCCTGTATAATAGTTTCTGTATAGACTAAGAAAATATTTTTGTTTTATTGTAGTAGAATCTACAGCACTAATTATTTTCAATTTATTCCGCCTACATGGAAAACACCTGTAAGGCAGTATATTTATTGTTAGTAAGATTTACTGTACATAGCCAACAAAAATGGTGCACAACACAAAATAAACAGGTTTGAGTATTTACTAAAATTTGAAAAAAGTTTCACATACAATATTAAATAGAACAAAAACACATAAAGCAAACCAAATCCTGAAATGGACCTTAGTTAAATAAGCATGGTGAGTGCTCTCCTCATCTGTGTTTCGTACATCCCTCCACCTTCCCTGTCACCGTTTATGTAGTGGTATTGTGGATGTACTAGAGGATAGTGGTGTCATATTTGTGAATATTACCTCCTGCTTGCAAGGGCATCCAGCAAAACAAAGGCAAAGTATGTGTCACCATGATCCAAGAACATTTCCTTGTAAGTGATGATGAAACCGGAAATGGTTTTATTTTAAATGTCAGTATTCTCATATTTTACCATTGGGATTCATTGTTTAGATGTGTTTTTTTAAGTAGTATAATCGGTAGTCATGCTGTGTGGCTATTCTGAAAATTACATAGTTTACTGGTGATATATTTCCCTTTCTTTCAGTTTGTAGATTTTTGACTGAACAACATACTATTAATTTCAATCATTTTAATTACTGCCTAACACAGGTAGGACTGTTGTTATTCATATTTTATAATGAACACTCATTGGTCAGTTTATTAGGCTCACCACAGTACCAGTAGGTAGAACCACCTTGGAGTAAATAGGCTAAAATTATTGTCATGTATAAGAATCCATTGCGAGATGATGTGTGTTTTGTGACATGCAGCATTATCCCGTTGAAGGTATCCACTTGAAAAAGTGACTTTTAAGTGACACACATGGTCAGCAAAAATACTTCCATTCAAAGGGCGTTTGGTATTAAAAGGCCTGAAAACATTCCCCTCACAATTTCATGTCTGCCACCAAGAGGTGCAGTTGACATGAGGCAGTACGAAAACATGTTTCACCAAATTCTGATTTGCCTGCCACAGGAAAAACTGAAATTTGTCAGACAAAGTAAATGTGTTCCAATCTTCAGATTGTCCAATATTGATTATCATGTGCCCACTGTAGCCTCATCTTCCCATTCTGAGCTGACACAAGTGTAATCCAGCATGGTCTTCTGGTTCTGTCATCCAGCTGTGTCCAGAGCTCACATTCAGAGTTGTCCTTTTGTACACTACTGTTGTAAAGAGCTGCTATTTAAGAATGTGTGGCCTTTGTGTAACTGGAATGAGTCTTGCCATTCTCAACTGACTTCTCTCATTAACAAGTTGCTTCTGTCCACAGAACTGCTGGTCATTAGCTTAGTTTTTTTATTTGATATACCATTCCCTGTACACTTTGGAGACTGTAGTGCATGAAGGTCCCATGCAAGCAGCTGGTTCATTGAATCTAGAACCATCATGAACAATCATATCACTCACAAGGTTGCATAGGTCATACATCTTAGATTTGTCAAAAACATCTATATTCCCTGATCATGTCTATTTTCCTGCTGCCCTGCTCTGGGTAAGCAGGTATTGAAGATAGATTAATGGTTGGATGTCATCTTGCTATATATTCTGAGTTAAAACCACATGCTTGGCTTTTCTGGAGCTGCAGTGTACCTAATGAAGTGGTCACTTATTGTATAAAAACTTTCATATTCTATACAATACTTTACTGAGCACTAACGTTTGATGTTACATACTGTAGATAGTTGCTCATGATTTACTTTTTAACATCTCCACATTACAAGTAATGGAGAGCAGAGACCTATTCCCAGTTGCAAATGAAGAGAAAACTCCAAGCTGGACAACATTCCATTGCAGTAGACATTCACATACACTCAACCAACCAGCACTGGTTTTGTATTGTCAGTCCTTCTAGCAGCACTTTTTTTTTGGTTTGTGGTAGGAAACCAAAGTTCCTAGAAAAGCCATTATAAGAACATGCAAACTCTAAAGAGAGGGTAAATTATTTGTGAATTTAAGAGAAATCCCAGCACTGTGAGATGGAAACACTTCCAAGTATAGCGCTGTATGGACCACATGTAAAGACCATGAACATTAATGTAGTATTAAAAATGCTTGCAAAGGTACTTTTTAAATTATCCATCCATCCATTTTCCAACTCGCTGAATCTGAACACAGGGTCACGGGTGTCTGCTGGAGCCAATCCCAGCCAACAAAGGGCGCAAGGCAGGGAACCAATCCCGGGCAGGGCGCCAACCCACCGCAGGACACACACACACTAGGGACAATTGTAGAATCGCCAATCGACCTAACCTGCATGTCTTTGGACTGTGGGATGAAACCCACGCAGACACGGGGAGAACATACAAACTCCACGCAGGGAGGACCCAGGAAGCGAACCCGGGTCTCCTTACTACAAGGCAGCAGCGCTACCACTGCGCCACCGTGCCGCCCCACTTTTTTAATTAATTGTTTATTTTTGTGTTTTAATGCTCTCATTCAGCAGGAGAAAAAGTAAACCTTTGTTGAGGTTCTGTGTGTTTTGCAGTGCTACCCGTTATGGATTTTTACAATTAAGGCAAAAAATATTTAAACTACTAATCTAAAATTGTAAATTAGCATAAAAGACAACCTATTGTTTAGTAAATGAAGTTCTAACTTTATACGGATGCCATTTAGCAAGACTAATGTTTTCAATGCTCTGTTCAGCATTTCTCCATGGAAAGCACAGAGGTATAATTCACTCAGCTTTTTTAACCACACATTTTAAAATTAGGTGCAACAGTAGGATGATTAAAGTCCTAAAGATGCATATATCAAATAAACCATGAAGTCTGAAAGGGTTGTAAAATGAAATGTGTACCAATGAAAGATTTTTAGCTAAATGGCGGGTAGAAATCTCTCTTTCTCTCTCTCTTACCACATGATTCCTGTCCTTACCAGATATCACATTGAAGCTGCTGCTATATAATGCCAGTTGCGGTTGACAATGTGACACTGACAGTACTGTCTAACAGTCAAAATAAAAAGACTCATTCAGGCAGTGCCCTCGAGTCCCAGTTTGCAGAAGAAATAAATCATATATAACTATAGATGTACAGAACAATAACATTATTTAAAAAGATTTTCACCATCCATCAGTTTCAAGAAACCTCACACTAAGAGTTAGCTTGGCTGAGCTGAAATAAACTCTGCTGAGCAGTGATAGCACTTTCTGTAAATACAACAGAGTTGAATCTGAAGTTATTTATTCGACGTATGATGTCAAAGTCAGATCTCCTTGCTTTGACATTACAGTGAGTAGTTCTGACCATAACACTTGTACTGCTGTCATTCCCAGACTTTGTCTTTGTCATCTATTCCCCGAAAAAGGTAACTTTACAGTTGATCCAGAAAAGAACTAGGTATTTTGGCATCCCCTCTTTTGAGCATATTATTTCACAAACTATGTGAGGAAGACTCTGCAACTTACATTATTATGGAAGGAGTCACATGCATTTAACAGACAAAGTTTAATTAAGCCGGCATAAAACGTCAAATTCAACCACCTTTTTTTGGGATAACTGAGCTCCACAAAATACAGTACATAAAATACATAACTGTTTTCACTCAATGGTCCACTCTAAGCATTTATATTAGATTAACTCTTTACCCATTCGTCCATTTTACAATCCACTTATTAAATTCAGGGTTGCACAGAACCAATGGCTATCCCCGGAGCTTTGGGCCCAAGGTGGCAATCAACCCTGGACAGGATGCATGTCCATGGCAGAGGATAATCACACAAGCATATCGTTTAGTTGTTGAATGAAAACTACAATATTTGAAAGCAAACTATTAATGTTCAGAAATCATAGAAGAAAAAAAAATGGCACTCCCCTTCACCACAATTCACGTCACTGCTGGTGAAAAAAAATGCACCTTGGCCAGTTTTTAATGATATAATTCATGTAAGGGTGAAAACCAATATCTGTTTTAAATATCTGATGTGACGTAAACCTGCCTCGGTTAATCACTGATTTTGAGAAGACTCAAACCCCGAGCATGGGAACTGCAACATAGCAGTTCTAATAAATGTGCCACCATGCAGTTGTCAAACTGAAACATGCCCTTTCAAGATTCCATTTTACAATAACAAATTGTTATTCTGCAACTATAGCAACTAATCAATTGTTCAGAAAGTTTTGCGTTTAAAATATATTATTGCTGTTTTTCTTGAAATATTTAGAAAATGTATTATATGTTTCATTATATTACTTAAAAATCTACAAATGAACTCTGCTTGTTGTGATTATACAAATCTTTGTATTTAGCAAGAGCTGGAATAAATTAAATATATTTGTAGTGGAAAATTCTTAAATGTGCATAAGGTGATTTTAGCAGAATCAAACATATAAACATTCTAAAGCTCTGATCAGTGTGTTTATGTATGTATTTGAGCAGAACTGCTTGATTCAGAGGTACAATACAAGATTCAAAATGGTGTCTATACCATATGGGTTGACAGATTTAAGACCATTAGTACAAGTTCAAGGAAAGGGCATTTAAACAGGCCTAAACAGATTTGGAAAATTGCTACCCAAACCAACAGACCTGACACAAATGTATATGCAGTTCTAATACAGGATTGTTTTTTCTCAGCATTTTCTAGTCTATTCAATCTACCATTCCATTTTGTAAACCTCCATTCTCTGGTACAGGGTCGCAGGATGTCAGAGGTTATCCTGGCAATAGAAGACTAAATTTTCATTGAAATGGCTTTAAATGAGGTTGTTGTAATGAACATCTCTGCATCAGGAAGAGCAGCACTGCTAGGGATTTTGTTCATGGGTCTAATGGGATTAGTCCACCACTCCAAAACATCAAGCCAACAGTAATTCTGCAGTTACAAAAACACTTGATGCAAAGAGATGGCTGAAGCTGACATTGCTTGTGTAGAGTAAGAAGCGAACTGCAGTGTGTAGTGGAATTAATTTACTGTAAACTGGCCCTTTTAAAAAAGTCTTGAGTAAAAAGCCATTGTTAATTTAAAGACTTATTACTTACAAATAAAACATTTTAATGTCCTTACAAAACATTAATTGGTTATAATATTGTACATTTGTCTCATCCATCCATTATCCAACCCGCTATATCCTAACTACAGGGTCACAGGGATCTGACACACACCTACAATTTAGGATTGCCAATGCACCTAACCTGCATGTCTTTGGACTGTGGGAGGAAACTGGAGCACCCGGAGGAAGCCGATGCAGACGTGGGGAGAACATGCAAACTCCACGCAGGGAGGACCCGGGAGGAAAACCTAGGTCTCCTTACTGCGAGGCAGCAGCGCTATCACTGCGCCACCGTGCCACCTGTTTGTACATTTGTGTCACTTGTAATTTACTTTTACAAATACCAAATAAAAGTTGAATACTTCAGAATACTCTCCTTGCATAAGTGAAACACTTAATCATTAACCTTATTGATTCTGTATTGATACCTGAAAACACTTTTTGTAATTTGATTTTCATAATCTGCTTTCCCTGGTTAGTTATAAACTAAAAAATGGTTGCACTGTGCCAAGGGCAGAATGGGATAAAAATGTCAGGACATCACAGAGAACAAAAAACCACAAACTGACTGGAGTAATTTGGAGAATTGGCAAAAGACTGGAGTCTCAGGGCCAAATGTTAGAAAACATAGAAGCAACAAATTCATTTCACAAAGAACACAGCCTAGTCTGCTACTGAATCTAAGGTTCAGATGCTGTGAAGCACTAGCGCCTATCAAGGTAACATTCAGTTAAGAAAGGAAGCATTATTTTATCATATGCTCATGATAAGCTGGGTATTAGGTAAAACACTCCTAACATGAACAATTCAACACACACATCTTTGGAAAAATGTTACCCATTTACCAATAATGAGCTAGCTCATGGTTAATCATTTAAGGTAGTGATGGAAACTAACTTACATTCACTCATTGCCAAGACTGGTAGCCTCGTGTATAAAATTTTGCTTAGATCCCATTCTAAAGTTTTGATTATGCTAGAAAGGAAGAGCAACACTGTATGCACACACAAAAAAAATAAAACTAAAAAAACAGTATGTACACCAGATCCCACACCAAGTTCCTTTTTTCAATCATAAATCAACTAAAAAGAATGCATGTATAGGTGCTTTTACCTACTCCATGTCTCCTCCCTTCAGTAATCATGTATGGCTTAAAAAAACACCCTTTTTGAATATTAATGACCTAATCACCATAAAAAAAATTGACGTGATGTCCTTACCTTCAAACCATGGGAGAACACAGAAAAATTGAACTTCGGTAATTGTGAACTTAAGGTTCTGGGGTCTGAGTGGCTGGGGCCCCCCCCCCCCATAACATATGCACTATGTTACTAAAATAAGTCTCAAATAATGGGTATTTCTTTCTCAATTTTTAAGGTCACAGTTAATGCAAATATATTAATCCTCGAATTAGGTGACGTAACTGTAGTGCTACTGTCTCATAGTAAGGAGTCAGGCGAGGGTCACGTCATAGGTACTCCCTGCTTAAAATTTGCATGTGCGTGTATGTGGGTTTGCTCCTGTTTCCTCCCACAGTCCAAATACATACAGGTTAGGTGAACTGGTGATGCAAAATCATCCCCTGATATATGGGTGAGTGATCACCGTGTGATAGGCTGCTGCTCAGTCCACCAGTTGCTTGTGCCTGTTGTTTGCAAAAATAGGCTCCTCTTGCCCTCAGTAGGTGGGTATAGAGAACAGATGGTTCAACACATACTAAAATCTTTTCTGCCCAAGGCAACTCTCACTCGCACATCACTAGTCCTTAGAACACAGAAATATTCTCAATTACAGGTTAGTTCACTGTTTCAGATTTACTGTGAGAGAAGTTATGTCAATATGAATATCGTGTATACCATATTTTCCTATTTTGCACACTTCTGGAGACAAAATAAATCCTCAATAGTCAACTGAGCAGTTAAAACAGCAGTGCACGTGGATGCAGCGTATGTCTGCCTGTACAAACGGCAGCATGGTGGTCTTAGCAAACCTCCATCATGTTTCACTCATATCCCTGTTGCAAAATATTTTAAAAAGAAAAATGTGACATCAGTCTCTTTGTTGAAGTAAATAAATAACAGAAAACACTTCAACTTTCAAATCAGTTAACTAAGTCGCTTGTGAATGTTACACAATGTGTACATTTTCAGAGTTCTAAAATTAAGAAAGTATTTTTTTGCCACAGATAGAATGTGTAGGCAAACAAACTTAAAAACGCGTTTTCTGTAATTTAAATATTGTTAATGGTATTTGTGCCCTTTTTTGCGATTATGACAGTCTTGCAAGCTGATGTAATCGACTTAGAGCTGTCCTGTTGGAATTGTGTACTGAACTGGAGCCTTCATTACAGAAGCCACAGAGACCATCATGAAGAAATCACACAACCTCTATTCTGCTCCATAACATGGTTTAGGAGATGGATGGATGAACGGACAACAGAATTTGAGTGATGGGTCAATTCAAATACAGAGTGAAATACAGTATCTGTTCACTTTATTGTCATGCTGCCTGGAGTCACAAAACTGGCAACACCAAAAAAAGTCTGCGGATGGTCAAAACTTTCTGTAGTGGTAGTAGTAGTAGTATCGTCACATGTACCGAGAGGTTGGGAGCATACACTGATACAGCACGTTGCTGAACCCACTTCGGGAAAAACCACCTCAGGATACGTGTACAGAGTACAGTGAAATTCTTACTTGCATGTCTGACAAACAAGCAACTCATCACCACTCTCTGACACTATGATTGTCAAGAGTAAATTAAAACAGAGAATTTCATTTTATTTCACAGAAAACACAAATTAGTCCTTCCCTCTATTTATACTTGTCCAGTACAGGTTATTCTTATTAAAGTGTAACCTTTTTTGCTTTAACAAGGAACACATATAAAAATGGTCCAGGCAGTGACAAGGTCTTGGTAACTGTTTCAAGTATACGTCCAAACAATGAAGTGGCGTTTAACTTATGTTATATTCCCTGTCCTGTGATTTACTTGTTACAGGGATCTACAAGATGGCTAATGATAAACTACTTATCGATGAAGAGAAAGTCATTTGCCAAAACAGCAAAGAAAACACTGGATGAAGTCAGCCATTCATGAGCCCACTTGATTCAGTTCAGGGTCATGGGAATTAAAGCCTTGTCTGACATGACTGGCACAAGGCAGGAAACAACCTGGATGGATAGGGTGGAAATTAAAAAAAATAAATAAAATAAAGTGTTATTATTTAGTTAAGAAGTAAACAAAACCTCTAAAAGAAGACAAACTCTAAGGTGCTATTTTTGTTCATATTTTGATACTATGAATATGCACAGTATGTGGGATACATTTGTCTTTAATGTACCCTCTCACAAGATGTGATCAATAAACTCTTTTAATGTCATCTGTATTGTTCTCTCTATAAACCATAGCAGAACTTTTCATATACTGTAAGTGGTTACATATTACCTGTCAAAACAGTCACTTTTAAATTACACAGGCACTGACGCTAATGAAAATGCCAGTAGTGTAAGCTCTGACAAAAACTTGTGTTTTTTTTCTACAGATCTATTGAATATTTGCAACAACTTGATTAACATAAGGTACTCCATTATGTTTGCCAGTAAAGAATAATTCAATACTGTATTTTTCCATGTTCACCTCAAACATACATAGGTACAGATCTGCTCAGACAGTGACAAGACAAATGTAGGTACCTAATGCAATAACAAAGCATTTGACATGTGTATTAAACCTGTCTTTCATAATAAATGTGGTGTGTAATTCAAAGATAAAAGAAGATGTTTTTAAGAATCCTACGTCTTTTCAAGTTATTAGTTTTGCTTTTGTTGTCATTCATATGAAGATTAAGAAAAAGTTAAAACACTATTGTGAATACTGTCAGAAGTGGGAAAAGCCATAGTAATAAAAAAAAAATAAAAGCAGTGCTGTATTGGTTGCATAATGGTTGGTCCATATGATTCAGTTAAAATAAATTCAACGTTGCTCTAAATCAAGTATGCCAGGGTCCTGCCTACATTTCTGTTTAACTTGAATAGAAGTATAATATAATGGGCTGTTTTTATGAAATGGCCCTCTGACCCAGGTAAGGCGGGGTCAAATTGTTGATGTATTTTAAGTCTTTTTTTATATTTTGCATTGATTGTATTTATGGACATTTTTTTCATGTAGCAGTTTTGTTATAATAACAAATAAAATAATTCAAAGGAGAAAAATATAAAAAAAAATTGTGTACAGTAACATATCTATGATAAAAACTGCCTGTGTGTGGTATACAAATTAGTGAACAAGTATTGATTTCATGATTTTAGATGTTTACTTTTCATTTAATATTATTTATCCAGCTAAAAAAATTAAACTGCTTGTTCAGTCATTAGTAGGCAAAGCAGGCTGGTGTAATTTTGCCACTTTATTGATTCAAATAAGAATCACTTTTCGGCTCTGATTTCCTGTAGAGATGTAAATCTCAGCACATCTTCTTCCTCTTTGCTTTCACCAGATGACCAACACCTTAGGGATCCTTGAAGCTTGCAGAAAATACAAAATATCATCTTACTTCATGCTGGGATTTTTGTGAATAAAACAAAGGTACGTAAACAGAATCCTTGTTTGCTTAAGCTGACTATTGTTTGCTTTAAAGGCAAATCTGGAGTTGAAATAAATATACTGAATGTTTTGAACTGTTACATGTAAAACAAACTGTCAACTATTTAAATAAATGACATTACAAAGCTATCACCAATTACAGTCAGAAATTAAAATACTGTGTCTAACACAACTCATCAGCTTAGTGTTTGAACTTTCATGGGATTCACCTTCATGGCTTAAAGTATGGAAACGAAGTCTGTTAATAGCATCGATTTTGAATGTTTTTAAAATTTAAAAAAATGTGATACGCCCTAACAGTTTTGCACTATAATCTTTATTTGAATTTGCTAAGGATTTTTGATAGCTTGTTAAAAGGGTTACAGCTTACTGCTTTGTAAGGATAAGTATTGTGTCTTTTTTTCCCTGCCTGATATTTTTCACATTTTGGTCTTCATCACCAAATCAATATTGGAAAAGATCAGTGATGCATACCAGGTCAAAAGTTCACAAGTGCATCTAAGACTACAGAACATAAAGATCGACTTCTTAACTTGTGGACTTGGCAGGGGTAGTGACAGATGGCTAAAAATGTACTGTAGATACATAGAGTATATTTAATAATAACGTGGAATATGACATACGCAAACCAGAACTTATTTTGATTAGGACATTCTACTAATTTTGAGACTAATTAGGCAGCAGGCAGACAAATACAATGCAAGTTCAATAAAGTTCATTTGACATTTTTTGCTAAAAATGACATGGTAAGCCAATTCTGAAGCTGGAAGCCATTTTTATGCACATCATTTGCTTTAGAAGCACACTGAATGTTCTTAACTATTTTATATACAGCAGGCACCATGCATCCTGGTTTCTGCATCTTGGACTTGAATCCGACACCTTAGTGAAATTTCCATGGTCTCGCCATGTCTGTGTCAGATTTTTCTCCAGGTACTATGGTTTCATTTCAAAGTCAAATGTGTTATAGTTTGATTGGTTAACCTAAGCTGGCTCCATGTTGGTACAGGTGTGGTGTAAGCCCAATTGACAGGGATGATTCTTGTATTGAACTTGATGATGTCAGGCTTTACCCCTCTTCTCAACCCTGAGTTGTATTAAGCGGGCTTTGGAATGTTATCTTACTTACAGAAGCTGCAATAATTAATCGGACTGTTATGGTATATAATGGTAGGTACAATATTATTTTAGCAGCATTGAGGTGCTGTGGTCCAAGTTACAACACCGGTCTCTCACACTGTGGAGTTTTTAAGTTCTCTAGCTTTGGCTTGATATTAGTTTGGGCTTAATGGCTTCATCCTGTATCTCAAAAATTTGCAGGTGAGGATAACTGGTGAATCTAAACTGACTATGAGTAGGCTTCATCCAGGGTTATACTTATATGTCCTATTTCACCAAAGTAGGGTTCATCAAAAATAAAAAGAAAACGGAAAATGGATGGATGGGTTTATTAATTTTGATTAAAATCAACCAGCTAGAAGACATCTGCACATTTTTTTCTTCTAATTACAGTTACTTTTGCTAGCATGAACAGATGACTAACAAAGTATTTTTTTAAATAAAATAGACTTGGCCCTTTCAAGCTATAGACTTATAATTTTGCAGCCTGAGCAAGGTAAATGGAGCAAATATTTTTTTTAGGTGTCTCCTCATGGCTGTACAACAGAATCAGGTCTAGGAGTATATTTTATCTTCAGATGGTGTGCAGTTTACAAACTGGTTAAGTCCTTACCTCCATACCATATTTTAATTTTTTTTCTACAAGCACAAAAAAATGAAAATATTTTGCTTTGTTGAAATTAATATATTAGAGCACACTGTAGATTAACACATGTGGAAATAAAGAACACATGCCATGTTAGCGACATTAATTTAACAAATCTAGACAAAACACTTTTGCTTTAGAAAATGAATGGCATTTAAAAAAAGAGATTGGTAGTGGTAAGCTCAAATCATTTTGGCTTGGTGAATGCCAACGGGTCAGAGAGGAGGAAAGGCTGCACATAGCATAAAGCTGTCCACACCTTCCACTTTCTGGGTTAATGGCTGCTGCAGAGGTAGTTTAGGAGTTATGGGAAGGATTCCAAAAATACATTTCTTAACAGATGAAAGGCATCTAAAGTTTCAAATATTTGTGGATGAGTTGTTCTCCCTCTTGAAATATCTTTTTATTTTTTTAATGGAAGTGACATAAATGGGAATCTGCTATGTGTGGGGCCTAACCTGTTGGGGGGCCTATTTTACTGCCTCCTTTGAATAACCATAATATAATGAGGAGCTACTCCAACTATTCTACTGAAGCTGTTACTTACACTTTGCAGTTACAACTCTGCCTTTCGTGCTGAATAACCGTACAGAAAATGATATATGGGTAACTGTAATATCATTTGCCAGGGGCATTACATTTCTTGACCTTGTCATGAGAGCTGCAAACTCATTTTTGTTCATCTTCAGGAAATAAACTGCCTATCTACTATCTTCCAATAATGCAATGTTGTTTTTTTGTCTTGTTAAATTAATTTGAAAACAAGTCTAGTAACTGCTTTGACCTAAATGCAGCAAAGCAAATTGAAATGAATTTCCAATACAAAACTCCAAATCAAATATGAAAAGAGAATGAAGAGTATTCAAATAAAATAAAAACACTGCTTAAACCCTGTGAATTAGACAGACAGACAGACAGACAGACAGACAGACAGACAGATAGATAGATAGATAGATAGATAGATAGATAGATAGATAGATAGATAGATAGATAGATAGATAGATAGATAGATAGATAGATAGAAAATTTAGCTTAGAGGAAGTGCACTGCTATAGATACTTGGGGGATCACAATGATGACAGGCTGAACTGGTCTAGTAACGCAGAAGAAGTATAAAAGAAAGAGCAGAGCAGACTTTACTCACTGCTTAATGGATCCTGGAGCACAAAGAAAAAAAACAGGGAGACCCACTATCACTAAAACATCTAAATTAACAAACCACAGCTCCACTAGACTTGCTACCAGCTCTTATTACACCACTGAAGAGACCTAAAGCTACAAATCTAGTTCACTGTCACAGGAGCTGAACCCAATCTTGGAAACTTCTGGCACAAGGCAGGAAGCCATGCAGAATGAGATGTCACTAACACACTTAACAACATGCAGATACAGTATACTGGGTCAATTTAAAGCTTTCCACCAGCCTAACACACACATCAGCAGGAGAGAGGTGGAAAGTCCCAAGTAGATATGGGAGAAAATGTGAATTTCACACAGAGAGATACAAACCCAGGACTGTGGAGCAGTCGTGGAAAAAAAATTTTGAACTGGGCCGGCAGTGGGCCAAAGTTGCAATTGGACATCCCCCTGAAGCTCCCTTTCCCGCCATCGTAATGTGCTTGCAGCGCACAACACACAAACTCCAAGGACAACCAGGGTGAGTGTCTGATTTTAGAATCTGCATGGATTGGTGGAGTTGGTTTCCTGGCTGTTAAGCATGAACGAGGGTGCCAAGTTAGAAATTTCAACGCTAGTAAATTGTGATATAGGCTAATGACACTCTCATTTTTGTCACTTGCTGCATGTTCATCTCTCTCTCTTCATTATAGCTTTCACCTGCACCTGTTGCACTATTTTTTGTGTTTCTTCATCAAACAATCTTTCTTTCTCTGGCTGCTTAATTTGGTCTTCTTCCTGCACTTTGTCATTGTAGCTTTGACCAATTGTAGTTGTTGGTTGTCTTGAAGCAAATAGCTAAGTGTGCAAGCAGAATCAAAGTTGAAGTAAGGAGAGCTCTTTATTGCTGTTTCTATGTGCTTCAAAACAGCTGATCTGTGCTTACTCATTTACTAGCCGAATAGCATGTGGGGGAATAGCTCTGTGATGACAAGATGTTTTTACATAATCAGCATGTGCAATGTTTAAACTTCAAAACTGCATGGTGCAATATATGTACAGTATGTGTTGTTTATATGAATCTTTATATTAGGAAATGACAGAATGTTGATAAATAGGCTTTCTCTGTCATATCAGTGAATTTCCCATTGCGGTGGAGCCAGGGACTGTTAATTCTTTTCAGTGATCATTCAGCTCATTGTTGACGCCAGGACACTTGCAGTCTCCTCTTAGTGTTCCGTTGCTTCCTTGTTAGGACTTGAGGTATCACATATTCTACTTTGCTATACTATGCTGCTTTGTGTTCAGTTTTTTTGTGCCTACTAAAGCATTCTGTGATGATGCTTCATGTAAAAAAATGTGTATGAAACAGTTGACATAACTATATTTATTGTTCTAATTAAATGTAATAAATAGTGCTCAATTAAACAATAATTGAATACATTACACTTTAAATAGTTGTTAGCTGTAAACTTTACAAATAGAGGCATAAAGGCTACTGGAGTTCTATAGTTCCACCATACATGCTATTTTCCTTTAACAGTATTTTTAGTATTTTCAAACATTGCAAGTTTAGACTTTAGAGAATCCTTGTACATGTGTTGCATAAATATTGTGTGAAAAGAGGCATCTTCAGTCTTTACTGTCTGTATATGCAAAGTTACCATCTAACCTATCCAGACCCCATAATAAATGGTAATTACTGTAATTATAAAACAAGAAGACATGACTGTAAACTACACAGCTGAATGCTAAAAACAACTTATTGTTGATATCTGTGCTGATCTGCCACAGGGAAAAAGCTGGTAAGCAGGGCAGGGGAGCACATCCACCTAAATGACAAGTGTGGAAAAGAATGAAAGCTGCACATTGTGGTCATGACAGTAGGCTACATAAAACATTAATGACAAGATGGGCAAAAGGCTATCAGACTTGCTGTTTAGGAGATTTGAACATGGCTGGCAGTGACAAGGCAAGGAGCAAAATATGTCTAAACAGTTTACTTGTTCTTACTTGACTGAAGCTGTAATTGCCCTTTTTCTAATGCTGTACATACACACTATACATATATTCTTAACCCTACTTAATGCATTTCAGGGTCATGGGGGACCATTGCCTATACTGGAAGAACTGGCTGTAAGGCAGGATAAAACTATAATAATAATAATAATAATAATAATAATTCATTACATTTATATAGTGCTTTTCTTAGTACTCAAAGCGCTATCCACACAGGGAGGAACCGGGAAGCGACTATGGAGGGCCAATAGCTTATATGCACACTGTGTTAGCCATAACTACACACTGAGGCACCCATTAACCTAACTTGAATGTTTTTGGGGATGTAGAACAATAATCCAAGTATCTGGATGATACATACTGTACAGTAAGCACATTCTTTATATGTATAAACTGTGTTTTATATACACATGCAACTTTCGCCAGCCTAACTCTTCAATTCAGTCGAGAACAGTTTATTTTTGTATAGCACTCTTTACTGACTGCATAGGTACATACAAATACAAACTTTACAAATTACTAATTAGAATCCTTCATCATGTGCATATACTGTATATATGCTTGAGTATATCAAGGGGTAACATTTCATATCAGGATCTGGCAAACATGTCAGAAAGCTACAAAGCCTGCACAAAGAGAAATGCTAGGGCCCTTCTGCCTACCGGCAAGAGTCAGGAATCCAAAGAAGTGTTCCTGTGACACTTATTTATTCAGAGGCTGACCTCTCCCCCAACTTGATCTCACGGTCTTTTAATTGTGGCTTGGTTTTTTCTCCTCCATGCCTGGAAACCACTACTTGTTTTCTAGCTATCTCACTGGGTGGTTTATCTACTGACAATGGGTCTATACTGTATATATTTATTGGTCCATCATTCCAAGGTAGCAAGTGAAATGAATTTTTTGAAATCTTCCAAACTTAAATTACTGACATCACTAAGCTCCATGTATTGTGATGCTTGTTAAACAAAGATAAACTGTAATTTTAAATGAATAGAAACAAATAAAATTAGATTTTCCTCTGGGTAGGGTGAACATGGTGGGAATAGGTTAGCATTAGGAACCTAAGGCTTGACTCATGGTCTCTAAGTGTAAGGGGATTTCATGTTCTCACTGTATTTGCTTTAGGTTTCTCTTAAATTTCTTAACTGGGGTTGGTAAATAGGCCTCGTGTGTTCATGCATGTTTCTGAATGTGTTCTATAGAGGACTGACTTTGTGAAAGAAGCTGAGCGTACTGGAAGCCCTGCTTCACCTGATGTAGACTTATGTGCTATAATTACCATGGAGAAAGTCCACGAGCATCAAAATTCTTGTGTGTTTGAACAGATGAAAATGCTTACATAAGAATTTGGGTGAACTTTTGGTTTCATTATGTTTACCCATGTCAGACAGCAGTAAAAGTAGGTCTTTAAGATTAAGTAGGTCTTTAAGAACTTGTCAATGTCGATTATTCATATAGCACATTTAAAACAACATAGGAATGCTGTGGCCAAAGTGCTTTACAATAAAAGAAGAAAAAAAACATAAATAACATAAATAGAAATAAAATAAATGAACATAAATAAAATAAATAATAAATAGAAGTAAGATTACATAATCACAATGAGGAAACCATCAGTATTACTGAAGGTCACGGAAAGCAAGTGAATAGAACTTTGTACTTTTTTTATATTTTAGCAGAACCAGATTATCATAGTAAGAAGAACAGGCTTGGTGTTTGTTTGAACTGTCTGACACTGTGTGTGACAAGTGATTGTTCTATGTATCTATCAATCCATCCCCCACCCCACATAACAAGGTCAGGTCACAGAGAGCTGATGCCTGTCTGAACAGTAAGGGAAAGGACCATCCCTGGATGAGGTGCCAGTCTCATGTTATGAAGGGTGTTCAAAAATAAACAGGAATTTATGAGCTATGCTTTATGTATTGAATATAATGAAACGACTTAAACGCTATTTTTCTGTGTAGTTTCCTGCCACTGCAATACACTTGTTCCAGTGCTCAGGAAGCTTCCAAATCCCCGAAGAGTAGAAGTCTTTTGACTGCATGTTGACCCATTCGTGCACAGCGTCAATAACCTCCTCATTCGGCTTGAATTTCTTCCCTCCTAAAAATTACTTAAGTGGACCGAAGAGATGATAGTCCCTCTCTGAATGACTTGCACCAATCATACACTCTAGACTAAGAGAGAGAGAGAGAGAGAGAGAGAGAGGAGAGGAGAGAGAGAGAGAGAGAGAGAGAGAGAGACACTCATTCCCAAACTGATTTTTAAGTCTCAAATAAATCTGAGATGGAGTGACTCCTTCATTTGTCAAAAATTTAATAATAATGCGCTGAGCAACACTACTTTGTTCCTTCTGCTCCGACATGCTGATTACAACTGACACAAAGGGAGGAAAGAGAAGCTAACATTACTAACGACAAGTTCATATATGCGCGTGTTTGTCCAATGAGTCAGGTCTTCCTTGCACTATTTATAAGAACAGAGCATGAAAACTCCTGTTTATAACTGAGCACCCCTCATATTTTTCTGGGATGTTTTTATATAATTTTGGATGACACAGAAAGTTCACCATTTAAAAATCATTTCACTAAAATATTGCGTGAATCAGCTCAAAAGCAATTACAGAGATACGGAGTATAATTATTATTGAAAATAATTAATAACCCAATAACAGATTTTGTTACCCTTTTTCTGCTCATTAAATTGTCCTTTATGTATAAAAAGAATTCTCCCACAGCCTCATTTGTATTATACTGTATATTTGGTAATACAGCTGATCCACAAAAAAAAAAAAATCAGACATAGCAGTTCACAGGTTAAAAAAATAACATTTCCTCATCTTGGATCAAAGGGATTGTGCAAGGGAGACATAGCCTCAGGTAAGACAATATAAAATTACCAGTTGAAAAAAGACTGATACCAGTCAACTGAGAATGCAGTTGCAAGTCTCTGAACAATGTTGTCTAACAGGCACGAAGACAGCAGTTCTGTCTGTGCAGATTGGGCCAGTTTGTTCTTGGAGTATTTGCTTCACATTCACCATTAAATAATGCATTACACACAAGGCCTGCTCTTTGTGTGAGGCAGGAGAGAATGACTGTCTGTACCTCAGCTGAAATTGAATAAGACATTTTCGGTTTCTGCTTTAATATGAGCAAGCCTTGTGAATGCAGAGAGAAAGACAGCTAAATTAGCTAAGACGACCCTAAAATCAGGGACTGAGTGGTGCGTTTCAATAGCAGGCAGCTGATTTTCTTTCAAAGCTGGAGGAAAGGTTACCACACTATTTGCAGGAGTGAAGAGGTTAAGCAGCAGATTTCTATAGTTATCTTCAAATAGATGTGCATGTAAGCCTCTTTCTTTTTTTTTTTATATTGATAAACATAAAAATTAGCAGAGGAAAACCCATCAAGTGTTATAATTGCAGGGCGGTTGTGGCTTTGCAACATATCAGCTCTGGAAAGGTTAAGACGAATGTTCTTTTCCTTTAGCAAAAGGTTACTCCTGCGTGACAGTGAACAATGCTTCTGGTGGTCTACTGCTCAGGTTTAAATCTGTAATGATGTCAAATTACAGGAATTTGCATTCCTCTAACACCAAGCTGACAGAGAAACTCTCATCTGAAAAAAATGCATGGTGCAATTAGAATGTCAGAAACTCTAAAAATGACTAGAGAGTAGCTTGGCTTTCTCTTGGTAGCAATGAAAGTGTTTTACGTTACAAATGAAGATCTAATCCAATGCAGAAGGGTATACTGGGAGGAACAGTACGCCAGATTTGTACACCAAGACAAAAGGCCCAAGTGGCCAGTGGATCAAGGCTACATGCATCAAACATTTTCAGTTTTATTTTCATTTTCTTGAGTAGATGAGAATTATTACTCTGTCAAGTAAGAAATTGACATTTTTTCACTTGAGTAGCTGCTTCCATGATAATTTACTATTCTGAATGCAGATTTAGCTCATTATCTTTACAAAATGACTGGTCAAAACAAGTAGCTAATGCCATTAATTCACTTGGCCTTGATGTCTTTCACATGTTTTGCATTTTATTTGATGCACATAAATTGAAATCATTAAATATTTGCTCTCATCTATGACATGGTCTTTCATAAGTACAAAGAATGCACTTCTGAATTATTTCTTCAGTCGTAATGCATTGAACAGCCAAGATTTTGTGAACAGCTTGTATTAATATAAAAGAAAAACCCTAAAGTGTTTTTATTTATTGTGTATATGAAAGAAACTCCCTTTTCAAACACAAATCATAACATTAGTCACGTGTTGTGTTCATGTTTAAATGTAATGTACAGTGTTATCTAATAATGTGTATTTTCCTTTGTTCCTGTTTCATTTACTTAGAAATGAAATGCCTTTTAACAGACAAGCACAAATAAAATTGGTTTCATATGAAGACTTTTGGTGTCTAAATGCGGCTGCATCTTTGCAAAGTGCAGAGACTCAAACTGACACCCAGATGATCACCTTGACCTACCTGCACGATAATCTAATCTCTAGGAACCATTACTTCAAATGTGGAGAGAAAAAAGTATATTTCTCTAATGCTCATGCAGCACAATTCAGCAAAGAGTGCTAAAATATAAAAAAAAATGTGAGAAAAGATTTTTTTTTTACTCTATGCTCTTTATAATATGCAATTATCATGAAAAACAAAAAAAAAGTATTTCCCTGAAATTACATGATTAGAATGCAATGCAGCACATAATGGCATTGCATTCAAAGAAATGTTTAAAAAAGGAGGTTTTTAATCCTTATTCTACAGAGGTGTTACACAAAGACCCCCAGCTGTGAACTAGGAAAAGAAACATCCTGTGAAAAGGAGATGCTGTTTCACTGTGAGCCCCACATTTGGGGGTTTAATTCATCAATTTTAAAAAGTTAACATTTTGTGCTAGCTGTTTATTTTTGTCATTTATCTGTAAGCTGATTGAAAAGAATGAACCTTTTTTTGAAGGTCACGTGAGAGGATGAGTGCTTAACATACAAAGTATTGTTTCTGCTAAGACTGCAGTATTCACAGATGTATCTACATACTGCATTTCATCATTAAATGGGATCCCAAAGTGCTCTACAAAAATCCAGGTAGTGAAATATTTATCTACACCTGCTGTAAGAGCTATGCTTGTCAAAATGTGTTCTGAAGGTTGGGACATCAGGAGGTTAAATCACTGTCTTAAGGTCACTCAGGCTTGGTGATATATAGTGCACTCGAGCTGCAGAAAAGTCACTCAGGTACAACTTAGATCGGGACAGATAGATTACAGCTAAAGCATAGGGGCAAAGGTCTTGCTGATGACATATTTTATATGTACAGTACTATGTGGTTATTTTACTACATTAAATTACTGCTGCATAAATGAAGCTCAGTGCTGCTGTGCACAAGTGACACATGTATTCACATCATTTTATGCTATTTTAAAAGCACGTACAATGTTGTAAGTGTGCTTAAATACCTAGAGTGTTAGTGCATTTCCCTTTTCACTTACCATCATTTTATTTTTTCATTCTCAATGATGAATTTTGCATTGCTTAATTCTGGGTTAAATGCTAAACTCCCAAATGAGGGGAGCAGGGGTAGGCCAGATGAGAATGGTTACTCAACACTGGGAACTAAAGATGGCATGATGGCAGTAGTTATGGCTGCTCCCTCATGTATCGAACGTTCTGAGTTGGAATCCTGTGTGCAGTTATTGTCTGTGTAATGTCTGCATGGCCTCCATTTTTCTCTCCCAAAAATGTGCAGATTAGATTAAGTGATGATTCCAAACTGGTCCTAGCTTGGTGTGCGTTAGTCATTTCTGTGATGAACTAGTGCTGTGTCCAGGGCTTTTTCCTGCTCTCCATCCAGTGCTCGGACTGTCCCTGACCCTCTTTCACCCTATACTGGATTAACAGAGTTTGGGAATGTGAAGTTTTTAAAACACATGTAATATATTTAGAATAGCTCAAGTACATATTGTGGGCATATGCAGAATATACTGTCGACGAAGTAGGGCTGTGAATTTATAAGCCTAACAAGAACCTATAAGGTAAGTAGCTTACTGCACTACAAAACCATTCTTCTAGGCTAGAAAGCTTCTGTTGCACGTGTAACAGTACTATATATTTAAAAGTACCTCATAAAGTAAAAGCATTTACTTTACATATTTAGAACAAAGCACCATATCCATGATTTGATTCTTACTCTTGATGCTTCTAGGATAGCCCAAAATCCCTGTGATAATAGACTGGAAAAGATTGTTCAATAATAAACAGATAAATGGATGGGAACTAAACTAATATTATTTTAATACAATTCCTCGTGACGTTTTACTTTTTCAGTCTCTGCCAGTATAAAAGCTAAACTTAAAGTTTTACTCATGTATTTACTGCTGTCAACTGCTAAATGTGTTTTTATATACATACAGCTTTACATTTTACTTAATACTAAAAGATTAGTACCATACTGAACTACAGTTTTAACAATCTCTGCAAAAAACAAAAAAAACAGTTTCACATTTTGTTTCACGTTCATATCAACACTGAATGCTTCAATGTTAATACAAAATCTGACTGTGTCTGCAATTTGCTCTACTAAAGGAATAATTTGAGTATGGGCAGCAACAGTTCCTTTAATATTTTCACTTTCTCTCATAAAAATAAAGTAAAAGCATCATATTTTCACAATATGTATTTGTTAAGAATGACCTTGGATTATATATAACTCTTTTTCATAATTAAGCAAGTATTCTAGAGTTTTTCCTAACCTTTATAAAATAAATATGTTGTCTTCATTTCCATTAAATTATGGCCCTTAAAAGTGTGATTGTGGGTTGTAATGCGATGGACTGACTCTCTGTCCAGGATATACTCATGTCTTGTGCCTCATGGCACCAGAAAAGGCCATAGCTCTAGACTGCTTGACAATGTCACATTACATCTTTTATACCAATATTGTGGCATAGTGCAGAATGGAAGTGTAGTGGCTAACAATACTGAATCTCACATTCAGGGACTGAAGTTCAAATCTTGGCAACTTTTCTGACTCTAATATTGAACCGTACCCTCCTTTATTCTCTACAGTGTACCTACCATGGA
The DNA here is from genome assembly GCF_900747795.2 of Erpetoichthys calabaricus. Lineage (NCBI taxonomy): Eukaryota > Metazoa > Chordata > Cladistia > Polypteriformes > Polypteridae > Erpetoichthys > Erpetoichthys calabaricus. The sequence goes on from NC_041398.2 coordinate 120,425,067, forward strand.
AACAATTAGTACCTTAATCTAAAAACAGCACTTTTCTATGTCTGGTACTTATTAAAACCCTAATGACTAATCTATAATCAATGAAGTTATTAGCCAGTTTAACTTATCAGTTGACTGAAGTTAAATGTTGAAGCCCTCAAACCCAAAACTCTGGAGCTGTGAGGTGTAACTGCTAATTACCAAACCTCTTACATAAAAATCAGAAAATTACAGATATATGAAATAATATGTATGTTATCTCTTGAAGACAGGTAATAGAATAAATTAAAAAATACTGGATATCTCTTGCCCTGTGTGTAATTTCACGATTCCTACTATACCTTTCTCTTGTACTAGCATTTCCTCTCTAGATCTCATTCCTATAAAGCCTGCTTCTCAGACTTTTTCATTTTAAGGTGCCTTACTCACCTCCTTTTTGACTACCACCAATCATAAATTGGCCCCCATTGCCTGCTGGGAATGCATAATTCATATCTTTAGTATCTGGCAAACCAACGTCAGTTGGTATGTTATTCACTTTATTGCAATTGAAATGCTACATTTTAACTCCTTTTACGTAAAAATAAAAAAGAACTGTCACAGTTATTGAACTTTGCACTCTTAATACTGTATATCATGACATCATCCCTACCACTGAGCCTGCAAAGCCAAACTAACCAATCAGATTACTCAGAGGGATCAGACACACATAGACAGCAATGTCTTATTATACAGCAGATGAAAGGGTGACATGGCATTACCACTGTTAGATGGGATGCTGAACAGCTCTCTGGAGTCCTGAGTCTATTTCTGAAACTCTTGCTATGGTCTGTGAAGAGTTTAAGATTTCTCCTTGTGTTCACATAATCTTTTAAAGAATATTCGGTTTTCTTCCCACATTCTAAAAATGTACATGCTAATTTAATAGGCCACTCAAAATCAGGCCAATATCAGTGAATGCTGATAACTGTGCTAATGTGCTCTGCACGGGCCTTGAGTCTCATTCAGGTTTGGTTCCTGTCTCTCAGCCAGTGCTGATGAAATACGTGTTTGTCTATCTGTAATGAAGAGATGGTTCCAGAAGCTATACAAATTGATTATTTAGTAATAGTTTAATTACTTGCAATAACTACAGGCTATCCTCTTTTCATAATAATCATTCAGTTGTGATGTTGTGAGAAAGCTGTTTACAGAACTGCTGAAGGGATCATGTATCTTGATTTAAAAAATGATTTAAAATGTACAGGTTTTTTACATATCCATATTAAAATTATTTCCAGATTTAAATTAGAAGGAATGTTATTTAGCAATATTTTTGGCATATTCAATATGCGGTTTTGTGCATAAATCTATCAGTGTGACTCTTATGCTTTTGCTGTTTTTACTGTCCATCTTCACTTGATGCAGCTGCTATAAGTAAAGCAAATTCTAGTTTTCTCTCTCGCTAACTCTCATTGCATCAGGCCTAACTTACTTTGCTATACTAATACTTTTATGCATTCTCTTCAATCAGATTGTGACTATGGAGGAATTCATTTATTTTTTTTCTTACATACTGTAAGTAGGGAAAACCAATTTCAGTTTAAACTCTTGTCATGATGATTTTTTATATTTTAAGTAAAATGCACTTTAATAAAAGGACAAGTGTCTGTATGTTTGTGTAGCTGTGTGTACATCCAGTCACTGTCTCTGCTAGACAGCACATCACAAACATTTGTGGTAACAAAATGCATTGCATTTGAAATTCCAACAGATGGCACTTCACAAGAATTAACACTGGTTTTACGAATTCCATACCAAATGGCATATAACAGAGACATATGCATTGCATTTGTCATTCAACAGATGGCGCATCAAAAATATTTGTAGTAATGCATTTTATTACTGCAAATGTTTGTGGTGCCCCATCTGCTGAATAAATTCCAATAGATGTTGCATTGCAAACGTTAACGCTGAGGTCTACGTTGATCGTTTAGATTTCAACCCGTCTTAGACAGGTAGCATAGCTAGTAGTATAATATATGAGTAATTTAGTATCAGGCACTGTAATTGACCAATTGATCCCTGCTATTGAAACTTTCACCTCATGTGATTCTTGAAGTCAGCTTTATTCTCTTATTGCATTTACATTAATCAGATCTAAATGAAACCACTGATTCTAGGACTTCAAAGGACATCTTCAATTAAACCCAAAGTTAAAACTGATGAGGTGGAGTTCTGATTTCAAAACTGAAGAGCAAAAATACAAAGCCTCTGGAAACAAAGACTCAGTGATTAAAAATGAAACTGATGGAAGCCGCCTTCTGATTTGCCATGTTCTTTTTAAACAGAACATGCAGCTTTCAATGCGGCTACGATTCTCCTTCATAATCCATCAATTCTGATTGTATTTTGTGAGGCAATGTCATTTCAATTATAGCCCATTTCTTAAATTTTTTATCATGCTAACCAGCTGTCAAAATATTTATGAGCTGCATGGAAACCTTTGTTTCTACGTCATGTATTTAGCTTTTATTTTGCTGCGCTTTAAGCTCCTTTTAATTGTGGGAAATTCTGCAATGCCCAGAGACTAATTATCTGTCAATGATCTACCTGCGAGTCTCAGTAGTACACAGAAGATTTCTGCATATTTAATAAGGTCGTGGAATAAAAGGCCAGGTTTCAAGGAAACCAACATTAAACAAAAACTGAAAACTCAGCACAAATACTAAATTATTCATTTATAAACAAATAGGCAAAATAATGCTTCTGAACTTTTGAAATAGTTTTAAAATAAAACAAGCATTTTTTACACCATTAAAATATACTTCCATTAATAAAGCTAAATTATTATAATAACAATTCACATTGTAACATCAACAATCCAATATTAAGACCACAAATACTTCATTCAAGTTGGAAGTGCATTAAAACAGTGTTGAAATATTGGTGTTCCACAATCAAAGCGTCTTAGTGCATTACATTCAAAAACACAATTAATTGCTTTGTGGACATCTACATGTGTAGCTCCATTGTTGGACTGGCAAAGTAGCATTGTGAAAAAAATGAACGCAGTGTCAGTCAATAAAGTGTATGCAGCAATACAAGCATTTAAGAACTAATACACTACTCTGTTCCAAATCAGTCTTCTGTCGTATTAATGCTAGCCAACACATCTCCATAACCAAGGAGAAGGCAAATGATTCTTTCAGAAGCTCCATCTGATGGCACTGGTGGCCACTGGCAATGACAACTTCTCTGTAACTGTCTAAGATTTCTCTAAATGACATATACATTCTATTGGTTTGTCCATACTAACACTGTTTATGGCAAGAAAACAGACTTCTACATCAGGCTGAATAAGAGGCGTGAATAAATCAGCTCATTTTCAAACTGATTTCCATTTAACAGAAAATTCGACAGGTAGAAAGGTCTGGACAAACTGTACAAACATTTCACCATACAGACATCCAGTTGTCCAAGGACTGGATTACTGATTCGATTAATATAGCTGTTAGACATCTACACATACATTCATAGTAATTACTATACAAAAATACATCTCTGAATTTTCTTGTGTTAAACAACAGTTTTATTATATAAACACATAGTTAATTTTTCTTAAGAGTCTTGTTGACTCAAGTATTTTTTACATTTACACCTTTCAGATAAAGCTGACGGATATTATCTGATGCCTTGCTTGATACACTCACTATATCCATTTTGTTTATAGGACCTCTACAGATCCTGTTTGCTCACCCGCTTCAATAACCTGGGCCTGAACATCTTTATGTGGAGAAACACAAATATACATTTTCCAGAAGTAAAGGTAATCTATTTTATTCAACTGTTCTGATATATCTATTGCTTACTGAAGCACCAAGAGGTGAAGAGAATAAATCTAAACTGTGCCTGCTGCATGCTTGGATATCAGAAGCTTTACACCACCATCTTAGATAGAGAGGATGAGATGACAGAATACGATTTATGACTTCTGTACAATGGGCCCAGCAACCAGAAACAAAATAGGCTGAAGTTCTGAATGAACTCAAATAAAGGATGGCTTAGAAGGTGAAAAGGGCAAAGTGGCAGGTAAACCTGTGGTCAAAAGGCCAGCAAAAGATCACAACCAAAATGAGAAACTAAGTTAACTAAGCCCAAATGCTAAGCACAGGGAAAACAATCAACAGCCAAACTGACCAAAGAGAGCCCTACACAAAAATGTAAACTGTGATTTTGCGATTGTTCAGACATTGAAGATAGATATTTCGACTTATTAATTATGGTGCCAGTGAGTGTCTGCTCTTTATGTAATCAGTTATTCTTAAAGTTGCAGTTGCATTTTAGCTGTGAACTTGTTGCAGCACTTAGAGCCTACACTCAAAAAGCGCTATACAAAACTAAACTAAATATTGCTTAGTATACGTAACTAAGAATTTCACCGTACGCTGTAAACATCACAATAATGATCTTATAAATCTATCAATGCATAATACATACTGGAATGTTGCAAGAAACTTGGAAATTTGCTATACATTTAGAATGCACACACTCACACAAGACAGAATACATCACATTAATATGATGTGAGGGAGAATTCATATCTTTAATAGACCTAGAGGTAGGATAGTTTGCTTTGCTTTACATTTTGAGAGTAGTTTGACAGTTTACACTTTTTTCTTTTAAAAATTACCTAGGTTGTGGCAAGAACTCAGAGTGACAATGTATTTTTTTAGGAATTCACAAAGTAACTGGAATAGAAAAGCAAAGTAAAATGTACAGTCTACAAGCGCAGCAGTTTGTGGATGACAAAAATATGAAGATGCTTGGTGGTCTTCAGTGGGACAAAGCTTGCTATTTTTACATTTCTGCAGCACCATGAAACCCTTAGAGACAGATTAGTGCAGCGATAAGATGATTTGCAGGTGAATGCTGTGCACATATGCCCATGTACAATAGACTCATATTTTCATGGAGCTACCAATTTTTGTGACACCTGCTTGTAAGGTACAAGAATAAAAATACCATCAGGATCTATCACCTGCAGACACATGCAGCCACAGATTGTGAAATGAATATCACATATTTGACAGTCCTTAGCATCTTAAAAGAGAACGTGAAGGACTGTTCTGTCTTTTTGTGTGAAAAACATGAAACTGTGGACAGTGACCATCTCTCTTAGTGCGCACTGAGCCTACTCAAGGCTGATTTTTTTGCACAGGTCAAGGACATAGCAGGAATTGCCACAGTAGTAACAGGCACATTTTCATAACATGTTTTAAAACAACAAGTATGCCTGAAAAGCTTACTATAGCTAAAAACATTCCCGAAGCTGAAATGAAAGATACATTAAATAGTAGTAAAATACCATAATGCCCAAGCCACCATTCAAATACAGTGTATGGTGCTCACTGTATTTTACTACCCAGATGTAGCACTACTAGACCACACAGTACACATAATGCTGGGCAGGTTTGAATGGTTTAGCTCAAAAAGCCTAAACATAGTTAACCTAGATAGAAGACAGAAGGAAGAAAAAGACAGAAAAAGAGCCATGCAGGAAACTAATCCAATTTAAGAACAGATTTCAATTTGATTCTTAGTGCCATAAAATGTGCAATACACTCTAATGTCAACATAATGGCATTCAGGCTTTAAAGATTTGCACAATTTGAAAAAAGAATAAATCTGCTTTTTTAACCTTCACTTAACTCATAAGCCTCATTTCTATTGTACTATATTTGTAGTCGGCAATAAACTGCTACTATGCTGTTATGATGAGGGCAGTATATCAGAGGACATCTGAAAGAGCAATTGTTTTTGTATATAATGTGGCCCCAGACACCGGCACTGTCTGATGACCCTACAATTGAATTCATCCTATCCCATTAGGACCTCGACTTCTCCTGTGTCTAGTGTAGAACATTATGCTCTGTGTATACGCATATTGCAGCTTCTTAAACTTATCTCACAGCTGCAGGACTATCCAATGACAGCTAATTTCAGCTGAAGCTTGCAATACAAGATTCACATTTGCATATTTCTCTGGCAGGAAGATCAACTTTCTCACATACTCAATTAGAACACGAATGTGGAAGTCCTGCCTTGTTAATCCAAACAGATGTAGAATAGGTGCTTGTGAATTAGTGGCATGAGCAGAAAGAAAAACTGTTTATAGTACAGTTTAGAGCAGGTGTTGCACTCATTTTTTAATACAAAGAGGAAAGCATAGCATGTGGGCTGTGCTGGGTTCTCCGATCTTTACTTTGCTTTCACTTTTACACCTTGTCTGCACTCTCACTCCAGACCTTACCCCCAAAAAACTCAAACAGTAATTATCTATTTTTTTTCCAGTGTTATTGTGACCAAAACCCAGAGTGTGGTCACTTTTATAGGAGATGCTACACACTTGTTCGTAAAGGGGACTTCTGGGTGATCAGATGGCAGAAGGGGTACCCAGTGGAAAATATAAGGACTTTTTAAAGGAAAGTAAGCAGATATGTGTGCCTAACCTTATATGGATCAGGTTGCAAAGGAAAATAACCTTAGGACAGCTTTAAAAAGCAAGACATTAGAGGCTAGCTCCTTCATAGGAGAAAGAATGCCACCAGCATACCATGAGAGCGACAAGGAGGGACATGAACAGGAGGCTCTAGAAGGGCCCCCAACTGATCGTTTTGGTGTTTTGTTTTACTCTTTCTCCTAAGTGTTATCCTCCCTTCTTTTCAATATTAAAGGTACAATTTCCTATTTCTATTTTTTATGGTTGAATTCTCTTTCATTCCATGTTTACTAAGAAATACACCGTTTCCCATAAATGTTCACAGACCTTTCTGTTCTGTAACCTCCTCACTTTTAAAGCATGTTTAAAGGTTACTAACACACATTTTTGATGAGTAAACTATATGAATGTTTCCCAAACCCTGACTGTATGTATTGAACTTGTTACAGAAATATGTAAAATTCAAACACAAAAATATAACCTCACACTTGCTTTCACACTAAACACAACCTCACACTCCCTTCCATGTAATAAATACCTGTATTTTTATGTCACTAAATAACCGAATCATATACAATAGCAGACAAAACAGAGAAACATTTGACTGCCAGCCTGGACACTTTTTGTGTAGAGTTTACACCCTTTGTTCACATACCTACAGGTGTTTTGACTACTACAGCCATGTTGAGCTGAAGGAAGAATCTTAATTGACAATGTAAAAGTGTGAGTGTGTATACCCAAGGTTCCCTGCCTTGTGTCTCATTATGATAACTCAGGGTGCCTGCAGCCTTGGGTGTTTCCCATTTGCCGGGACATTGATAGCCATAACTGAGATGGACTAGGATGTATGACACAAACAACAATTTCTGGTGCATAGTGCACTTTTTAATAACAATTAAAAAGCCAAATTAAATTCAAAAAGTGCAGTGCAAAATTTTCCATAAAGGGTTAAAAGCCAATAAATAAACCCAATAAATACATTCAAATAAGAATAAAAGCAACTATTTCTCTTCCTCTTGAGCTGCATTGCATCTCACTCTCTACCCCATCTCCCCTGCTAACCATCATGGTCTTCTCACCAGGCTGAGACACTGGCAAGTGTGGTCAACCAACTTTGGCTCTGCCATACTTCAGGGTACATAGGGACCCACTGAGCCCAGCTCCCTGAGCACGCCACCATCCCACAGCATACGTAGGACTATCCCAGTAGCAATCGGTCACTCCTGTGCCTCTTCTTGCTCAACAGGCGCAACCCTAGCCATGAAGCACTATTCTTCTTGCTCCTTCATGGGACATGCCAACTGTGTCACCTCCTTTCCTCCATACAATCTCAACCACTCCATCTTACTACTCTCTCTCTCAGTCTTTGTCTCCTCCTCTCCTTTCTACACAGACGCTTTTTATCATTGTGAGTGTAGGTGTGGTCCATAATGACCCACTGAGTGTCTTTGAGGAATGGTTGGGCTGAATGTCCTCGCCCATGAATGAGCAATCAGTTCATTTTCCCATTAAACACTCTGGGGCTGCTCAACTATCCGCCAGCACACACCTACACCCAGAAAGCCAGTGCCTCGCTACATTTTTCGTAAAAGAAAATGTTGCACTGCCATGGACCCTTGATACGCTACATCACACTCACAATTCCCCAATATGCTATGGCCACCCTGTAATTGAAAGAGATACATAAAATGTAAGAATTCATGAATAAGCATACAGTATCTTTTTTTTTTTGCCCAAGATCAATTTTCTCAATGACCCATTATCAATTACTGTATAATACAAGTTTAAATTTAAGATGGTTTTCTGTATTTCCTCTGTGTAGCCTATGCATTTTACGTTTAACCAAAGCAGATACTGATAAAAGATGGATGAATGGATATTATCTCCAAAAGGAGAAATGAGGCAGAACTATAAAGGAGAAGAGCAAGAACATGGTCAAGGACAGGCAGGTTATTCAAAGCACCAAGATCAAGACCAAAAAACTGAGGACCAAAGAAAGAAAGCAACACTAAAATCTTCCTGGAAACACTTTTAGATTCCACTACACTAAAATCAGACAAAGAGATGTAGAAAGGAATCCAACATTTGCCCATCAGAGCTACTGTAGGCCCTCACTTTCAAACCTCAAGAAGCAGGTCAATGAGACAAACATATAAAAAAGAAACCCCTGGTTCAAGTTACAAAGCAAAACTCTTCAATAATTCAGGAATTTATTTTCAAAAAAGGAAAATCATCAAGGAAGAAAAAGTAAAACAATTTCAGAAAAGGAGGTTATGACTAAAAGGTATACCTCAGAGCAAACAAAACCACTCCACATTCCCAAAATTGTATTCTTAAATAAAATCAATGTCCAAAAACAAAAAAAAGACACTATTACTACTAACAATAATTATTAATTGTATTTTACAATTAAATTTGCATTTCCTAACCAACTCAAAGGGCTCTACATAGACATCGGGGGACCACTTCAACTGCCTCCAATGGGCTGGATGTGATGGCAGCCATTTTTGTGCCAGAACTCTCACTTAGCCCATAAGGGACAGGGGATGTCAAGGGGGTGAGATTGACTAGGAAATGGTGGGAAGTTCAGCCAGGACATCAGGAAAATTGCACTTTTTTTTTTTTTTTTTTTTTTTTTGAAAGATGCCTACAGACGTTTTATGTTCACAGAGAGTCAGGCCCAGACACGCTTAACTTCAAAACATTTATTATGAAAAATTCAAAATCCAAAAAGAGTGCCTATGATCTGAAGTACTAAAAAATGCCAGGCTCTCTGCTTATGTTCTGTTATGCTGTTAAATAACACTGGATGTACCCTGTAGTCCTGACCTGCAGCATCAGGGGGCTTTGCCCCCTTAGGCTCAACATACACAGAATATAATGTAAATGACGACACGTGTGATCACCTGGCTACAGCCATATAAAACAGACACCTATAACAAAACAATCAATAAATGGAAAATGTGTCTAAAGAAGAGGAAAGCTGAACAAAAAAGAAATTCCAAGAGAGACAAACCTTGGAATCAGTCCACAGTGTTTGTAATATCTAGAGTTTTGGTAGCAGGTTTATCATTTAATGCTGTCTTGGCTGAGGCGCCGACACACATTCATATGCTGAATGGTGCAGGTATTCATTGTGTTAACAGGCTGACAATCCAACACAGTAGGTGTATGCCTGAGTGGGTCCTGCGATGGACTGGAACCCTGTCCAGGGTTGATTGCTGCGTTGCACTTGATGCTGCTGGGATATCCTCTAGCATTACTCTGAATTGATAGATAGATAGATAGATAGATAGATAGATAGATAGATAGATAGATAGATAGATAGATAGATAGATAGATAGATAGATAGATAGATAGATAGATAGATAGATACTTTATTAATCCCAAGGGGAAATTCACATACTAAATGTAATTTAATTGTAAACTAACAATTTTATAGGTAAATTATGTTGCCTGCTCATAATAATTCACTTAAATTACAGTAATGAACATGAAAAAATTGAGCTTGTCTTAATGCTGGTGAAGTGAACAGAATTTCATGTAAAAAATATAATATACAGACAAACTGATCTAGTGGCTTTAATAATGAATTGAGGTAAGCAGGGCTTATAAATGAATGCATCTATACGCTATATATGTTATTCAAACATTAATGTAAAGATTTGAAGAGAAAAACATATAATTCCCCCAATTACTCTTAAAAACATAATTTACATTTTGAAAGCAGTTTTGTGACAGACTTTGACACTACAAAACACTTTCCTATGTTTATAGTTTAAACATAGTCAAGTAATAGTAGGATATTTTTTTTCAGATATAGATGTATGCATTAACACACCTGCATAGCACAATCAAAGAAAGACATTTCAGTGTAATAATGGCATTCCCTGCTGAGTAAACTAACAATTTTATAGGTAAATTATGTTGCCTGCTCATAATAGTTCACTTAAATTACAGTAATGAACATGAAAAAATTGAGCTTGTCTTAATGCTGGTGAAGTGAACAGAATTTCATGTAAAAAATATAATATACAGACAAACTGATCTAGTGGCTTTAATAATGCAGAGTGTAAAAACATCAATTATACTTTTTCTATTGAGCCATTAAAAATAAAGCCTTATTGTTTATGTAGTTCCACACAATATTAAATATAATAACAGCAAAATTATTAAAACGCAGTATATTATTGCTACTTCACATTAGTTATTGCATGCCTGACACATTCTGAACAAAAAAAAGGCATTACAAAAAATGCAATGCACAGTTATTTGGGGAGTGTGTAGCAAATTGAATACTGGTGTGTATGTGTGTCTGTGTGTGTTTCTAAAAGATCAGTCAGTAGTTCAAGGATCATAGTAGCTTCTGCAGTTGATGTCAGGAGGGCCAAGTGAAAGCCACAAGAATGCCCTTTGGAATGCTTAACAAAGAACATCATTTTAAAGAATATTTATGTTGATAACTGTCTTATTCTTGAAAATAACTTGTTGTGATGCTTCTATGCTGCATTTGCAGACATTATGTCACTATGGGTTAGGAGTCACTTAAGCTGACAAGAGCCCTGATTCAGCAGATCTCTGCCACAATAAAGCAAAGAAGGAATATGAGATTTCTGTAGCAGAAACAATTATGACTATAAAAGTACCAAATAAACCAAATTAGTCTTGCAAACAGCATATCCCATTCAGCTGTGTAAATCCAAGTCCAACATTGTACAGCAGTACACTACTTCACTGTGTAATGTATCAGATTTTATATGTACCGTATGTTAACCTTTGGGAAAATATTTGATTTGCAAGTAAGTGATATAAGTGATTTCTTTTGTCATTAGTTATTTTTATATACACACACACAGTATATATACTGTACATTTATAAAAGACAGTAATAATACGTTCAGGACAGTTAAACAACCAAATACATAAATATATGCTAATCTAATACAAAATGTCCTAAAAACACATGAAATTTGCCATTACAGCTGGATGAGATGTTGCTGAATTTCACGGATTCACTCTATGACATGATTTACATTTAAAAAAAAATTAATTCCAAAGGTTATTTGTGCAAAATGTAATCTTGAGTATTTAAAGTGCAAGAGATAAAAATCCTTTCAGTAAGGTTAATAATTTTTGGACTAAAGTTTAAGTAACATCAGTGGAGCTATTTTAAACCCATAGCACAAAATTTTCATATAAATGTAACCAATGGGAGGTGGGAGAGGGAGAAAAAAATTACTATTGCCATCTGCTGCCAAGCAAACTTAGCCAAAATCTAATCAGTGCTCTGCCGCAGAATACTTCTTAAGAAGGATATATTGAAGACATTCTACTTGAATCTGCTGCAGCATTTTGAAAGCATGCCAAGGCAGCCTCAAGACAGCCATCTAAGAAGGTCAATGTCAGTGTCAACCTTTTCATTTCCCAAGGCTGTATGTTATCTATACTGTGGATGCGTTAGAGCCATGGATATTCAAAGAAATACATGCTATTCGGTGCCTGTATTAATAGGAAAACTGTTTATAAAATGTAAATACTACTATGCTGAAGTCCGTAGACAAAGATTTATGCCATATGGTGATTTTGAATTCACATTTTTCGCCCTACATTAAACCTGCAATGCATAAATCATTTTATTTAAAGATTTAATTATTGTCATGAAATAGGTTTGTCTAATTAGTCCATCACAGGGCTTGCTCACACATATCAGGCCAATTTAGAGCCATCAATTAACTTAAAACCTGTGAATCTGTGTATTTATAAGAGCCTGGTAGCTCACCTCATGTTATGATCTGGCTAGCTGTAAGCAAGCCATGTCCGCTAACACTTAATAACAGCAAATATTTTAATGGCAGTAGGATTTATTGCAAAACTAAACAGTTCGGGTAATATAGAAGTACAAATAATCCAGGAAATATATAAGCACCAGAAGAATAAACTGAATTAATATTATTAGAAAGTACATATCCAAGCAAGAAAAAAAAACAAAACAGTTGAAGTTTTTACCAAACCTAAATCCATATTTTCAAATATATACCAAAAGTGCAAAATGGGAACTGTATTATAAGGCTATAGAACTCAGAAATCCACAAAACACTTTAAATGCATAAAGGGAAAACCCCCAAACTTTCATTAACAAAATGCAGAAGAAACCCCAAATATTCACAGACATAAAGGGAAAAGCCAAACCCAAAACAGGGGCAGCCAAGTCATTGAATCTCTAATTTATCATATTATTTAATTACCTCTTTTTTCCTTCTTCGGAATACAGAAAATCCCAGTAGTTTAAGATGCATATACACAAGAAATTTAAAAACATTTGTGCATTTGCCATAGCTTTACGTCTATGACTCTACCAGGTTATTTTCCTAATAAATCACCTTTTTCTGTGCACTTTGTTCCCTTAATAATATCCTAATATTGACAAATAAACATAAGTGGAGTGGACACCTGGGCAAACTACATTGAATGAAGAAAAGTTACTAGTAAATAACCGCTTAAATAACAGAATACCCTGGAAAAACAGAATGAAAACCATGATAATGTTAATGGTGGACATTCCCTATAGTGGACTTGTGAGCCACTAGACTAGAGTGATTGGAAAGCCCCAAAGTAGAGATTCAATTAACACAACTAAAATAGTTACTAAAAATATTATTGATTAAAGTATAACAATTAACAAATGCTGAAAAAATGAAAGCAAATAAGTATAAACAACAAAGAAAAGGGAAACAAATATATAAAATAAAACAAAGCAAGAAGCACGGTTGGGTTTCCCTCACGTTTGTCAAAATGTACCTTGATAATCCTCTGGAGCTCTGTATGCAGGCTGAGAAGTGGAACTGTTAAGCTGACATTGGCTCCATTTCCCAGTAAGAACTTAATTCCTTACATCAATGAGTTGTGCCATGGTTTGGTTAAGCTTTGCTACATCAAGACTTGAACAATTTACTATTATTGAAGAAACAACAAATTCTGCTCTCCATTAAAAGAGAATTAGGTCATCAATATCTGTGCTGATACTGCAGTACATTTGGGTCATGTGGCAAGATATTGATGAATAACATACAAGATCTACATCAAAATGGATGGGGGGAAAAAAAAAAACCTTAAATGGCCTAGTCCATGATTAACCTTACTCCGATGCAGTACCAGGACCTGAAAGGTATAGTTCATACCCAAAAACCTCAGCAAGCCAGAAGTATAGTCAACAAAGAAGACAAGCAAAATCAAAATGGGCAATGCCTCATCAGCGCAGGTTAACTGGTGCCAAAGATGACTGTCACTGTATATAATAAGAAAGTGGGGTTGTTTAGGGCTTGAAAAAGGGTAAACAGAGGAAATAATAACCACAATATATGATTCTAGACTGACAGACACAACCTTTAAAGAAGGGCACTAGATGAAATTGTCTATGTTACAAAAATAGTGTTGTTCCAGACCCCAAAAGATATTCAGAGGTATAAATGGAAAGTCCTGGGACAGAGTTTTAAGCTGTTCTAAGTCTATAGGTAGATAGGGGCAAGGACTTAAATGGTGGGACCAGGCCACGAGGGAGAGTTGAGGTGATGAAGACTTTCTGCTATTTGTTGGGCAAGTGGTTGAGCCACCCCACCTGATAAAAAGAGGTCAACAACCTGTAGGTTAAGCAGAGACGCGCTGCAGATTTTTGCAGTTTTATCAGTTTTAATTGATTCTTACCATTGGCCAAGCTTCCCACTCTAGTATTTAGCTATTTAATAAAAGTATACATCTTCAACACTACTCTAGGTTTGAGGATTGCTACAGAAGCACCCTTTTTGTGACAATATACATAATAGGTATACACATGTAAGATTAAGCAGTCATCCAACCAAAAGGATTAAACTCCCAAAAAATCAATTGCTTTTCCTAAATTTAAATTCTTAATATTTATTTGATTTGCGGTTTCGAATACAGTATATGGAGGTTGGTTTTATTATAATTTTTCTCTGTTCATATTGTACTTTATTTAAAACTTTTCCTCTGCAATAATATAAAAAGAAACAAACACTCTCCCTGTCTTTGTCCTCCCTCCATAAAGGGATGTTTCTAATGTTCAATAAAATAAAGAGGTGTTGACCGTTCTGTGCAAAGCCTGTAAAAATTTGTCGCTTCCAGAATTGACCTAATCCATCTTTACCAAGGTAGGCGATGCATACTTAAGGTACAAGTAAGGCTGATGCATTGAATCATTAAAACGTGAAGGAGGCATTAAGGGGTTTGAACTGATATACAATCAAATATGACTCACTAAGCTGAATAGTTTATGAGTTTTTGTCCTTGTTTCCTGCTCCTGTCGCTTCAGATGCCCTTGCTTCATTGCACCACCGCTGGTCACAGGTCTGAGAATGTAAGTAGAAGCAGCCCCTAGAGAGCCAATCTCAGATTCAACCTGGTGACCATTTTGCAGGTTTAATTCGGGTGGAAAACTATGATCAAGGCTTTTGTGAAACACTTCCCTCAGCCGACATATTGCACATTAAAGCAGAATATTCAGGAAAGTAGAAAATCTTGAGATTGCAGTAATGAATGCCAGAAATTTAGTTTGTACCCTCATAATAACAAGTAGTCCACTACTCTTGTCCTTGCTTCTGGGAAACTTAAAAAAAAGGTCATCATAAAAGTTGGAACAAAAGACAAACACAAACAAATAATCTTCTCACCTCTGCTTAAGCTCAGCAAAGATTAGAATTGGCTTAAATACCATTCAGCAAAAGAAAATAGCATTATTGAACAATCCTGCACTCAAAAGCATAAAGCTGCTATTAAATGGATTTTCTAAAAAGGAAAATGAAAGAGACATTGCTATGCTTTCTTTCTTATTTTATTTATTGTTATTAGACACTTAGACACTCTTAAGCTTAATTTCATAAAATGTATATAAAGAAAACAGTAGAACCCTGGTAGTAAGTTTCTAAAATAATGAATTGATCATTGTACAGGGTACAAGAATCAAAGTTAAGATTCTTGTGAACTCCTTTGCCTTGAAAATAATGCCTCTTTCACTAATGCATATATTACCTAGATTTAAATGTTCATTTTTCTGTCAGTCTGATTTTACTGTGTTAGAAAATTGATCTACAGTATGTCACATTTAAATGTTTCTTCAACGGGAAGTTTTTACCAGTGATGCAGTCATGCATGGCAGGGTAGAAGAGCAAAACACTGTCAAGAATGAAGAAAAAGAGGACTCTTCTCCAACTTTCTGTTGTCATTTCTTCAAGCCCTTCTGTCTCTATACTTTTCTCTTCCATCCATCGAATATTAAACCCATTTAACTGTGAACCTGTTAACCTATCCACATAAGAAAGGAACCAAACCTAGTGAGTGTAGGTCACCAGAGAAATCACCCACAAGTAGCTAAAAAAATAGTTTGAATGTATTTATATATCTAACATAATATGTACTCCACAGCTTTTTGGATTGTATGGAGCAGACATGGCTTATTGATTGCTCATGAAGTTGCAAGACATTTCCTTCCAGGTTATCTCTTTTATATAAAGATACACACATACACAGTATATTGTGACCCCTTCAGTTTCTACAGACCTTTACCGTGTTGTAGATTTCATTTGAAATTGATAAATTTTCCAGTTTTACCCATTAATCTACACACAATATCCAATACTGAAAAAGTGAAAATATGCTTTTGGAAAGGTTTGTAAATTTATTAAAAATGAAAACCTGAAATCTCTCATTTAGGTATTCAGACCCTTTGCTTTGACACAAAAAATTGTGGTCAGGTGCCACATAAAATTAAATTTATATGTGTTATACAGTATCTACCAAGTAATCCAAAGAGTACACAGCACGTATTTCGCCCATATTGGGGCTTGTCAGGTGTACACACTTACAGGATCGAACCTTACAGGATCGAACCTTGGACGTCAGCACCTGAGGCAAAGCCTCACCACAGCGGCTGGTTTGTTTATTTGGCAGGGTGAAGATCGGAGTATTAAATCATTAGATTGCAACTCAGACCTAAGAAAATACATATATATATATATGAACATATATATATATACACACACACTCAGTGAATATTTAAAGTAATGTACATTAAATCTAGTCTGAAAAGCAATACCCATATTATGCAGCACATACTTTAGATACGCTTAAAATGTGTGCAAGTTGTTGTAGAGCAGAAAAAAAACTAGAATATGAACAAAGTAGCTAAATAGACAGAATTGTGGCCTAGAAAGATGGAATCAAACCAAATACTAGCATCTTAACCCAAAGTAAATAATAATCTGAACAAAACTAATAAAATAAAACCCAAACATTGTCTAAATTTTGCACAATATTTTTAGAATATGCAAAGACTTAGATACAGAGTAATGTTGGATCAGTTTTAAAAGTTTGACGTTGATATCGATACCAGCTTACAAACCTCAGTACCGATGCCAAAATGATACCAAAGCACATAGCTCCCTTCCTCGACCGTCTCATAGGTGCTTTGTTCCCCCAGAACCCAAAAACGCACGCCTCCCTTCAACGCCAGAATCCACAAATCATTATGACAAGCAAGGGGAGTCTCCCGCATGCTTCTATAAACAAATATCTTCAAAAAGTTCATTTGTGGTCCCCTTGGAGTTCTGATCTTGCTAATTTTTTTATAATTTAAAACTACCATTTAACTATACTTCTGGTACTGAAATGAACAAAATGCTAGTAGTGTACCATTTTAAAAAATTGTTTTTTTTTGTGCTTTTTCTGTACTGGTATACTACACAACTCTAATACAGAGATCAATGTGGTGCCACGTTATATATGTGGGAAACAATGACGCAATTTGTCTTAAAACCCCATAGCCCCTAAATATGTCAAAATGTCAGCAAAAAACATAGTGGCCATAAATAACACACCTGCATTCATGTAAAGATATCGCAAAATGGTGGAAACAAATCTAATGCATAATGGCTTCACAAAAATGACAATAAAAATAAAATAAAAATATAAAAAACAATACAATAATGCACAAAATAAATAAAAAATGACAAACAAATGAAAAGTAATAAGAAACACAACATACTGATCAAAGGAGGAACTACTGGAGTATCACAGCAAGGGTCACTCAAGCTCCCATGTTCAATAGTAGTGAGCTTAAGATTACCCATCCTGCTACATGAGAATAGATTGTAGCCACACCAGGGTACTGGGAAGTAGAGTGAACAGGTCCTTCTCCCAGTTAATCTGCTTTCTTCAATACACATATATGCTAAAGGGAACCTTCACAACATGTGGTACTGCTAGAGTGAGTTCTGCCCATGTGGCACTAGGGCTGATAATGTTATCAGGATTACTGGAAGTGCTTACTATGGGGTACTCGGAAGGAGTAGTCAGCTACACCTTAAAAGGCCTTCCTTACCTTTTTCGGGTGAGCTTAGATTTGAGAAGGTTAGAAGGTAGCTGGTGACAAGGGCTTGTCTGACAAGAGGAAGAAAGGAGAGCCGGAGAGCTGGAATCTATCGTATGTACTGGAAAGGTGAAAAGAAAGGACACTGGTGACACAAAAGTCAGAAACTACTGTTGGTTAGGTAGGCCCTGAGTCCCTTGGGCCCATATTTTGTATGGTGTCATGTGCCTATGTTATCAGCTCACAAGCACCCCTATATGTACAGGTGCAAGTACTCAAATATGTTAACTTTCTTCACATTTTGATATTTTGAGACATTATGCTAAAATCTTTATATACAGTATCTTAATATTCTTCTTAATTAAACAACACTCAATACCCCAGAATGTCAAAGTGAAAATAGGATTTGAAGAATTTTTGCAAATTTGTTAAAAACAAAAAATGAAATATCATATTTACACTAGTATTCAGAGACTTTCAGGCCCTTATTAGAGTCAAAATTTGGATATTTCTCTGATTGTGAACCTTCTTTAAAAATGTTAAGCCTGTCAACTGAGGTTTTTTTTTTTCTTTGAGAAAAAGTTTGGATCCTTCACTATGTGTGGACCTTCTTTAAAAATGGAATCATGCCAGCATCATATACTACACAATTATGTAACAAATTGCTTAAAAAGCAAAACACTAATGCCTAAAAAACTGCAAAGTCTGGCGAAAAAGGTAAAAAATGGCAAAAAAATAAAACGGCAAGAAAATAATTTAATAATATATCGGTGCAGCACAGAAATGTCAAACTGAATATTAATGAGCTACTGACAATGATCTCATTATAATAATGATGGACAATAGAATTTAAAAAAATAACTGAACAAAATGCACACACCATGCATTAATTAGCCACATGCTCATGACAACATCAGGCTTCTGATTATTCTGAAATATTGGTCAATGATAGCAGTCAAATAAAGCCAAGCAGCTCCATCTTACCCAGCAGCCTGTGGGCTCCAGTGTCTCATGACCCTGAATCTGATTAAGCTGGTTTGAGACTGGAATAATACATTATCTTATAAAGTGTATGATTAATTTAATCAAAAAATATATTCTAAATAATGGGCATGCAAGCGTAAACTATTCTACAAGCATGATTGTGGAATACATTCATAAAGGCATAAAGTGTTTCTCACATTACTTGAGTAATGAAGTAAAATTATTCTTTAAATATAACTTATACTGAAGATAAAACAATTAGGCAGTCAATGAAGAACCCCAGGGCTTTAAAAGAAATGGGTAGTAACATTGTGAATTTTCTACAGTCATACTACTTATTTATTAATAATCCACTTTATGTACAGAGCAGGTAATTGCAATTCATTTTACCCTGTTGTTTTTATGAAAATAAATGATAAGTAGAAGCTATCTGCAGAGGAACATTTGACCTTGCAAAAATGAATAAATATAACTAATTCAAAATATGAGATAATCTATTAAAAATACATCAGGACCAATTGTGATGTGGTACCACAGTGGCTAACATTGCAGCCTCCTAGCTACAGAGTCCTGATCTGTCTACTGAGCTATGGTATTTTAACATTCTTCCTATTATATTGTGTGTTTTCTTTTTGTGTTAAGGTTTCTTTCAACTCTCCAAAGTCACGAATCAATTAATGTGGTTGAGTATGTGTGGGTGAAGGCTGCCAATGATGTACTTGTGTCCCTAACATTAATGGCGCCTTCCTTGTGTCTGATGTGACTACAGACTCCACATGATCCCAGAGTAGAAAGAAGTGGTTTAGGAAATGAACAATGGATGGATACAATTTTATTGTCTGTAATAATATTTAATTTCCCCCACTAACACTTACTATAGCATATGCCCAGTTTGGATGTCATATAATGGAACTGCATGGTTATCTTAAACAAAGAGCTAAAGTTCACGTACACGTTAGAATCAAAGTGAATGTGATGTTTCACTCTCCCAAAAGAACATTATGTTGTTTTAGGTAAGGATAAATCACTCTGTTTTACATATTTGCTTTATATTTGCTGCAAATACTTAAAAAGTCATTGTACTTGAAAATTGATAAATGCTGTGTTCAGTACTGGAACTTTCACCTTCAACTGGAACATCATGATCTGACAACTTGTAATTCTTCTGCTTTCCTTAAATTATACGATTACAGTGATAGCAACACAAAAATTCTGCCTGGCTTATATATATGTATAGTGGTTAGTGAAAACAGTGTGCACCCATCATTCTTTTCAGTCAACCAGCTTAATTTAATTTCAGGGTCATTGTGATTTGGAGCATCAGACGCATCCTTTATCAGGTTAGCAGTTCACTTCTGTTCATCTCAGGATACTCTCATGCACACAACTATACTTGTTCATGCAGGGTTGCCATTTGAAATAACAGATGCCTTCCTGATGATAGTGGTAAATTAACATATCTAGATAAAAAAAATCAACATTAATATTGAAATAAAAAAGTACCAAACCTGACAGACAGAGACTAGGTCAGGATTAGAGTCCAGCAGTAAAACTGTTCTTTTGTGAAAGAAAATGCCAATTTAGCAACGTAGGCACATTTGCTGCACTGGTTCACAGGTATGGGTGATATGGTGAACTTGGAGTTATTCCTTAAATTGCCAGGAGAATGAGTTGAATTCCACATTTAAGCACTATCTATGTAGACTTGCATGCTATTCCAGAATCTCCATGTCTTTTTTATTTTGTGTGTTAAAATTTTTTGAATGGGTGCACCAAATTTCCTCACACGTCTCAAAGATGTACAGACCAGGTTAACCGACAACACTAAACTGGATCTGTTCCTACCCTATGCACGATTCTGTCAGAATAGCAATTTTGCACTGATCCTCCAAGATTAAGCAAGTTTCAGAAATAGAAGGATGCAAGAATTTTAGGTACATTCTCCAAAAATCTAGGAAACTAACATCCATATGAACTCTGTAGAAGGCTTTTAACAAAAAGTAATAGTTACAGGTGCACAGTTATTAATTATATCTTCTGCAGAAAGCTCCGGGTAGACTAAATTACACAAGACTATATACCCCACTGATTTCTGTGGCCTTTTCTCAGAAAATGGATAAATGGATTTAATGATCAGACATCATTTCAGAATGTGCCATTAACAACAATAAAAAATCTACTATTTAGAGAACAGCCATTTAGTCAATCTTTGACTTATTTTTTAAGAAAAAAAGGGAAATCTTTAGCTGCGAGAACAATTACACAACAGAAAAGCCTACAAAACTAAATTCATTGTATTGACTGGGGTGTACACATGTTGATGTGCACCTCGATATTGGTTGACTGAGTGCTATATTTTTAGTTAATCAGTTAATGACTTAAGTTGATCTCACAAATCTGAAAACTAACCAACCATTTTAAGATTTTCACCTTACAAGTGAAATTAATATTGTTTTGCTACCTCTAATTGCTCTGAAAGCATAGATCAAGTCATATCCACTCGAGAATCGAGGATTTTGTATTCATAATCCGCCTCATTAAATGAATATTCCTATTTTTTCCTTATATGTTATTTACTCTATGTATTTTGTAGTGGTGGCCAAGAAAAATTTTTAGACTCCTGTTTTCATGCAGAATGGAGAAAAAACAATTGATAACGTAATAGAAGCAAATATTAACCAATGCCATACAATGGCAAACCATGTTAAAATCCTGTCATTGCCCCCCATTCGTTGTTCAAGAGTCCTGTCTTCAATTCAAAACTTCAATCCCATGAGGCTTTAGTTTAATGTTTATGCAGTGTGCCGATTATTTGGGAAGTAACAATTATTTTAGGAAAAAAGTTTTCAAAAAGTTTTGAGCATATGACTAAATATTGACAGATTATGTGAGACATGTAAATAATCTTTTTTTCTTTGAATATTTTTCACATGGTTTGCCATTGTACAACATTTGTCACTATTGGCCTCTATTACTTAATAAATTTTTTTTCTGTGTGAAAACATGAGATTAAAAATTCTCCTTGGCCACTACTACGAAGTACATGGGGCAAGTAATATAAAAACTTATATTATTTTTGGGTGGAGTATTCCTTTAAGATCAATGTTCCAGTTGTTTAAGTGCTGACTGAACAAGAAACGTCTATCATGTGTTGTCTGCTTATGCATGAGTCTATTTTATGCCTTTGCCACAGTGATAACATGACTTCATAGTGATACTGTATATAAGTCAAGACAGCAAGATTTGTGATGAGGAAAATTCCATGAGACAGCCATAAGGTTAGTCATGCAAGAATCTAACTAATGCAAATAAGAGAAAAATATTAAGGATTGTAGCAATTGTGGTAAAGCATAATGGAAAAGTATAAGCAATGAGAGATAGAGTAAATATGATAAATAAGCTTTCTATAAATCCAGGGCTTCTCAGGACTGTTAAGACAGCTGTTGTACCTTTACACCACCTACCCTCCCTTTGATAACCACCAACTAAAATAATTGTACCTATAAATACATGAAGGTAAACCTGTAATGGAGTCCACCTTGTATGAGGTACCCTAGAAAGGAGGTTGAATGCTTCGTTGATTGCCATGGATATCAGACAGGAATAGCAGTAACCCATCAGTAAATCTCTCAAGCTCTCTATGGCCACCTGGATTAGGCCAAATAATTAACATCGATCAACCTAATACACTTCAAGAAACAGGAAGGATACCAGTAATACTGGAGTGCTTGGATGATTTTAAAACACAGTTAAAAATCTACTCTGAGGCCAAAGAAAAGCACTTCACAGGGGCAGTGCAAATCAGAAATAGGTAGAGATGTGCTTTCTTGGTACACAGCTGGATTAAATGCTTCTCTCTTTCATTCTGAAAGTAGGAAGGATGTGCTTCAATCAGTTGTCTTTGTTGAGAAAACAGTACTTGATTGATGAATATGGTGCACTCGTCTAACTTCCACATTTTTATTAACAAAGAGCAGAACACTAGCGTTACTTATTGTAAAGAAATACAGCAATATTTTGGTTAATGAGAGCAAAGTTGATTTATACTAAAGTCTGCATAAAACGCAATATGACACATGCCAAATTCAAGTACCAGTTTTGTGGAGTGCTGTCATTGTGCAGCTTCCTTACACAGAATAGTCGTTGTGTGTCATTGATATTGTGAATATTTTAGAATATAAAATTATATTATATATGAGTGCTTAGTTATTTCATGCATACTGTAGTCATATTAATATTTGTTTACAAAGTAATACATATAATTTGCAAGCATGCTAGAAAAATGTAATGAAATACATTTAGTCAATAAAATGCAGATTATAAAGATAGTAGAAGATGGAGAAATTAAATGCAACACAGCACAATAAATGAAGTTAGTACCTGGTTATTAAAGGAGCTGGAACAGAGCTTGGAAGAGATGCTGTGAATACCCAACACTTACCTGCAAGCACTTTATAGCTGCTTCTCACCTGCTGATGTCCATTAGCATGTGGGTGTGTGGCCACTTCTTAAGGACCCTGACTTGGATTGTTTCACAGAGATGAGGAAACTGAGGTAGATGTTGTTGTCTCTGAGCCAGAATGAAGTGGGAGGTACAACCAGAAGTGTGAAATGTTTAGGCAGCTAAGTTGAAAGGTGGCCAAGTGAGGAGATGGCAGAGTGCAAGAGCCCTGGGTCGTTACGATATTCGATCATATCTCTCCTAAGTTTGATAATGAGGTTTCTTATAATGAACTGAAATCCTGGAATGCATCTACTTCATTAACTGAGGTATTGCTGTATTAAACTGTGCAATTCGAAGAAAGAAAGAAAGAAAGAAAAAGAAAGAAAGAAAGAAAGAAAGAAAGAAAGAAAGAAAGAAAGAAAGAAAGAAAAAAAATGGTTAGGGGCCAAGTAAGACTTTTATTATTGTATTTAACTGAGGTAAAGCTGTTTTAGACTGTGTAATTCAAAGAAACTGAGGTATTGCTGTATTAAACTGTGTAATTTGAAGAAAGAAAGAAAGAAAGAAAGAAAGAAAGAAAGAAAGAAAGAAAGAAAGAAAGAAAGAAAGAAAGAAAGAAAGAAAGAAAGAACAATGGTTAGGGGCCATGTAAGATTTTTATTATTGTATTTTAGGCTTTTCAGACTGCCTGTGGCCAGAAGCAAAGCTACAGTATTTTGTTTTGATATGCAGTTATAAACATCAGCTCTATAAAGTCAAAAAACAAAGTAAGTAATGGCTGCATATATTAATATGCATTACTGTTTTTACTTCTGATGATCAAAGTATATTTTTTCTGTAATAAATTTGAAAGGAAAATAGACAAACAGGTACTGGAGTGCTTTTAATGTTTTGTATTTGGCCACCCAATATGGCCAAAACAGCATCTTTATGTTTCTGCTTAAATTCTTCTTAGTCAAGTATTTTAGAGTATAACTGTACGTTTTCCTCTTTTATTCTATAACTAAAAGCTTACAAATTTGAAAGATCATGACTTGGCTGGTCAAACAGCTTCTGTCATTGTACTTTTGTTTTTAAGTTAAATTGTACTTTTTTTGTAATTATCTGGGAGCAGAACATGCCAAATAATGCAATACCTTGCACTTAAATTTATTTGTAATTTAAAAGTCTTATAACAGATGATTTAATTGCAGCTCTTTAGTTGTAATAATACCCTTACCTCACAGGAGTAACTCTGGTTATTTACGGTCTGGTGAAACTGACATTTTGGGTAAGGGGGCGCTCCCTTTTGTGATCTACTTTGTAGTGCCAATAGAGTATAATAAGTGTTTTATGCCCTCTAAGAGACAATTCAGATTATTGCATTGGTATGGTCTGGGGTGCTGTTTATTCTGATATATTAATACCAAAAGTTCAGAGTTACTGCAAACAAAAACAACTCCTAAATAAATCTGTCTTGTTTTAGAGCTGAATACAAACATGGCATTTTATGTTGCAAGTGGCGAATGCTATGTCACAGTTTTATAAATGCCATTTATTCTTAGAAAACTGAAGTTTACCCTGCTTTTACCTAATGGAAAAGTCAGGAGCCTACGACCCACATTTTCTTCAGTATGCCATATTTAATTTTTAACCTTACAAAATGTATGCAATACTGTATTTCAGAAATCATTTTTCTTTTGGTAGATTATTTGTAATTAAAATGAGCATGGGGAAAGTATTTGCAGTATCCGTCAGAGGCCATGAGTATGTCTTTTTGTTTACACATTCTGTGAAACTGGTTTTTTTTTTTTTTATTTCATTTGCAAGAACTGCAGAAATTCAAGAGTCAATCTTATTTAAAACTGCTTTTTAGCAGACTCAGCTGCTCTAGCATCGAATTCAGGAAAGAGTTATTCTTCATAAACTCTATATTTTTAAGTTCATCATACTAATCATGAAACAGTGTGCATTCAGCTATTAGTATCAGTATTGAATAATAATAATAATAATAATATATTCTATTTATACAGAGCCTTTCCCATGCTCAAGGTGCTTATATTACAAATTTCCCAAATTGTCTGTACAGTTTTTAAAACTAACAAATATACTGCATTATTAATAGTATATATATTTTACACACATATACTTGCATATACTGTAGTACTAATTTGTGCATACAGTATATGTATATCATCAAAAAATGAATCAATTCATCTATTTTCCTAGTCAACTTATTCCAGCACCAAATGGTGGGGCCAGAGGCTAGACTAATGACATCAATCTGAAGACTGAAAATTACCACAGACCGAATACCAGCCTATCACCAGGCACAACAACACAGTCTGTGCCCATTTACAGTTATTAATTAACATAATAAGTACACCTTTGCAATGCCGGTAGAAAAACAGCTTGATAAAACCAGCATTGACACAGGAAGAACATACAAACTCCACCACAAAGACAGTGCCTAATTTAGTAGAAGCAGCATGTATGTTTAATATATGCAGTATACTGTATATTATATATAGGAAGACAGTACAGAGGTGTAGTGGTTAGTGCTTTTGTCTCATGGATACAGCATCCTGGGTTTGAACTCTGTGTTTGATTATTGTCTGTGTAGAATTTACAAATTATCATCATGCCTACATTGGTTTTCCTCCTTGTACTGTACTCCACTTTTTCAAACACACTGTAAGTATGGAAATTATATCGGGAAATGAAAAATAAACACAGCTAGTGGGTGAGTCATTGGCAGGGACAGGCAAGAGGTTGAAATACTTAAGAAACAAGCAATAAGCAAAACGTCAGAGGTAGAGAATGGAAAATAAAAATCATGGTAAAAAATACAAGCAGACAGAAGTCCAAACGCTATCTTGATTATTTAACCCCTAACTATGCTGAGCAAAAGACTATTATTTATATTTTTTTTTTATAAATGAGAAAAAAAAATAGGACACTGTACCTGCTGAGCACAACACCTTCCCAAATAATGGTGTCATCAGATAACTCCAATCACATCACTGGCAACAGGCACCATTACTTTGAAACAAGGCCATGCCTCTGATACATTAATTGTAGGCACCCAGTACTAAATACATACACATAGTGAACACCACGAAAAACAAAAGCAGCACATTCCAAAAGTCACACATTAAAAAACTTGGATTCATAAAGATAAGAAGACGGAATCATGATAATCTCTACAAATGTGTACATTCTAAATTGAACCCATTCAATTGAGTAGGCCCTGTGACAAGGCTGGATTAAGACCCCCACAGGCCCTCTCCTTAACAGAGAGCTGATCATGCTTTTAGCAATGCAGTGTGCAGACACTAGACAATAATTTTGATTGTTTCATCGAATGGGGGGCCTTGATCATTTAAACATGTGGATGCTTGGTGGTGAGGGTTGGAGCTTGGTGAAGAAGCCCCTTAACATCATAGGCCCCTTAGAATGTACTGATGGGAGATTAGTATCTGACCTGAGACGAACTGACACCTGTTTTAGGTTTGGTCCTGCCTTGTGTCCAATGACACTTAAATAGACTACGGACCACTGCAACCCTGAATTGGATTAAGCAGGATTGAAAATGCCATGGTATACTATGCTGTATATAGTATATTATTACAGTTAACTCCTCCTTACTCTGAGCACTGAATTGGGACCATGGGGAAAACAATGAAAAAAAATGACACTGTGACACACCCCAGAAAAAAAGCAGAAGGTTTAATAACCTGTTCTTGCCCATCAAGGCCACTTCCAGCCCCATAACCTCAGCCCAGTACAAAAGAAGAGCCAACCTAGTCACTGGGGGGTTCTTTATAAGCGGCTGCCAAGATTAAATCCAGCATGAAAGCCAAAAGCAGCGATTTTCAACCACTGAGCCAGTGGTTTGTGAGTTGTTAGTATTTATAACGGTAATGGGTCATGGTGGATTGCAAAGTGGGTCGTGGTGAGTTAAGCTGTGAGTTATGGTAGTCTGATAATCGCACTTAATTCACCAGTCTCTGCTGATTGAGCTTGATTCATCAAGGGGTAGTAGCTCTGAGGATCATGCTTGGATCACCAAGGGAGAATGCTGTGATGATTGTGCTCAATTCATTAAGCGGAAGGGGGACACCACCCCCTCGGGGACCCCCCCCCATCTCTTGGTAGATCTCAAAGACACTTGCATGGAAAAAACTGGGTTGCGACACCAAAAAAGGTTGAGAAACACTGACCTAGAGAGTCCCTGTCCTGAAATTGAGGAAAAGGCAATGTTCAAAGACTATCAAAGACTTTTTCCTTTCGTATTTACTGCATCACAGAGACCACCTCAGATAAGTGGAGAGTAACTGTCAGAGTAACTGTCTTGCTGTATAGTTAATTCACTATTAAAAGCATCCTGCTCTTGAGGCGGATGGAAACTGTAACAAAGGGATTATGATTTGGTAGGTGGAGTGGTCACAAATTATAATCCATATTTGTAGGTCTTTTATTTTAAAATACAATCTTGCAGCTAATGAATACACAGAGCTGGATTTGGATTCACCAATTAGTCATGGTTGTTTTGCTATTACGTTAAAATTGATGCAGAGCTCATTCTTCTCTGTTTTCTACTTTTATGTGATTTAATTTAAAAAAGATCACAAAAATAACATTATATCACAAAATAATAATATTCTCAATTTACTGATCAAAACATCCTAATAATAATAGTTAATTATTGAGGTTATTCACAAGAACAAATTATTTTCGATTGTTTCAAATGCACATACTATACCAGAGATCTCATGCATAGCTAGGTTTGGGCACATTATAAAATGAACAATTTTACAACCAGTGGTGAAATGTTGTACCTCTGCCTTGAGACTAAATTAATACCCACACCTATCCTGAGAATGCTTTTTTATAGGAAAACTGCCATATATTCTCTTAACACAGATGTGCTGCTATAAATCTAAAAATCTGCCCACACAGGAATCATATAATTATGTGTAAAAATGATAGATCGCCACAAGCTATATTAAAAAATTAAATTATATGTCATTTAGACAATGAGTATTACCCTACTGTTAATTCACCTCGCAAGCATAACCTATATAAATAAGACCACTGAATACAATTTTGCAATAATACTTGTGGGAATGTTTTCAGTAATTTGTACCTATTTCAGTCTATTCAATTCCCACAGCAAAATTGTTTCACCAACCCTTTGCTATCTGAATAAAATATTTTCTGTTCTTAGTGGTCATTATACTGTGTAACATAATGCTCTATATGGATACATTTCCCAGATGAGTTAAATTAAAATATGCACAACATTTAGGTTTTATTACAAAAGTAAAAAGCCCTCCGTTTCAGAAAGAGTGCTTAGGTATGAAATTTGAAAGATAATAATGGTACAAAGTAAATTACTACACTTTTTTTTTTCATTTTCGAAGCAATTAGTCATCTTACGTTGCACTATTTACCGTAAACTTGATGTATTTCACTGTCTTAATTTTAAATTACTATAATGTGAATACAGTTCTAAGTTCCTTTACAATATAAAGAAAAACTATAAAAATATTAAAATCACATTTATAAATAAAAATTTTCAGAATCATAATAACTAAAATGGTACAGTATATTAGTTCAAGTCAACATTTTTCTCCTTGCCAATACTAAAATTTCTGTTCACTTTCAAAGATGAATGATATTAAATACACTGAAGCAAACAATATAGTTAAATAAAGACAGTGTATCTTGGAAGTAATTAGCCATGCAAATCTCATTTGGATCACTTTGCAAAAAGAAAAAAAGAAACTGCACCAAAAATAATTTGTGGAAGATGTAACTCATTTAGCTGATGAAATCGTATTTCACACACAGTATCTTCTAGTTACTTAAATTTTTTTGACACTGTCATTCTCAGATGGCCTAAAAACAACCTATCAGAAGGTAAGATTACATTAGACTGACTAAAGTAGCAGTGGTAGATAGATAGATGGTGGTGGTATGCACCTTACAAAGCACCAGTGTCCCTTTCATACTGCGATTATGTAATTGAAGGCTTTTCTCTGGAATATACACAAGGGATTTTAAAACGGTATACTGGACAAACACTGAGTAAAACAATTTGACAGATTGTAGTTGCCGTATTTCAGCCAAGGTTCCTTTCTAAATCTGTATGTATTCTGGCTTTACAATGTTCAGAATGAAAGAGCCAAAAGTATTTTAGCTTGGCGGCATCCTAGCAATGTTCATTACGTTGATTTTACTGCAATGTTTTTTTTTTTTTCTTTTTCAAGTGATCTAAGATCCAAGATTCAGAAAGAAAGAGCCAAGCTTCTCCAGTACATGTTAAGATGCTTGTCCTTTTCTCCTTGCATCTTGGATCCTTCCAGTTAATTCCACCACTGTTGGTTAATAGCCGTGGAGATATTCTTCTCAGTGTCTTGGGTGTTAAATCTTATAGCTCAGAAACAATTACAGCTTCATTACACCTTCTATAAATGTACATTTTGTTTTTCTAACTTCATACCTCTGAGATTTCCTGAAGGTGGATTTTCTTTATTGTAATAACTTTCTGAGATAAAACTTGTTTTACACTCATTCATCTTTATGGCATACACTTTAAGATGTGTATTTTAATAGTTGTTTAAAGGAGAATCTTTACTCCTAAAATTCATTTAATGGCTTTTCTCGGTCTCATTTTAACACTTATATTCCTGCTCCTAAATTGCAAAGCTATGACTTTGAAGTTTGTTCTTGTTCTTGTCTCATTTTTACCTCATAATTTTTGATGTAATGTCTATATAAACTGTTATGTGCCAGCAATGCATTTGTAAATTTACCTCATATTGCAATCTATTGTTGTTATCTTTCACTGTAATCTAGGTGTTACTTTTATATTGGTCCTTATGATGATGATGTGTAAAGTGCCATAAAAATATATGCAAGTATTTTTACTGATTATAGCCCTGCCTTCAAATGAATTGCATCCTCTAGGTAGAGTCTGAAATTTAGAGATATGTATGTCTCATTATAACACACAACTACATTCTGGAATTCATAATGGGTAGACCGGAAGCGGCAAATATGAGCCTTTAAACCTCAGACATACTGTGTTTAAAACCTGGAGCACCCCCCTCAGTCTGCACACATTCTTCACCTATGACTGGAAAGTCCATCACTCAGTTTGCTGAGGACAGTACAATGACTGGTCTGGAGAGTAACGACACAGAGACTGTATAAAAAAATGAAGCGGCAGATTAAAAAAATGAATATACAGTATGTGCAACAAAACCCATTGTAGATGTTAGGAGATGCACAGTGTGACACATCCCAGGCAACATTAATAGAGGAAATTACCACTCGGCTCAGATTTCCCACATTAAAAATATATAAAGACCTAGGATGAGTCTGCAGCTCTAGGGTTATACCAAATGCTTCTCCATTTTCCATAAGGCCTGCGGTAATGAAGTCCCAGTAAGAGGATATCCGTGATGATTTGTCATTACATCATAGGGATTTTCCAGACTTTTTTTTATTCTGACAAAACCATACAGGACAGCAAGGCCACTCACAACATTGTGACATCTGCACTGAAAATCACAGGGTATAAATAAATTGTAAGTGCTCCTTACATTTGGATTTACCAAAACAGGTGATAATCTTCAAAAGTGGTGTTTACACTATGTGGTTCTATAATTTAAAAAATAACTTAAGAGAATAATTGCACTA
The DNA here is from genome assembly GCF_900747795.2 of Erpetoichthys calabaricus. Classification (NCBI taxonomy): domain Eukaryota; kingdom Metazoa; phylum Chordata; class Cladistia; order Polypteriformes; family Polypteridae; genus Erpetoichthys; species Erpetoichthys calabaricus. The sequence goes on from NC_041398.2 coordinate 120,456,020, forward strand.
TATAGACAATATTTAAGTTTGTCATTGATGTGGAAATTTAGAATATACTGTATGAAATGGGCAACTTTTCAAGGAAACAGAGTGCCAAGGGCACTTAAATGAAATGCTGAAGTATACAAAACAAATACTAAAAGTATATGTAACTAATTGAAAGTGGTTAAAATCAGAGATCTTATTATACTTTTCCATTATGACATTTCAGTTGTAACTCATTCTCTAGAAGACTCTTTCTTATAATAATCAATCTATAAATTAGGCATGCCCTGTGATGGACTGGAGCCAGTTTAGGATTTATGTCTGCTTTGTGCCCAGTGCTGTCAGACTAACTCTCCACAGTGCTAAAAGTGGAGTAAACAGGTTCAGTCAATGGATAATAGGATGGATAAACAAACATGAACTAGTACATGCGGAGTTTTTTACAGGTAAAGAATGAAGAATTAATTGAGGGTATATTACTGTATATAGAATATGCATTTTCAAACCTGCTTAATCCAATTTAGGATCGCTGTGAGCCAACCCGGCAACACTAGGCGAAAGGAGGGAAGCAACCTTGGATAGCACACCATTCCATTGAAATAGTGACTGAGGGTCACTAGTTCACCTAATCTGCATGTCTTATCTTTTAAAAGTACAGTACTCCTAAGCAAGCTACAGGGCCTTCTGCACACTGCATACATGATAATACCACTACTATATGGAAATTTTTGTCCATTATCAGAGATTAATTACTTACTACATATGCTGTGCTCCTACTTTAAATTAATAGCTTCTCTCTTACCATCATGTCATCCACATCCCTACAGTGAACTATGGTAGTGGCAGCTTTATGCATTTCTATCCAATGTGGATGTTCTTCAGCACAAACGGATGGAGATGGAGAAGATTAGGAGCATGTAATGCTTGATTCTATTAAAAAAAAAAAACAAAAGCTGTGGTGCAAATTTGGCTTTTATCTAAAGCACAGGGATAAGTTCCAAAATAGAAATGGCGAGTATTCAGTCCTGGCCTCAACCCATTAAGCATATGTGGCACAATTTGAAATTTGCACTTCACAAGTAATGTTAATGCAGCCCCAAAACGATGGTGCAAATTTGCCAAGAACAATTTGGCACATAATTATTCACAATGGGCAGACCTATTAGCACACTATTTGAAGCTGTTAGATAGTAAAATGTTATTCAACCAAATAATATTCCGGGAAGTCTAAAAAGTTGCACAATTTTTATATAAACTGAAGTATTTGCTAACCAACAACCAAATTTGATTGTAAAAGCATAGTTTGAGTATTTTTGTTTGGACTAAAAAGATTACTTGGTGAAAAAATAATTTTTTTTTCATTTAGTGAAATTTGAAAACTGCTGCCATGATTATAATCATCATGACCTGTTTAACAACCGTTTTCAGGTTGACCTGAAACCTTATTCCTTCACATTCTTTTTTGGTCAGTGCAAAAAAAAAACAAAACAAACTGCCATAAATATAAAATTGCTTTAATTGGAATTTTATTTCTTGATATGTAAAATATTCAAAAGAATAACAAACAACCCGACATCACTAAGAGGCATCCAATGTTCCCTAGAGGCATACAACCACTACTCATGTAGAAAAACATCCATTTTAATTCAGGAAAGAGGCACATCAAAAGAAGTGGATCAGGACAGAACAATGAGCCCATACTGTTAGGCTGTTTGCAATGCATTTTCTTATGTATGGTAAGCAAACAAGCAGCTAAACAAACCGGTCTGCTGGGATTTGGTTTCTGCATAATACCCATTAATTGTACAAGGAGAAAGAATGAGAAATAAAAGTGCTAGTAACGCATCAAGCTTGTTGTTTCTCCAGGACTAATTAACTGAAATAAGATTTATTAGAGATAAAACTTCAGTGAATGCTGACTGATGATGCAGTGAGTACTGAGAATTATAATGTGACAGCTTTTTTTTTCATTATTATATAATTTTAATTTGGAGTATTGAAGTATAGTGACACTGTGGAGTGGTGTCAGCACAGCTCCAAGGACCTGGGTTCAGATTGCACCCCAAATGTCTTTTTCTCTTTATATCTACTTGGGTTACATCCAGGTACTTACCTGGGATGTGTGAGTACTGGTATGTGGGTGTGAGTGAGAGAGAGAACATGCCTTGCATTAAGTTGGAAATCCTCCCCAGATTAGTTCCTGTATGAGGAATTGAAGTTGTGTCATCTGCACAGGAAATCGCAGGGTATAATAATGCATGGAACGATGCAACACTTCTTAAACAAAAGTAATATTGAAAAACAGATTTTTTTCAAAAGTTCAGTTCATGCCAAACTCACATATGCTGCTCAGGAACATGGTGCCAAACCAACTTTATTATCCAGATGCTATCAACCCATCAATGCATTTTTTCTGAAACCAATATTCTTCTACTGGAACATGAAGATGCAAAATCTACCTTATCGGCAAGGAGTGAAAGGAAGCAGCTAGCACTAGTTGGGAAGCCAATGTTCAGTTAAAATTTTATACCTTAACTTATTATTTATTTTTATGTTAATATCTTTTTTTTTTGAGACACAATAAAATGCATCATATAAAATCCCACATAGGCATATCCTGTATATACTTGAGCCCACATTAGGTTTTTACTGAGCTAATTATATAAACATAATTACTGGCAGCTCCACCCCATAACCATGAAGTAAATTAAGCAATTTGTAAATGGAAGAATCAGTGATACCTGAATACAAACTGAGAAACTGCAACAATCAAGGACTGGAATTGATCCATGTTGGCGTCATTCAATATATTCCATATCTCATTCAAGAATTGGATCGATTCATTGTTTTAATTATCATCTACAACCATTGCCCACCTTGAAAACGGAGTTTAACAACATTGTATGTACTCCATATTGTTCATTTTTAATGTTTAGAAATAAGTGAAATAGATATAAATGATTCTAAACTGGCCATGAACATACTGTAAATCTCTCTTTTATGATCTCAGAGGCTACTTTTAAAGTTGATTGGTTGAAGGTGAATGACATCAGAGTTGTTGTATCATGAGCAATAGTAAGCTGACACTATCAGTGAATAAATATGTCCAATGTTGGACTGGCACTCCATCGAGAATTAGTTTCTGCCTTTTTTGTCTAAACAAGCTCTGTAACCCTACAATTAGGTTTTCAAAAAAGATAGATTTGTTGTTTTTATTTGTGTTGCCAATGAAATTCTTTACAAATTCAAATCGAGTGACTGCTAAAAATTCAACATCATCCTATTTTTTTCACACGTGAGTACACAAAAGTTGTGAAGTTAACGATTATGAGCTTAAACTCAGATTAACAGAGAGAAAACCTCTGGAAAGAATTGCATGGAGGACTCTTGGCGGCCCATGCAAGGCTTAAGTAAGTAAATAAGTTGATTAATGAATATAGAAGGCTGCTGTATCAGGTTTTATCGTTAATAAGTTGCAGCTACAGCCAGAGGACCTAGCTGAAAGAAATAGCTTCTGAATCCTTTGGTTAAAAATATAAATTATCCACCAGCTGTTATTTAAAAGGCATACTTTCACAAACCATTTGTGGAGTTATTAATCAGAAACAAAGAAGTGTTCCGTTCACTTCAGTTTACTCTTATTTCAATTAATCTGTCTCTGAAAACTGTGCATTACCATTTTAATTGCTCAGTAAGAAATCTACATTCTAGTATCATCAGGATGAAAGTACATTTCTTGATGTTGGAAAATGGTGCGTTGTCTCTTTAATACATATGTATATAAACGTGCAATCAATAAAACATTGTAATAATGTGCTTTCTTCCATCGTTCAAGAACACTTTCATTTAACCGAAATGGCTGAATCTTTTATTTTTTGCTCTCAAGAAAACTTTCTTTATTCTCAATTAATCTTTTTGAGGTACATGAGCCGGGAGCCATATGGAGATTGCATTTCTGAGTTGAAAAATGTCTTCTTTCTTATATTAACCCAATTGTCAAATTTCTATTAATTCATTAAATAGACCTTGTATTTTCAGCTGAAAATGTGTTCTTTTTTTCTTACTAAATTTTCTATTAGTTAATTAAATAGACCTCTTTCCTCTTAAAAATTAGGGCATTTGCTCATGACCATATTTTCTGGAATAATTGCTTCTCCTGAATTAGCAGCTGGCTCAGAGACCAGATCTTCATGCATGTGTTTACTTCAGCGCAGAACTTTAATTGTGTAGACTGTGACATTCAGAAGAAATGATAGATAGATATGCTTAATGGTCTCCACTTGTTTGTGAAACTTCTCTTGTTTTTATACAGCAAATGATCATTTAGGCTCTACTGTATATGTGAAAAGTAGTTAAATGACGTGCTCTGAGACATACAATAGGCAAGGATGATAATGGAAATTTGCAATCACATTGATTCACATAGGTCGGTTTTGTCACTGGGTCACACTGGCTTTCAATAGGATTAAGCTTCCTTTCAAACCTCTTCAATATAAAAGTATTTTAACAACATTTTAAGAAAGAATGACAAGGATGATCCTTGGATTAAAGAGGCTAAATTACAGGAAATGCCAGACACTGAGAATTTGTACAGCCTGACAAGAAAAAAAATGGAAAGTCATGAATTATATGAACAAGACTTACTGGTAAATGTCTTTCCATCAGGAAACTTTAAGCTGCACCAACACCAAAAATGTGAAGGTGCATATCAACAAACATTTTCACACAAACCATTGTAGTCTTAATTTACTTCTATGGCACATTGATGAAGCAGACATGTTGGACCTTTTTTAAGTATGGACCTTATTGAAATTGGAGCAGTGTTACCTGCTAGCCATGAACTAAATGCAATTTTTCATTATCTACCACAGTTTTAATTAAGCTTTTGCAGCACTTCTCAGTTTCAATAGTTTTAGTAATGACACATCTTAGTGTTACCACCTCTTGATAAATTTCAAAATGGAAATTGGCCCTAGTGTGTGAGTTTTTCCACCATCCTGTCCATTTATTGTTCTTGCCTTGCACCCTGTGCTTGCTGGGATATGATCAAGCTGCCCTGCCCCATGACCTTGCCCTTGTTAAGAAAATGGATGGATGTATGGTATAGTTCTTAAATGAACTAGGTAGACTACCACAAACTTAATTAAATATTAATAGAGAAGTACATTGCTTTCTCATACTGCATCCTGCTCCCTTGCTCTCTCTCTCTATCTAACTATCCATCTATATATCTATATCTATATCTATATCTATCTATCTATATATATATATATATATATATATCTATGTATATATATAGTAAAGGTCGGCCAGCAGCCTTATCCAGCAGGAATGCTCATTAGATGGAAGGACTGGGGAAGAGAGCATGAACAGGGCATTATCTAGATGTCAGCCTCCCCTCGCATTCCCACAGGGCAGCATGGAACATGGAGTACTTCATCTCAGCCCTATTGGGATCCATGGGCACCACAGGGACTGGGCAGTCCTGTTTCATGGGGCTTCCGTCTCACTCAGAAATGCTATTGCACCACTTGTATAGAGACTGAAAGTACTCCCAGGTGGAAGATAAAAGGAGCTGCTTGCCTTAGATGGACGAGCCACAGTCGGGAGGAAGTTGACAGCTGCTTGTGAGGAGAAGGCCATACTTTGTGAGAGACAGAGGGAAGACAAAGATTTGCTGGGTGCATCTTGTGCTTTATTCTACTAAACAGATGGAGTGGAAGAGGTTCCCCACAATAAAAACTCTCTGTGCCTTTGAACTTGTGTCCATGCCTTCCATACCTGTTTATGTTGGGTTTTTGGAGAGCTGGGGTACCCCCTCGTGTCCATAATATTTATCTGTCTAAAGTTATAAAAGAGCATTAGAGCTTAAGTGGTACAAATGGAATGCACAAACATGCTTACCAAGATTGTCACACTCAAGTGACATTTTCACACATACTGTAAAGATATACTGTATTGCTTCAGCTTTGAAAATGTTATTATGGGTTAATAAAGCAACTTAATGAGAACATTTTCTGCCATATTAGCATGACAGTGTAGACCTTTCTAAAAATGCATAAAGTACTGCTCTAGTGACCAATGGCTATGTTCTCTGAGACAAGAACTAATACACTGTCCTTCCTTCTGACAAAAAGTGCAAGACAGGAACATGTAACAATGAGTATCTCACCCTGATAAAACAAGCTATTATGGTAGTAAGTGTTCTACTAGAAACAAGTAGACCATTGCAATTAATTTTAGCTTCATGTGCAGACATGACACAAGGCTACCAGAGAGGGTATTGACATCTTTTGATTTCAGTTTAATGTGTTTCTCTGGTCAGCATTCTGTTCTGTTGCATGTCATTTAGTGTATTTTATTTGAACTATAATGTTTTTGCTTGCTCTGAGCTTAAAGTGAAATTGCAAATTATAACAATTGATTGAACTACATTAATGTACATCTGAAAAACAATATTCAATATACTTAATTAAACAGTTTTGCTCAATCACACTTCAACCTTGTTAGTAACACAGCTTTTTAACTCAGGTACTAACCTGTGTAGTGACTCATTTAACTTTACATTTTCTACAAGCATGCTGGTAGTTTTGATTAAGGGATAAGAGTACACATACTGGATTCCAAAGATATCCATCCATTTTCCCCAACATGCTTATCCAATACAGGGTCATTAGGAAGCTGATGGATACCCCAACAAGAATAGGGAACAAGGCAGGGATGCTTCAAAAGATATAGTTGGTAAAATATATTGACGATGTCCACCATAAACAAATGGTGGATTTCAAAATGAACATCGAACAATTGTCAACACACTTTTGATCATTTTCTGGCAGATGCATCACCAACTATTGTTTTATACATTGGTTAAATAGTCATGCAGTACAGTGTAAATAAATGTCAGATTATATGCAGATATTAAATAATCTTACTGTACCACTAATTTTTCACCTTTGTTTGTATAGCTTTCTGTCAAGCACATGTTTTAGCCATATAAAATGGTTGTTTGATTCCAATTCAGGTAGGTGTCTTTCACACCAAGTAAAGTTCCAACAGAGTTGATAACAGATATGGAAGTGCTAGTGTGATGCAGGCTAATACCTTACAGCTTACATGGCAGGTTGTATCTTGTGTATAATATACTTTGTACCTTTTCCCTCTCGTTTAGTAAATGTTAAGAAGGTTAGAAAATATTACCGGTACTATAGCTGAATTTCTTCACTTTTTATGGTCAAAAGTAAAATAATTGTCCCCCACTGGAGGTTATCCATTGTTTTAACCACATCTCTTAGGTCACTACCTTCATTATGCAGTCAATCAGAGGGGCCTACTTATAAATCTCTTTCACATTCAGTTTATGGATCTTAGAGCCTTTGTGGTGTTGTCCCCTGCATTATCATTATTATCCTCCCTCCTTCAAATAATAAGATAATAATGTTTCTTTGTTTAGATATTAGCTTGAAGAACAGTCAGCATATTCCGTTCTGAGGATTGCACTTTTGAGACAGGAGCACTGCTGTATCCTTTAGCACTGTGTCCTTCTCAAGGTTACAAAGACCCATGGAAATTAAATAATGTTAGTGAATTTGTGCACCGTCGTTTCCACTCCTCATCTGCTCATTTCAAAACTCTCCGGCCCATTTACACACATTTTTCTCTTGTATAGTGTGTACCATGCTGTGCAGTCATTCTCCCATAAATGTCACATTTCTGACACCTTCATTAAGGAAAAACTGAACAGCTCTTCGCTGTTCAGTAAAGGGCAGACATCTTGACATCTGAAGACTTACAGCAAATGTAGGAAAGTTGCTCACCAAGGAGTCAACAGAGTTTTCACTTCAGATAGACATAAAATGGATGTACATCACAGTGTGGCATTACATTATATTATATATATATATATATATATATATATATATATATATATATATATGTATTCGCAGGAAAACATTGTTATACAAATTCATAATAACTGTGTGTTGTGTTGAGGGTGACATCCTTAATTTACCCAGCAGTAATTACAAACTGAAGAAGCTCTTGTATTTTTTGGAGGGATTCACATACACAGGGAGGGAAAAAGATAATGTGTTTAACATTTCAACTTGCAAAGTGAAAAGTACTCTAAAGTGCTTTGTGCACACAGGGAAAATTAAATATCTTATTTGGCATATAGAATCTTGCATAATACAATCATCGTGAAATGCCTCATGTGTACATTATATGGCAATTTGCATACTATATTAATTCAGACAATGGGAGTGAAGAAAAAGTACTCAGAGCTCCACTGTGGCTTTGGAATCTGTTACTGTAGTTAAATGGTCCCCAGCCTGATCCCATTAACACTACACCTACACCATATTTTCTGTCCAAGTAATGATAAAAGCTTACATTTTACACACACAACCACACACAGTTTGTACCCATCAAAGCAGCACAAGAGAAACACAATCATTGACTCACATGTCTTCATTTCTTTTTCTTCTCACAAGTTCCATATCCCAGCTTTTCTATAAAGCCACACCGTAAACTAGATGACTGCCCACTACTTCCTTTCTAGGTGATCGCATAAAACGGTGTATACACTTTTTAAAGCATAAAGGCTTTGCAGTTGTTTGACAGCCTTGCCAAGTACTGGTTAATCAACTGCCTAAGTCTGTCTAGTGATTATTTATGCTAGTTTTACAAGTCAATAACCTTTTTTCATTGGATAGTTACAAAAGCAAAGCCTGTTGTCTTATTTTCTAAGAATGCAACAGTGACTTATTTTTTTTTATTTTTCCACCCACCCCCTCATTGTTTCTTTCTTTTAAGAATCTGCCATGTAAATCATGCGAAACGTTTGATGTCTGACTGCCAAGGACTTAAACAGGCACTGTATTATATAAATACACCCAGCAAATTAAATCTAGACCAGCTCCTAAAAACACATTAGCCAGCCTCACACATGAATGAGCACTAATACGTTTGTGAGCGAACACCAAACATGTCCATGTCAAAAAAGGTCATTATGATGGGCTTTGTTTCTTGTTAAAAGGTTTTCATTTTTAAGAAATAAATATCACTGACTGGGTTTGAGGGAGGTGAAAAAGCATGGCTGTTTTAAAATACACTTCATTATTAAAAACATAGGGACTGTCTTTGCAAGGTGCTAGGATTATTCAGCCTACATTTTTTCTTTTCTTTTTTTGTAACTTTACTTTCACTCAAGCTTAGTTTCACTCTTACACCCGATCAAAGTTGTAGCACTGTGGTGGTGAGGCTGATGGTGATTATTCTTGACAAAACAATGCAATTAGAAGATAACAAAATCATTTACACCAGTGATTTGGCAAAGCTTTAAACTGTTAATTTGAAATGGACTAGAGTGCTTCTGTGGATCTTTCATTTTGTTCTGTTTGAAAGATCTGTAATTTATTCATATATAATTCAGTGCATAATGTCTTCCTCAGCAATTTTTTCTGACAGCACTTCCTTCGTTTCCTTTTCTGTACACGGCAGATATCTGCCCAAGTTGTCTTTTTTCTTACTTTTTCAAAAGACTATGACAGAGACAAGACCTGATTACAACAAAAAGTAGCATAATATGCATTCCCACTAAGAAATTATATAGAAGTGACTTTGAAATACAAATGCCTTTTGTCTAATGTATAATTCACAGCCCTCTTTAACACAGCTTTAGATGCCTTTTATCAATACGGTTTATAATTAAATACATTCGATGTATCTTACTGAGCAGCAGTTCTTCAGAATCCGTCCTTTGGCAATCCATAATATTAGGCCACCATTAGGCATATGGTTAAGACTGTCAAAATCGACGAAACACATTTCTTTTTTCCTTTGTTCCTTATAATTCTTTTTAAAATAAGCATTATGAGAATTTTTCAAATCTCCTTGTAGTCATTAACAAGATCTTTAGGATGATCTGACAGCAGCAGCATAGGGAAATGTGCTGGAAATCGTGGAGGGAATAAAATGATCCTCTTCTATCACTGGATCTTGACATCATCATTTTCTTACTTAATTAATTATTGCTTCCAGATAGAAAATAGACCAATTACTTTACATTTTTTATGGAACATTAGGTGACAACAAGTCTGATTCTGTTTCTAAAAACTGTCATGAAGAATAAGAAATATTGCAGATTCAAAAATATGAACATTTTCAAAGCAAGCAGCCTAAAAGACATTGTGCCACAATGCATCAGTAAATAAAGGTGAAGACATGAAGGGCTTTTGGTCCAAATTTGTAATGTTAAATAGTATTCTTCTTAGAATTATCATGGCAGTGTGGAATTCAATGTGCTCAAACAGCTATTTCCCTGCCCAAAGGGGACTGGGCGGTCTCGTGGCCTGGAACCCCTACAGATTTTATTTTTTTCTCCAGCCTTCTGGAGTTTTTTTTTTGTTTTTTCTGTCCACTCTGGCCATCGGACCTTACTCCTTCTTATGTTAACTAAGGTTGTCTTATTTTAATTTCTTATTTGTCTTTTATTCTTCTTTTCTTCATTATGTAAAGCACTTTGAGCTACTTTTTGTATGAAAATGTGCTATATAAATAAATGTTGTTGTTGTTGTTGTTGTACATCGTTTAGAGACTACTTGGCAAAAAGTTCTTCTCAAATAAAGTGCCTGCTCACATGGCTCTAGATATTATACTCTACAGGTCATATTTTCAACCATATTCATTTCCAAATTGCAATTGTCTACAATCTTTCACACAAGCACTATAAGGGGTGTTATACTCTACTTTTGTAACACAGTTACAGTTCAAGTGACCTTCAGTGGTCAGGTTCACACTCCTTATTTGAAACAACAAGAATTTAAGACACGGGCTCTTTAAATAAAGGGAAAATAATACACCAGACCAATGTGTGATTCATTAATAAACTGACATTAGATTTTAAAATGAACACTCACCAGTCATTTGTAATGCATTTATAATTGGTTTTTGCTTAGTATGCAGCCAAAAATACTTGCTTGATTTACTGAAAACAAAGCCGTCCATAAATGATGCATAAATAACAAACACGTTTATTACAATTTATGGTTGAGGAGAGATGGTGTTTAATCTGGCAACACTGATAACAAAGTAGGAGCAAACCCTGGTAAGTGTGCAAGTTAAGTACAAAGTATACTCAGGCACACTCCCGCAGGAGAATATATTTTAAGTTGCCTAGTAACCTAACATACAATATTTTGGGGTTGTGGGAAGAAAACTAGAAAAAAAACAAGCAACACTTAAAAGAAATGTGCAAAGTCCAAAGTACAAAGGGACAGGATTGCTTCACCAACTGCTGGATCCATAAGGCTATGGAACCAACTCCTGTGCAATTGTCCTATTTATAGTGCACAAATGCATCATTTAAACACTAGCCATGTTACCTGTCAAAGACAGACAATAGAATAAATTTGAAAATATTTCATATCTCTTGCCCTACATACAGTATACCTTCAAACCATAGCCAAACTGACCAATCACAATAAAGCCAATCTGCCCAATCAGATTAGGGACCAGACACACACACAGACCTTAGCATTTTAATGCTAGATTCTTGTTGTATTGATTTATTTGCCACATGTTCTCCTAAATACTTCTTTCAACCTGTACCATGAAGCAAGTCTGTGACAGCAGCACCAGCCATGGTGCATCCCACCAATGCATTATTAGACAACAAATCAATCATCAAGTTAAAAACAGAATTTGTCTAACAAGAAGAGAGCTCCTAAACAAAGTTTTTTTTCTCTTTTCTTTATACCTCTTCAAATTTCAGACTGTTTTAAGAATCTTATTATATGCTCACCATAAGGCACTTTACTAGCACCCACCCAGGATCATAGTGATCAGACGCACAAAACTGTATGCCATAAAAACAAATACACAAAATGATGGCAGCCTATGAAATCAAACTCACAAAAATTAATCAAACAGCATCAGTAAAATAACAGTAAAAGACAATTAAAGATAATAGTAAAAAGACAGTAAAAGATAGTAAGTAAATAATATAACACAGAACATTATTTCTATGAACCTGAAGTGTGCAGAAAAATCGTGGATTTTACAAAATACAGTTGATTAATATTTACTTCATAAATCTTTAATAAAGATCTTAAAACAGTGCTTTAATAATTCATGTATAAACTTGCAACATACAGTGCTGGAGGAGGAAGAGAGTTTAGGAGCATGCGCCGATACAGTGCATTGCCGCACCCACCACATGACAAACCACCTCAGGATCCCAGATTGGGACCTGAGTGCAGCCATACAACGGGTGAAGTGCTGGACACCACCTAAATTGTTTTGTTTAGGGTCCAAAGTAGGAAGACTACTAAATACACCAGGGGTCCCCAACTCCAGTCCTGGAGGGCCGCAGTGGCTGCAGGTTTTCATTCTAAACTGAATGATAAATTGGACTGGACTGCCAATACTGATGCTCTGTGTAAGAAAGGACAGAGCCGACTATACTTCCTTAGAAGGCTGGCGTCCTTCAACATCTGCAATAAGATGCTGCAGATGTTCTATCAGACAGTTGTGGCAAGCGCCCTCTTCTACGCAGTGGTGTGCTGGGGAGGTAGCATAAAGAAGAAGGATGCCTCACGCCTGGACAAACTGGTGAGGAAGGCAGGCTCTATTGTAGGCATGGAGTTGGACAGTTTGACATCCGTGGCAGAGCGACGGGCGCTCAGCAGGCTCCTATCAGTTATGGAGAATCCACTGCATCTACTGAACAGTATCATCTCCAGACAGAGGAGCAGCTTCACTGAAAGACTGCTGTCACTGTCCTGCTCCACTGACAGACTGAGGAGATCATTCCTCCCCCACACTATGTGACTCTTCAATTCTACCCGGGGGGGTAAACGTTAAAATTATACAAAGTTATTGTCTGTCTGTATACCTGCATTGTTACCACTTTTTAATTTAATATTGTTCTTTATCAGTATGCTGCTGCTGGAGTATGTGAATTTCCCCTTGGGATTAATAAAGTATCTATCTATCTATCTATCTATCTATCTATCTATCTATCTATCTATCTATCTATCTATCTATCTATCTATCTATCTATCTATCTATCTATCTATCTATCTATCTATCTATCTATCTATCTATCTATCTATCTAATCCTTTTCTTAATTAGTGATCTGTTTTTGCTGCTAATTAACTTCTTTTGAATTCATTTTAATTGACTTGGTTTTTAAGAAATGTTTCCCTGAATTTCTTCATCGTTCCTCTGAATTGCTTCATTTCTTTCCTTAAATGGCACCCAAACAGAAGTAAAATGTGAAGTGAGTGAGCAAACAGAAGACCAACTAAGTCAGGGCCTCAAACCAATTTCACTCCAGCCAGTTGCTTAATGAGGCACTGAGTCTTGTCGTTAATTAAACTTGTTCATTAATTCCATGGCTTGTTGCTGCTCTCATTGAGCAATAGCAGACATTTCCGAAATTGTGGATTTTCTCTTTTCTGTTTTGCTGCTCTTATTGTGCAATAGCAGACATTTCCGAAATTGTGGATTTTCTCTTTTCTAAGAGCAGATCAGCATTCCTGAGACCCTCACTTTTCTTTATTTTCAGATATTGTATGATGGTCACAGTTAGCTGGTCCTGTTTTGGCTCATTTTGTATCTCATTATTGTTTGACTGCTAATTAAGGAAAAAGAAACAATTGAGGGGTCTGAGTCTTCAAGAGCAAGTCAAATAAAATGAATTCAAAAGAAGTTAATTAGCAGCAAAAACAGGTCACTAATTAAGAAAAGGGTTAGAAAGGAAAGTTGCAGTCACTGCGGCCCTCCAGGACTGGAGTAGGGCACCTCTGAAATACACCTTGACCATCTGATACTTTAATTATTCAATTCTAAGTATTAAACTGAATAAAAAGAACAGAAGACCTAAGATTCAAGGGAAAAAAAGCTTAGTTTCAAATCTAAAAACTACAAAATATGCAACCTAAAATCAAAATAATAACAAAAACTAGACTACAACTGAAATAATCCAAAACAGAGCAAACCTTTACAAAAAAAGTAAAAAAAGAGCTGAGGTACACAGCTACAAAGAACGGCTGAAGTGACAGAATACCTAACTAGCCCTCAGGTAACTGCACGCCCAATGACTGCAGCACTTGAGTGCTCTGACCTAATAAGGAGATCCAGTTAACTTGTTATTGAACGCAAAAAACTGAAATGGTCAAACAATAATGATATAAAATTAGCAAATTAAGAATAGTTAACTAAGTAACAATAAGAATGATTTAGAAAAAAGAAAATAAATAAGATGAATGCAACAAAATCAGTTACGTGACCCTCCAGCTCAAAAAATGCAACAAAATCTTTCCAACTGTATTAGGAGCTTCTGAAAAACCAGAATGGTTATTTAGGCACTTGAACACATAACAACACTATTATACTTTTGTAAGGTTACGAAAATAAACACAAATGACATTTTTTCTTAAGTTGATGTTTGTTTTAGGATATTTTGAAAATAAAGGAGGGTGCTATTTTTCTATTAAGCATAAAACCTTTGCTGCCTTTTCAGTTCAGTTACTATGCTCTTACACAAACTTTCCATAAGAGTCCAGTATTCCCAGCATGCTGGCACAGCTAAACCTCAACATTTTGTTATAAGTCTTTTGATGCGTATCCTTGGTATGTCTCCCAAAAGAACCTCATAATATATTGAGTGAAACAGAAAGTATAGTGAAACCCCAGAAGAGAAACAGCTTGAAACATAACCATGAATTGGACCGCTCAGCACACTGGTAGAATTTCATCAGTGGAGTTCCTGCCTAAATCCTTCATTGTATGCTTTTGCGATTTCCCCATACATTTTTTATCATCAACAAAATACTTTTTCTCCATTTATTATTTACATTATGTAGCTGATTCAGCTTCAATCCAAGAATTACTACAATCAAATATAGAAAAATTTTTACACTAATGAATAGCTCCTTGTACAGCATCGGTCATTTCATCAGTAAAATAAATTAATTTTGAAACTGTCAGTTCTGAATGAAAAAGGTAAACGAGAAAGGCAAAAGCCATAACAATATCTCAGTGCTTTTAAATTATTCATAGGCTTCCCAGACAACCATTGCACTCTACAATCAGTGGTTTTTCAAACTGTAAACAAAAAGAAGAAAAAATACTATTGACAAAGGAGTGTCACAAAAGCAGTTTTATAGTCTTCAGTTCAAAAAGATCAGGGAGCTCAGAGAGTTAAGAGATTGGTGCGGACACTATTTTAAACTCTTTAGAATTATTTGTATTATTAAGAAACAGCACATTTGCCTTAATTTAGTGTAATCACAAGTGGGTAAAAATAAATAAAGGTGCAGATCTGGTCAATGCTTACGCCACAATGGAAAATGTAGGACACCTGACTGAACCAAAAAACTGCTTAAAAAAAGTCAGGCATGGATGCTTTGCAGAATTAACCTTACAAATGATATATGCATTCAGTACAGGAAAAATATTAAACAAAATGTCTTGTGACATTTGGATCTTTTCACTTCAGCATCTCTAAATATAAGAATAAAGGCTAGAAAATGTTAAAGTGTTTAATTTTCCTTTTGTGTTAATAATGTCGTGTCCAATTCCTTTTTTTATTTTCAAAACCAAAACTGAGTTTTAAGGACTCAGAACCTATAGTGCCATTATCAAGCAGAAGGCAGCAATCATCTGTGGGTGGCCTGCTACAGAATCTCAGGGATTGAGAGCGCTCACGTCTGCATCTGTACTTGTTTATGAGTTAACAGTCAAGCTTAATGTATATATTTTTGACATTTGAGTGGAAGTTCAAATACCCAAAGAAAAATAATCCAAATACAAACTAGGGTGGAAATAAAATTCATGTTTTGACAGGTAAGAGATAGCAGTATCCAAGGCATCATTATTCTGTATTTGTAAGTAACTAAGGTCTATGTTAAGCCTTAAAGTGTAGGATACTTTATGTCTTAGATTTCTGTGCAGTGCTCTGACTCGGGCTATCGTGAAGACATTCTCAATCTTGAAAAGTAACCTGGCAGAATCAGACCCAATTGAGGTACTGCACTACTGTGGGCAACAGTCCATTTTAGAGCCCAGTTGTGCATACTGCCAGTTTACAACCACAAGTTAACCTGAAAAGCTCACCTTTGGGATGTGAGAGGAAACCGGAGTTCTCTGGAGAAAAATGGACACAGACATGGGTACAAAATTCAAACTCCATATGGAAAGCAACTGGACACAATATATAAACCCAGAATGCTGGATATATCAAATAATAGTAGTGACCAGTATTTCACTTTGCTGCCGCTATTTGGGAAAGCAATGTAAAACTGAACTGAATTCAATTCAATAGCTACATGTAACATAGATTGCATGATTGTTTAATTCGTTAATAGATAATTATAAATATAATTTCTTTCATTTAACACTGTGCACAAAGCACTGTCTATACGGAGTCTACAAGTTCTCCCTGTGTCTGTATGGATTTTCTTCCAGGTACTTTAGTTTTCTTCCTGTTATATCTGTTTGGGAAAACCTTCTGTGTGAATTTGTAAAATGCTTCTGACCATGCCTGTACCTGCCTGTTTAAATAAGACATTATGTACCATTTATTTTCAGCACATGAAGATGACATCATATGACTTTTTAACTGCAGCATTATATAAAGCATAATAAGTTATGTTTAATGATCAGATATTTGCCAGAGACTTTTAATTTGCTCATTATTTTTGTACCTTTACGTATACATCGATATTGGTGTGTAAAAGATTATATCATTGATCTGTATTCTGATTCTTGCAAATGGACCAAACTTATTTAAGATCATTGGTTTGTTATATTCTCCAGTCTCAACATGCTGAACTGATCGTTGTACATAGCATGCTCCCTCAAGCTTGTTGTAATAAAGGACATCTCAGAGCCATTATAACCTCGGTCTCAACTATTACTTAGCTTATAATTTTACTGGACAATCTTTTAAGATGTTAGGTTAATTAGTGACTCCACGTTGGCCTCATGTGAGGAGCAGAAGTAGTAAAGGTAGTAGTAGTAGCAGCAGCAGTATTGTTACATTTACAGAGTACAGTAAAACCACAATTATCTGTCACTCGATTAACTGTCAGTCTCCGTTAACTGTCAGGGAAAAAAAAAAAAAGCACCAGCACCTACCTATCCCTACTGCATTGTGGTACGCTGCAAGCTGTGCACATTGAAACAACTCTTCCTTGTGTTCTTCATCAGCACCTCATGTCATGCCACATTGAAAGTCATGAAATAGTGTTTCATAGCTTTTCTCTTTTGTTATAATTAATCTACTATATATGCATTGTTATGCCCAATAAACGTATACGTGTCGTATTGGAATTGTCACAAAAAATTGAAATTATTAAAATGTTTATGAAACGGCAAAAGTGCTTCAAATATTGCTTCAATTAATGTATAGGAAGAACAACAGAGAATGATATAACGCGTGATGCCAACAAAATTGAAAAATGTGTGGAAAATGGAAACCACTGACAGTAATGTTATTTTGTATTAATGTTAATGCTCTTCTGTATTGTAGTTTTCTTTTTAAGTTCTGTTATATTATGTTTTGTTAATATATTGTGATGTACTGTGGAGCAGCAGATAGAGTGGATTGAATGCTAATAAGTGATGGGACCGGGTGAAGGTCTTCTGTTCTGTAAGGGGTGGATACGCCTCTTAGGAGAAATTAGGAGAAAAAGGAAGGTGAGGATGAAGGAAGTTTTGAGTAGGGAGTCAGGAGACAATAAGTAGGAGTGTTTGCAGTACAGTAATCCCTCCTCCATCGCGGGGGTTGCGTTCCAGAGCCACCCGCGAAATAAGAAAATCCGCGAAGTAGAAACCATATGTTTATATGGTTATTTTTATATTGTCATGCTTGGGTCACAGATTTGCGCAGAAACACAGGAGGTTGTAGAGAGACAGGAACGTTATTCAAACACTGCAAACAAACATTTGTCTCTTTTTCAAAAGTTTAAACTGTGCTCCATGACAAGACAGAGATGACAGTTCAGTCTCACAATTAAAAGAATGCAAACATATCTTCCTTTTCAAAGGAGTGCGTGTCAGGAGCACAGAATGTCACATAGATAGAGAAAACAATCTCTGGGAAACAAATCAATAGGGCTGTTTGGCTTAAGTATGCGAAGCACCGCGGCACAAAGCTGTTGAAGGCGGCAGCTCACACCCCCTCTGTCAGGAGCAGAGAGAGAGAGAGAGAGACAGAGAGAGAGAGAGAGACAGTTTGTTTTTCAAGCAAAAATCAATACGTGCCCTTCGAGCTTTTAAGTATGCGAAGCACCATGCAGCTGCACAAAAGATAGCAACGTGAAGATAATCTTTCAGCATTTTTAGACGAGCGTCCATATCGTCTAGGTGTGCGAACAGCCCCCCTGCTCAATCCCCCTACGTCAGGATCACAGAAAGTCAGCGCAAGAGAAAGAGAAAAGTAAGCTGGGTAGCTTCTCAGCCATCTGCCAATAGCGTCCCTTGTATGAAATCAACTGGGCAAACCAACTGAGGAAGCATGTACCAGAAATTAAAAGACCCATTGTCCGCAGAAACCCGCGAAGCAGCGAAAAATCCGCGATATATATTTAAATATGCTTACATATAAAATCCGCGATGGAGTGAAGCCGCGAAAGGCGAAGCGCGATATAGCGAGGGATTACTGTATAGAGAAAGACAGAACGTGAGTGGCAGGAGATAAACTGATTGGTAGGGAAAGCTTTCTTTTATTGTTTCGGAGGTGTGCTATGTAATGTAGATAACAGAGTATAAGACAGGGCACCATTAGTTACAGAATAAAGGAAAACTCCAGTACCTATGAGTTGTATTTGATTATTACTCTGGTCATTACAATATTATAATAATTCATTAATTTTTTTCATGCTATATCATATTTTGTTAATATAATTTTGTTTTGTAAATAAATATGACTATTCGCTAAACTAATCTACTGTACATCAGTTTTAAATAGCTGTTCTGTTATCCGTCATGCCTCAGT
This sequence comes from Erpetoichthys calabaricus, assembly GCF_900747795.2. NCBI lineage: Eukaryota > Metazoa > Chordata > Cladistia > Polypteriformes > Polypteridae > Erpetoichthys > Erpetoichthys calabaricus. The sequence goes on from NC_041398.2 coordinate 120,475,000, forward strand.
CCTGGCCCCTGATGGATAATCATGGTTTTACTGTACAATGAAACATGTCCAACCAACATGAAACATGTTGCCACTCTTGCCAAGATAAACAAGAATTTATTAATGTATTGAAATACATAATTTCTTCATAATAAATAAAAATAAATCATTACTTTTGTCCTGCAATCAGACCTGTGTAGTAACTGTACTACAAAATGTTCACACTTGTTTATGTTCCCTTTGTGGATGTTATCAGAGCAACAGCATCTTATATGTAATACTTATATATACTTTCAACAGCCATCTAGAATTGCAGGTGTCCATTACCATATTCTTATTCTTATTATAAGAATATTGAAACAGTTGAAGCTTAGCAAACCAAGTGTACTAACTCAGTATCTAAGAACAAAGTGAGTGTTGGTACATATATGAGTATGCCCTGCAATAGACTTGTGTCCCACCCATGGTTGATTTTCACACTGTGCCCAGTTTAGTGAAAACTACTAAGTAATATGATGGACAGTAGGACTTTTGATTGATTGATTGAGAAGCTTTTTGGCCTGAATGATCTGTTCTCATCAAAAGTTTTTTTCTAATGTTCTAACCAACTCCCAGCAACCTTGAACCATATATGGCAGAGCTATTCAATTACAAATTCAATTGGGCCAGGTTTTCAAACCAAGAAATTTATCTGGGCAAGACATTTTCAGCGGCCTGTAAGTAGCAACTAATAACAAATTTTAAACCAACGCAAATGAATGCTTTGAAAAACGAGTAATGTTTATTCATTGTTTTCCTTTTAAATCTGGTCACATCTGACACAGGCACATCCAAAAGTGCATAAAAACCTCAGGTAGTAGCAATACTTTTTTCCCACATCTGACCTAGGTACACCTCAAAGTGCATAAAATCAAAAAAGTGCACAGTATTAGCAATAACATTTGTTTACCTTTTGAAATAAAAAATATTTTGGACATATATGACACAGGCACATCACAAAGTACACTTAGCAGAATAAAAAAAGAACTATCATTGTTATCAAAGCTATCAGTGCACAAACCCATAACAAGTGATCACAGTAACTAACACACACGAGTACAGCATCTATCGCACATTGAGGGAACATAGGTTTGTTTTAAATCTCCACACATGTGACTAGCAGTGCGTTTATTGTAAACAAAAAGGTTGCGGTATGCATACACTGTGTTTGGATTAAGTTTGAGGTACTGTGAAAACACACAGAGGCCGAGAGTCCTAATGCTACATGCTTTGTTTATTTGGTGAAAAAACATAATGTTTGAAATTTGAAATAGAATAATTGTCAAGTATAATAATAATTCTTTACATTTAGATAGCACTTTACTCATACTCAAAGCGCTTTGGAAACTCTAAGCAGGGAGGACTGGGTATGCAAACCCATGATCTCCTTACTGGGAGGCAGTGGTGGTACTATTGCACCACCTGCACAGTTGTACTGTATGGCATAATATTGTGCCAGATAGTTTAAAATATGTTTTCATCAAATGCAGTCTTTGTAATTCGTTCTTTGCTTTGAGTGTCAATTGCTGATCGTAATGCTCGTAACAGCCATAAATACGCAGGATCAAAGCATTTCAGTGGGGGGCCAAACAATCGTATGAAGAAAAGTGCAGAGACAGTGCTTGTCAGTAACGAGGCTATCATTGGAGTAACAATTTGATTAATTTGCGAATAACATGTTCGCATTTACTTCATGAAACTGGAATACAACTAAGACTCAGCACACAGTTGATTATGGAATCATTCAATATATAGTCAATGCTAAGACCAGCTGTCAGGGCTGAGGTACGTATCGTAAATAAATAAAATCACTGTATCATCGACGACTACTAATACCACTTCGAGACATGTTGTTTTGCTATGTGGAGAGTTGCATTCATGGTGTATACTACTGTAGGAGTTTATGTAGGAATTTTTAAAGGCTCGTGATATGAGTTTTTCTTTGCGTTTCTGGCGGGATCACGGGCTGGGCCACTCAGAGGTTGCTTCTGGGAAGCATTTGACCCATGGGCCCCCATTTGAATAGGCTGGATATATGGTGTTATAAAATGGATAGATGGATATTTTGAAGTTTAAATTAATGGCTTCTGACATGTAGTATGAAAGTAAAAATGATTCCAGTGCACAACACTACTAACTATCCACTTTAGGCGTAGACATCTATGTTCATTATCATTGTTTTTATTTGCAGAATGTGAGTAAGGTGATGTTTTAATAGAAGAAGCCAATGCAAATATCTTAATTTCTGATAAGTTTGTTATTTTTTGGAGTAAATTTAAGAAAATTACAATGACAGGTGACTGTCATGTCTCAATTAATGAAGTTTGAGGGAGGTCCCACCTTACGCTTTTTACTGCTGGGATAGACTGCAGTTCCCTGCATTCCCCTGTTGAAATCAATGGGTTCAGGAAAACAGAGAATGAATGAACTAGTCAATTAATCATTCTATCCCAGATAAAACATCTTTCAAAAATGGGCATTTAAGAAGTTAGGTTAAAAGAGCTAATTTAACTCACAAGTTCTCCAAGTATTGCTCCTTATTTCTAGTTTTACTAGTATCATAGGAACATTGGGGGAAAAAAAAAGAAAAAAACTTAAACATTAAAACAGAAAAGATTGACCTACTAAATGATACAAAATGCAACTTAAAGATCCCCAGAATGGGTTCTCTTATTAAAGTTTTATAAAAACAATATACTACATAAAAAGGGTATTATCTATACTATAATTAAGTCAAAATAATAAATTTGAATGCTGTTCAGCTTTTTTTTTCATTTTCCATATTCATTGTACCACACTGCTCAACACCTTTAGCAGTTCTGAAATGATTATGCTGTTATTGAATTGATTGCCTTCACAGCTAGAAGATCAAATATGCGGCCTCGCTCCCTAAAGACGCTCTCCTTCAACCTCAATGACTCAGCTTAAGCTAAAGCAACCCACCGGGGTCTTCAGCAGTAATCATTCATTTCCACCTTAGAGACTGGTGTAGCCCAAGTAATGCTTATAACCCAGGAGATTCCCATCATTTATTATTCTTGAAAAGTATTTTGATAAATAATTGTGAAATGAGTAAGGCACCATGATAATAAATCTCATTTAAATAACAGCAGTTTTCGAAAATGGTCTTTCATTCACCTTTTTCTCCGTAGAATCTGATTAAGTTTAAAACCGCCCATTGATACATTTACACATACACAGTAACTTACACAGATCTGTGACATACAGTTCAGAGTATTTTTACAGATCAGTGCTACAGCAGTGAACAAAAGAAAAAAAAAAAGACATTGATTAATCAACAGGATCGTGATCCCTGTAGCAATGCATTGCTACATCTGCAAAAATGGACCTTACTGCCTAAAATGTAAAGCAGCATGAGCAGCCAATCCATAAACTATAAATCTTACAAGATTTCTCTCTAGTATAATAAAAAAATTCTCGGATGAGACTAGACTTTTTAGCCTGGGACGAGATGTAACTTTTTCAAAGAGATACTTTCATGTCCCGCGAAACGAGATTGTGTGCCAAGAGATTTAACCACTCCCGGGGCCGGAAATAAAAGACAAAGAGTAGATGACAAAGTAGAATGTCATAAAGAATTAAAAAATGTTGGCACGATGCACATGCAGAGCAGGTTAGAGATAATGAAAGTACTAAAATTCGAAAGTCTCAAAAAAATTATACTAAAGATCGCATTAGCGCAAACGAATGGAAATTATTGCTCTGTGAAATAACGGAACAGTGAAAAGAGATCGAATAGATTGTTTGGATTTAAACTTTAAGTCAGAGACTTGTTGATCTTCTAATTCATGTTGCCATCACGGAAAAGTAGTGTTTCTTCCCAATGAAGAGGCGTACCCACGAGAATTAAAAGATTTGTTGTTTGGTGAAAGTCAAATCCACTACCGCAAGTGGCAAGTAAGGCAGAAGCCTAACCATGAATGAGGTGGCAGTCCTCTCTGACGTAAACAACTAGAGTTGGCCAGTGTTGAGTCTCCAATGAAGCTAACGTCTTATTTTTGAGATGCAAAAAGAAAAAAGAAGTAAGTGCAGAACAACACAAAGAGATGTGCAGAATCCACACAGACAGTTTCTAGATTGGTATTTGAACTCAACAATGGCATATAGCAGCAATACTGGATATTGTTGTGTCATACTGCTTGTTACAATTATATATATACAGTATATGTTTCATATTTGTGTTCATACACTTTGAAAATCCATATTTGGGAATTCCAGTATAGGGTGGTGACCACTTCTTCATGTATCCACCTTCTTGAGTTTGAATGTTATGCTCAGTTGTTGCCTGTGCAAAGTTTTCAGTGTCAGTTTGGGTTTTCCTCTGGTTACACCAGAGGTTCTCTGAAATCCTCAAATTAGGTTAACTGGCAACTGTTAAATGAGTTGCATGGCAGTTAAAACAACCACCTGAGGTTGTGGGTTCAAATCCTGCTACTGCCACTGTGTGACCATGAGCAAGTCACTTCACCTGCCTGTGCTCCAACTGGAAAACCAAAAGACATGTAACCAATTGCATCTTAAATGCTGTAAGTCGCCTTGGATAAATGTGTGAACCAAATAAATAAATTTACTGAAAATGTAAAATGGACCTGCGTGAGTAAGTGTGGCTGTACTGTTGTGCTGACAAGGCCTATACCCCCCTACAGGTTTAGAAAACTGCTTGTATTTAGTTTCCTTACCACTTGATTAGTGTCCATTTTCATAACTCAATAGAGCATACTCAAATCCAACTCCTGTTAAGCACATTCAGGGGGACAGCGGGGTTGGAGACTATCCAAACTGCTTCAGGTGAGAGGGAGGAACAAATCTTGGATGGGACAGCAAGCCAAAGCAGGCCATTTTAGAATCTTCTAACATGTATGTCTTTAGGATGTATGAGAGAAGTCAAACTGCACAGACACAGACAGCATCTGGACACAAGATTCTGAACCTGTAATGCGGCAGTGCTAACCATTGCACCAGTGTGCCCCCCAGTGTGAACTACAATGTAATAATTCTTGCTATGTATAGAGAATTAGATTAAGCCAAGAAATTGTATGTGATTGATAGTTTAAAGAGTTGTGTATTTTTTTTTTTATATTGCATCAGTTTTTTTTTCTTCCTTCCACAAAATCTGAAATCTATACCGTTTTTTTATTAACTTTATTGGCTTTTTGAAAGTGATCAGTCAAATGACTAGAGCAATTTCCATTAAGTAAAATCCTTGGTTGGATCACCTCCCTTCAATGGAAGCTGCTGACATGTCCTTATTCATTTTTAAAAATTATCCACAGGTGTGCTGAGAACGTGCATTATTTTTGTTATACCCATGACACACCTTTCGTTCAATTTGTCTCTTTCAGACATCTCCATTAAGCAGTTGTACAGCACCTGCATGTGACTTGTCAATTTAGCTTAACCTTGTGGGACTGAAGATTAATTTCACCTCATCGGAAGCAAAATGTTGTGAGAATTTTGTTTTTCTGTTTTCTTTTTCCTGCGAAGATATGTGACTGCTTCACACATTTATTATAAAAAAACCTGAACACAAATGTAGGAGTATACTTAGCAGGATTCTCTGCAGTTACATCTTACATTGCATTATAGCATGATGCTATTAATATATGGTCAAACTTCAAATGGATAGTAATTGCTATGTATCCACATAACTAACTACAGTACCAGTGGAATAAATGCACAGGAAATTTTAAAAAGCAAAGGCACACAATTAAAATGGTCTTATCCTATAACTAGGTACTGTTCCACTGTAGTTGAACAGCTACTCTCTATGTAATAAAAATGTAATCGATAAGTGGCAAATTGTAAGCGAACAGACACATTTAATTTTTTCTTCATCTCCAACAGTTTTATGTCATTTGAGCTTTTAATATAAACCTAACAACCCAGAAGAACTGTGGAATGAACTGGGCACAAATTTATCAAGGGACATTTACACATGGGACATCATGTGGTGGGGCAATTAATCAACCAAATGTAATAGCACATTTTCTCTCTGGGATAGGAAAGTACCAGTCCATGCAAAAATAGAAAACAATTTTTAAATTCTGCATGGAGGGTGTACCATCTTAGAAATGATTTGGGATAACAGGATGCACTGCCCTACATCACCCTTGCCTCATATATATATTTTTTTTGTATTGCTGAAATTGTAAGTATCATAGGATTTCATTTCATTTACATTTTCAATAATATACATTCAGAAAAGAAATTGCAAGGGATAGTTGATAAAACAGAAAGCATTCTTATACATTCTCTGTGTGTCTGGGAGGGTTTCCCCTGCCATATCCCAAAAATCTGCAAGCCTGCTTAGTTGGTGGCACAGCCTGAGTGTGCCCTGTGATGAACGCAATCCCATTTTGGAATAGGCTCAGAGTGTTAAAAGTGCATTAAACAGCTTTGGAAATGGGTGAAAGAATAAGTGATAGTTTACATAGTCTACTTTCTTCACATGATATTCTGTGAAAGTATATTTTATTATAAGAGCAAATATAAATTGAAACTGGTAGTTTAAGGAGAGTGGTGTTCTTAAAATGTGTTACATAAAAAGAAAGTGATTGACTGTCAATACCACACTATACAAGGAAAATATATTATCCCATTTTTCCAGTCAAAAGCTGACACTAAAATTTTTCCTTTTCACTTCATATACAATGAACCTCTTGAATATGAAACATCTCCTATTGTCAGATAGCCTAGGCTTGAATCAATTTTCATAATCATTCAATTTGTGTTTATTCATGAGTTTACTCTGCCTTTATGAATGTTGATAATATTAATGTTCTTTATGCCTGTATAAAGAGAATGCCGTGATCTAAGAGAATGACATGTCCGAAACACAATTAGTGTGTTATTTATCTGTTTTTGACAAATAATTAAAGAAAGAGACCAATTAACAGATATCCTGATAGATAATCAAAGAAGTTACAGCAAAATAACAATGACCCTAGAAAAAAAAACCCTCCTTAAATAAATGGCTTCATGTGAAAGCAAATTGTGAGCTAGGGTACAATATAGAATCTTTTTAAACTGGAATTATTTTGTCGAAATTTGCAAATGAGCTGCAAAATCATCAAAATAAACTACTATACCTGTACTGTATATGGGATATCAGAGTATACTTTGATGTCCTTATCAGAAAAATGATTACATTTTCAGCATTCAAGCTTAGTTTTGGGGTTAAGGTTGCCTGTCTCATGATTTCACGACTGTGTGCAACTGATGGACCATGCACTGCAAACTCAGACACTCCGAAAATCACAGTATTTCCACTACAAATGACAAATTGCAAATAAGAACAGAATTATCCACTTCTTTCTAGATACAACTGGCAGAAGCATTGCTCTATGTTCTATTAAACTTAAACACAACTTCTTTAAACTCACTATGGGTGAATTACTAGTCAGTATATGCAACACTATCCTCCACTTCAAGGAAACTTAGAATGTTTACAATGACAGCGTAACCTTCATTTTTTTTTGTTACATTAATAATGATCATGATATTCCAAAAATTCTGATGGATAATAAAATACAAATATACATTTTTACAATGCAATTTTAAAGCTTCTAGAACCACTCAAAAAGCAAACATGAGGGTGACACACAAGCCATCTTACTGCATGGGAATGTTTCTTTCTGCTTCCCTAATACAGATTGATAGCTGACTGACATCAGATTTGTCCACAGTTTTGTACAGTGACAAGGAAAAATATGAAAAATAGTTTTTGGAATGTTCATCGTTGTCATACCCATTAAAGTGCTAATGTGGAGCTGTATGTCAAGGAAATGATAAGACAGCACACTGTTTCCATATAGGTAATCAGCATTTTGGGTGGTGGCAATTAGACGGCAACAAGCTACAATGCAGTGAGAGTAAAATGTGATAAAGAGCACCGTTGCTTTTTAGATTACTAATGATGCTATTTTAGGTAACTGCATACTGTATCTTTTTTTTTCAGAGCCACATGGATTTTATTTTATAATAATAGCATCGAAGGCACTTTGATTTTATATCCATATTCATAAAACAATATATTGTGCTCTCAACTTGCGTGGAAGAATTATTTTATTATTCTTAATTCTTGTATTTTCTGTGCGGTGGGTTGGCACCCTGCCCAGGATTGGTTCCCTGCCTTGTGCCCTGTGTTGGCTGGGATTGGCTCCAGCAGACCCCCGTGACCCTGTGTTCGGATTCAGCGGGTTGGAAAATGGATGGATGGATGTATTTTCTGAGAGGGCAAAGTAGTGCAGGAGCTTCCCAGGCTAGAGTTACAAACTGTTCCTGGTCACTTACTGTGGAGTTTTTTTATACATTCGCTCCATGTCCCCATCACTTTTTCTCAGGAACGTTTGTTTCTTCACATATCCTAAAAGCATATGTGTAACAGTATTTGGTGTATTTGTAGGCCAGCGAGGGAGTTCACAAGAGTATGTTGTCCTATCTAAGGTTGCACTGAGGGTAGATTCCAGTCCTCTGAAACCAAATACCATATTCAACAAAACTGAGAATCAGTATTTTTTGAGAATGCAACTTTGATAAAGACAATACCCGCTGCTACCTGTACACCATGTAATTCTTTACTTAAGTGGATATCGAAAATAAATGAATGGATAACCTTAGTGTTACATGCAAGAGGAGAAAAGCTTGACTCTTCTAGGATCCAACCAAGCAGATGCATGGTAAATTGTAACGTGTGGCCTAACAACCTCCATCTCTTGGAATGAATAATAAGACCAACCAGAGGAGCCCTAATGATACAGTGAGGGAATAAAACACAAACGTGTCATCCATTGTGAGCACTTTAAAGAGAAGGCAACAAAAACCAACATAATTATTGAACAGGTAGCCTATAGTGCTGCATACCTTTTTTTAAAGTCTCAAATTTGTTGCATTCCAGGTCCAATATAGAAAACACTTTTGAAAGTCTATTATTATTGACCTCCTTGTTAAATTAAAATAAGATTGTGATCTTAGTGTACTACATGAATAGCTGGCTTGGACAGGAGGCATGGAAAAATATAAAAGGCCCAATTTCCCCATTAAACCCAACTAACCAGTCTCACCTAATCTTCTAATCACTTACCATGAGACAGAGATGAAACCTTTCTTTTTTTCAATTCTAGAAACAACCCCAGACCTACTACTATCTTTTCTTATTTTCATATTATACAGTTTATTAACTTTAGCTGTCAGATAGCATTCCTATGGGGTATCGGGGTATGAGGTATGGGGTTAAAACAGATATCAGATTCATGCCAACACTCACAACCTTTGCCTCCCTTCTTCATGCTACTTCCACAATGTACCTAACAAATAAATTAACACACACACTCAATGAAAGGGATAAAAACCATGTAGCCATATTTGGCATTGGCATGGAGGAAACTCAATGTCATTCTAATGTAAGAGCTCCCAACCAAAAAACAAACAAAAAACTCTACTTCTGTAAATGGAGTGGAATATTGAAGTTAAACTTAATTCTTGTTTAGCATTCCAACAAGATGAAATTAGAAGTGGAAAAGCTAACTTGAAAGACATTCCTTAATATTCTGAGTATCACAGTAGATTCAGTACCTGGTCTATCCTCTGGAGATAACACAAAGTGGTAAGATTCATCCAACCACCCACACAAAGACTCTTTGAAGGTAAGCCTTTAGTTTCTAAATATAACTGCCTTAATACAGACGAGACCAATGCAATAGCTGTGATGCATATTATAATGTCAATTTAAAAAAAAAAAAACTTTGGTAAGCACATTGAACTAACATAATATGCTAAGAATTTTAATATCAAAGAAGTAGCATTTGGAAATTTAATATCATATATATTTCCAACATTTTAACATGGCAGCAAAAGGCAATAATATGCATGGGATTTAATAAGCCTCAATACTCCTCAATAATATCTGCTGCTCAACAAGCCCCAGTGGGAAACATGAAATACAGAGATAAGAAATGATGCATCATTCTGACAAAGTGAATGTGCTAAAAGCTTAATATAAAGCCACGCAGGAAAGTAGCACTTTTTCTAATGCACCATGGGCTACACTTTAGAAATAATCCCTTTTAAAGCAATCTTCAAACCTTTTTTCTGTATTATACTTCCTCGGCAAAAGCATTCATAGTAGTTTTTCTTTGTAGCTTTTGTATCAAAACATTAACCTTAAAAACTGCCTAAAGAAAGCGACAGTTAAGGAGTTCTGTAAATCTTACTGACAAACTATACATAAAAATGAGATCAGATATTGGTATAATAAACAATCTAAACACATCAGTGTTTAGAGCTATCAAGCTGTTTATTTCTGTTACTAATGAGCAATTGGCTTAAGCATTTTCCTTTGAGATTGAACAGCTTGCTTTATATTAAAATTAAACATGTTATTTTCATTTTGTGAAAATCTGAAATCTGATCAGTGTATCCTGTGTCCAGCCAAATATTTTATTTACTTGGCTAATAATTATGCATAAGTGAAATTTTTACCTTTTACACATTGTTAAGCAACCTATGGAGTGTAACCATCAGAGATAAAGGATTTTACAATAATGCATTTAGAATTGGAAAATAAAAGGTTAATGGAATTTTAAAAAGCCTGCATGTGCAGGTGTGGTATTAATGACAAAATAAAATCTTTACACATTCATTTATAGGCTTCATACTGTTCTGTTTTAACAAAGCAACACCTTACAAAGTCCTTTCTAGTTTTAGCACTTGCACTTTGTATAGTACTTTTCTTCCTGTTATAATGATCGTAATAATTACAGACCCAAAAATAATTGTTTCCAGCCATCTTGAACAGAGTATCCTTTGTGGGAATACTTTGACTAAAATGGCCGATGCCAAATTTTATATGAATGTGTTTACTGTCCACAGGCAGTGCCATCAACAGAACCCGGGTCTCTCCCAAGTCTTCTAGGTGAATGGACTCAGTGAGCAACTCTCAAGATGCACTATTTCACATACAATCCTAATAATAAAACTGCTGCTGCTAGCATGCCTATATTACCTGTCTTTCACTCTTTGAACACACATCCTCCTTAATATGGATGATTATCCAAAGCTTGTCTAGACAGCATTAGGTGTAAGGTTCATGTGGAAACGAAAGGCGCTTACGAACTCCACAACATACAGTTGACAGGCAAGAAATATTTTAGAAACAGGCAAAATAATTTAGGAATTATTCTGATTAAAATCGATAGAATAATGACATGGACCACAGACATGTGATGATTGACTTGGCTACTCTTAAAGTCCCAGTGTGGATTGGCGATATTATGTTTCTCAGTTTGGTAAAACCCGTTCATGACTGGCTCCTACCTTGACCCTAAATAAAATACGTTAGTTCAAAAATGGACCCTAAACTGGACTAAGCAGATCTGAGTATGATATGGATTATATTTTGTTATTTTAAACAGAATGGAAAAGATAACACACTAACATGCTATAGAATTAATCATGAATACAAGTTTAAGAAATTCAGCATTGACACTGCAAAATGTTATAACACAAATTCCTGGTAATTGTTCATATCCCAAATGACGTGAAACAATGAAAGAAAGGGCCATTAAGGAATTAATTCATAGCTGGTTGAATAGCAGCCACTAGTTAGAAAAACATGGCAGTGACCGTCACTAATCATCAACCATACTGTTCAATTTTTTATTTCAGAGTTCAGTATTTAAATCTGTGTAATAGAAAATTTCTCAAGTAAAAATGCTTTTTTAATCTTGTCACATTATATTGTAACTTTCAGAGTGCACAATAAATTGTAGCAGAGACTGTGGATGGTATACTAATGTTTTGCTATATATACTTTTTTAACAAGAGGCAAGTTAAACATAAAAAATTATATTAACTGATAAACATACTGACTGAACACAGAGAAAATATATGCTGTGTACATCCAATCTTGTTCTTTTATTATTACCAGTTGTTAGATCAAAATGGATATATCAAGTGTGTCTTCATTTGCCTGGCTCTTCTCGGTTCATGACTATCGATAGTTTGGGTTCAAGAGGCTCCTGGACGCAACAGGGAGCATGGAGTCAACTTGGACTGCCACAATCCTTAAAGGGAAAGCATATTCAGGAAAGGGTCAGAGATAAAAAAAAGAAGGTTCAAAAAGGTCATCATAAGTGAACAAGGAGGAATTATGCCCCATGAGCTGTCTAGGAAGACATTCGGGACTTCCAGTAACATGGCCCAGGAGGAGAAGGAAGATTAAAGACCAACCAGGAATGACAGAGTTAACTTCCGGGCATCAGACTAAGTAAGGACCTCCATCTATAGTATACCAGGCATACTTCAACTGATACAGGACTCCTACTCTGGTGGCCAAGGCAGTCTCACAAAAAAGAAAGGACAAGATGCTTCAATATATAGGAGTACTTTCTTTGTTCAGTGAAGGAGCTAAAAGTGAGTAAAACAAGATGTAATAAATGCATGACAATAAATGAACAGAGAAATGTCTGAACATCCCTATAATTTAATAAAGCTGTTGTGCTAAAAATGGCAGAAAAATACTGTCTAAGCACAAGATATGTGTGTGGCATTCAAAATGTGGTTCTAACGACACTTTTATGGTGATAAAATGAAGGATGGATATAAGAACAGAAACATCTTACATAAAGATATAGCTATTAAATGATATTAAACCCACTGTCTTTAGATTACCAGAATTACATTTTTGTACAATTCGAAAGTCAAAAAATATTACAAGTAATTTAACACCATGCATGTTTGTTTAGATTCTACAATATATACTGTACATATGGAAACACTCTTTCATTGAGCCCAACCTGATAATAGAATATTTCTATCTACAGTTTGAATGATGAGCAAGAAGTAAATTAATTACAAACCTACACTGACAATTCTGACAGCTAGAAATGTGTATGTGAAGTTAGATCATAGCCCACACATAAATTTCCTGAATGTGCTTAGTCCAATTTTAGGGTCACACAGAGATTATTCCAGTAGCGTTCAGCATAAGATGGGAACTATCCATGGATGTGTCTGGGCAGCTACCTTTTTTTTTAATTTTAATATATTCAGCCTGGCTAAAACCATTTTCTCTCTTGTAAAGCAGCTTGAGATTGCAAAACACATAATTTACTTTGAAGCATACACTTTTGTTCCGTTTTTCCAATTAAAATTGCACACAGATACCATGTTTATTAACAATCTGTAGTAGTAGTAGTAATAATAATAATTATAAACAATAGCATAATATAGGATAGAAACAAAGTCAGGGCTTTGATGCCAAATTTTATAAGAAAATACAAACTGATCATTAGAACAAGATAAGAGTCAAATTGTGATTACTGTAGAAAATAAAGGCCGATTGGGATTTTGCATCACCACTTTATTACCGTAACAATCCCCCAGCATTAACATAGAAGCTTTTTAACTTAATATGAGCCTGCTGAAGGAGAAAAAAGCACTAGGTAAATGAACTGGGACTAACAAGGAAAAGATACTCAGCAGAATACTAATTTCATGCAGCCTGAAATCTGTCCCAAATATTCTGATAAATTACTACTTTTTTCTTCTATTGTCATGCGCTGGTCATTTAATTTCCTTCACTAGTTTAGTATCTTCTTTATACAAATCCCACCTGAAACTAAGCTCAGCAGAAATACAATGGCATTCCTTAGGGATGCCAAACAGGCAATTTGGTGTGAGCAGCAGTGCATTGTGGGATACAGGCATTTAGTGGAAGAGCTACAGTACATTACTTTTATTAAAGGGGCTAGTAATAAATAAGAACTGCTGCCTTTCAACCTCATGAATTGTTTTACTTTTTCATTGAGATCCAGAATGCCACTGCTGAGTGCAGTCAGATGGAGGCTTTCATTTTAAATGGCTAGGCACACCATATTTTATTCACAAAATGGCATATGTGATTGTGTGTGTCTCGGCACAACTCAGAGAATGACAATAGGGGCTGCAAAAAAAATATAATAAAAAATATATAAAGGTCCTATGAACCCAATAATGAAAATTCCAACAGATGGGACAAGGAAGTTTAAATAATAAATAGCATTTTTTTTCAAATGGGATAAAAATAAATAAGTAAAAGAGCATAAGCACAAAAAGGGATTACAAAAAGAGCCTTTGCATGCAGCTAATAAAACATTAATGGCCAAGGGTTGACCATCCGACTCCCTAAGCACAATATAAAAGAAAGGCAAATCACAAATTGCCAGGTCCACGGTAATGCAATAAAACACTCAAACGGAACCACTTATTGAATTTTGTAAAGATAAGTAAATAAAAAAAAAATTCTCCCAGCAATCAGTACAGAGATCCCTTTTGTTTTATAAGATTTCACCTTTTCCAAGTTCTAACCTTTATTTAGGTTCAGCAAAATAACAACTCATTAAAATATTTTTTAACAAATTCAAACATTACTAAAAATAAACGAACCAATAAACATTGGGAAAACCACTGGACATCTTGAGAGCTTTGAAAAGCAAGATGCATTCAAGATAGGTTCTGAAAGATATATACTTTCATATTAATAATTTAAAATAAACTGTACATGCATTAGCAAGGCTTGATTGACCTTTTCATAGCACAAGGGTGACAGTTGCTCTTGCATAAGGTTTAAAAGAAAGGCCTTGCCCCATTGAACATCCAACATGACAGTTAATGTTTACATATTAGCGTACTAATTTTAGTTCCGCGCATTAAGGGGGAAGTAAAGAAAAGTGAAGGAAAAAAAAAAACACATTTAGCAGTTACAGCCAAGAAGGCTGATTGAGACTGCACTTATTTCTTTAGCTGGCCTTTAAATTATATACAGATCTATGAAACGAATGGTAATTTCTATCTAATCTCTTGAATAACCTAACAGTAATAAGGTGACATTGTGATGCAGTGATTAGTGCTACTGCCTCATAATTCAAGCATTCTGGGATCAAGTCCCGCACTCAGTTGATATCTATGTGAAGACTGCACTTTCTCCAATTACTACATGACTTTTCCTCCTATTACTATAGTATTTCTCCCACATTACAAATAACATGCATATTAGAGTAACTGGTCATTTCAAATTGCTTCCTGTGGGTGTATGTGTGTGTGTGTGTGTGTGTGTGTGCTGTGATAGACTGGTCTGGTGCCCAGTGAAGCACAAAATAAATAAATAAATTAACAAACAATGAAGACTCACTAATGTGCTTGTCCTGCAGTCTTGTATGTATGTTATCATCCAGTTGACGCTCGGAACCAGCCAACTCTATTTAATTTCAAAAGCAAAATGGGTGCGGTGGTGCTCAAACATAAAGAATGCTGACAGTCACCTCCAGTTCGCCCTCTGGTGGTTGTTCTGAGTGTCAACTGGATGATAACATACATACAAGACTGCAAGATTACACCCCACCCTACCCAGAAGGGGGTGGGTTAGGGTTGATTTCACCCTACAGTATTTTTAGTCGACCAATGAGAAACATGTGTACCAAGTTTCATGAAAATCGCTCCAGCCGTTCGGAAGTAATGCTGAAACATACATACATACATACACACATTGACTTATATATATATATATATATATATTATAATGCAAAGCCCTTTTTAAGGATTAATATGTAGGTTGTGCTAGAGCTCTCTACCATGTTGTGAGTTGTCCAGTTATCGCTTTCATTAACTATACCTATTGTGGCAGGTGGCCGGGTGTGGTCATCAGCCGCCTGCCTATTTAAGGAGCTGCCTCCCCTCATTAAGGGCTGGAGTTGGGTGAGGAAGTGGACGAGGTCTAAGAAGAGGCGGCAAGGAGAGGCTTGAAGAGAGACAGAAAGAGAGAGAGAGAGAAAAAGAGAAAGAGAGGTGGCTGTATGAGAAGCCTGGACTTTGGGAGACTGTTGGGGTTTGTGGTGGTGCACTTATGGACATTGTAAATATAGAGGTAAATAAACATGTGCTGGTGACTTTAAACATGTCTGCCTGTATGTGTCCAGGGCCCTCCATTCACACTATCAAATCATTGTTTCTTTAAAGCAGTAGAATGTTATTAGGCTGTCTAAACTAGGCAGGAGCGTATAGTGGAAATTTGCAGGTGAAAGACAGACCTCCTTTACTATATAGTGCATCCGGAAAGTATTCACAGCGCATCACTTTTTCCACATTTTGTTATGTTACAGCCTTATTCCAAAATGGATTAAATTCATTTTTTTCCTCAGAATTCTACACACAACACCCCATAATGACAACATGAAAAAAGTTTACTTGAGGTTATTGCAAATTTATTAAAAATAAAAAAATTGAGAAAGCAATTTCACTCATTGCCTGTTAAGTATTCCTCTTGACTCTGCACTCAGTTATTCTGTTGCTGAGAGGAGGTTTTATGCCCTGGAATCAATTACAAGCAACAGCAATCCAAAAATTCCATTGATATCAGGTGAAGGTTTCCTCCTGTAGCTGTGAGTCTTCTGTAGCACCCCAAAGGAGTATGTATCCAAGTCAGCTCCTCAGCCATCAACTCCATTAGAGAGACTATACAATCCAATATGTTGGTGTCAAAGACTATGTGTCCTGTACTGATCAGGAGGAGGTGTCATCTCTGAAGGTTTCTCCCTGAGTATGTTCTTTTTTTTTCATGGGAAGGTCAGGTGCCCTTGGCACATGCTGAGTGATAATAATTCTTTAATTCTTTGCATTTATATAGCGCTTTTCTCACTACTCAAAGCGCTCAGCAATTGCAGGTTAAGGGCCTTGCTGAAGGGCCTAACAGAGCAGAGTCCCTATTGGCATTTATGGGATTCGAACCAGCAACCTTCCGATTGCCAGTGCACACTTGTGAATGGGTGAAAGCTGCTCATTTTTCATGCACTTCTGAGGTACACAGCACCCAAAACAGGGTGTGCCACCACCTAGTTAGCCCTGAATTCTTACACTGGCATTCATGGGACCTCTGGTGCTGTCAGGTTTAAGCTTGCTGTCTGTCTTGATGGTTGCATGTGTTGTTTTCTCTTGCTTTATACTACCCTCATGGTGGAACATCTTTCCTTCTGTGCATTAACTCACTATTAAAATAAATGTTTTCAGAAAATGATAGATAGATAGATAGATAGATAGATAGATAGATAGATAGATAGATAGATAGATAGATAGATTTTATGCTTGTAGAATTAATTTTTCCATAAGTCTGATGCTGCCAAAGCAGGTTCTGCAAATGGATAAATATTGATAATAAAGTATATTCATTCATACACTCTGTTTATATACCATGACACATATTACTGTATTTTATTTCCTCAATCTTTCAGTACAGAATGCTGGCTTGGGGGTAAATATGTCAGTAACATCTGCCACAGTACAAGAAAAAACAATATATGGGAGTGCTAAACCATCACAGGGAATTATCACTCTCATATCCTTGCTTACACAATCACTTACTCACACTAGACTAGTGCAGTATATAGCAATCACTCATCAAAAGTTTGGTTTTGGGATGTGAGAGGAATCTTAAATATCAGGAGAAAATGTACAAATACAAAGTATATACTCAACAGAGAGGGCACCTGTGCTGAAATGCAACTTTAGGACTCATTGACTACTGCAACACTTTGCCACTTTAAACATATATAAAAATACACATTGTCATCCATCCATTCATTTTCTGAACATGCAGGGAGCACATTTTATATATACAGTACTGCATGTAACATCTGTGCTAATATACACACTCACATCAAACATATGCATATAGCTTATGGGCTTTCCATCTTTAGAACCTTATTATTTAAATCGGTCATTGTCAGTCTGGTAACCACACTTCAGTACTTTGCACTAATGATAACAATGTGCAAATTAATATAGATTTCCCATCAGTTCCTAGAACTGCAGCATACCTCACTGTCCTTGAGAAAACTACAACCGAACAGAGTTTCTAAATCCCTGACTTTAATTCCCATTCACTGTGATCCCACTAGCTTTCTGGCTGATAATAGTTTTGCAGTCAGGCTCACTCACTCATTTCATTCAGTCTTCCAATGTGTCTGGGCACCTTGTTCCCAAAGGTATTCTGTTGCCCTGTCTTCTTTTCCTCACACACACATTTTAAAACACAAGCAATTTCACTGATATTTTTTCATTTTCCACTTTCTCTTTCGACAGTTTAGTGACCCTCCCCCTCATTGTTTTGTCTTTCTGACTGACCTTTGTGAGCAGTTCCCTTTAATAATCAGGTCTCTCGAGACATGAACACTGCCTAGGATTAAGGGTTAAGGCCCAAACATGGTCACCTTTGATAGGTCTTTGTTAACATTGATGAAAATAATTAATTAAAGTAGGAACATCTACTTCAGGGTTTAAGGCCTGAAGAGTATAGGAAATAAAAAGATGGAAAATCAAAGGATTCTTGGAAAATCTGAAAAAGTAAGCTTTTTGTCATGGAAACTGGCACTCACTAGAACAGAGCAGTCTTTTTGATATACAGGGACCCATGCACAAACCATGGATCAATGGGATCAATTAATGCTAGTGTTGATTGTCATTTACAGTATGTCATTGGTTTGGTGTCTTAGTCTTAATAGCACATTCAGTAGGATTGGAGAATGGAGTTAGGGGACAAGGAAGAAGTAGTCCATTCTATAGTAAAAAAAATGCTAATCTTACATCCTCTTACACCAAAACAAAGTACTAAGTAGGCCATTATTGAGAAAAGACAAGCACAACTATGATGAATGTCTTCTACAGCTTCTCAGTAGTAACTGACCACATCTGCGATTACTTTAATAATATAAAGAAGAACTGCTTATACACAAATAGATGACAGTGTGGCACAGTAGAATAGCTGTTTCATAGCTTCAGAGTCCTGGCTTGAGATACTGAGTCCAATCGCTACCTGAATTTACTTTTTTATTATATCTCAATGACATGTAGGATAAGATGGCTGTGTACAAGCGTACCTGGAGGCAAACTAGCTCGTCCCTGATTTGCACCCACCACTTCAATACTCTTAGGTATTGGCTCCCTATATCCCAGAACTGAATAAGGAGGACAGACAAACAATGGAGGTCTCATTCCGAATTGTTGAAAATCTAAAACAAATTAATTACTTGCTTGTATGTCAGAGGAGAAGAAAGAAAACTGTAATTTTGTGCAACCAAAATGAAGAGATGTGAAAGAAAGAAAGAGTTACCCATTAATGCCCAAACAGAACAGCTTTTCTTTTTTTCCTTACTCTATCTTTGCTGAAATTCCAATGCAGTTTATGATACAACTGAGTCTTCAATGTTTTTGCTGCCATTACATGGAAGAAATCGGTATTACAGTCAAAGAAAAAAATGAAAGTAATTGATGTAATGTGATCTCCCTTTGCCTGAATAAAAGCAGGAAATTTAAAGATACGCATAAATGTAAACTGCACATAAACTGAAATAAGAACCCTCATTTGCCACCTAAAAGCAGCCAGATGTTCTGACATCAGAATTAATTTGTTACTGATATTATTTTCATAACAACAATGGAAGAGTTACTCCATTAAGTCTTCCACTGCTTGTTGGTCTTTTCATGTCAAACACATTTGATAAGACAAACACCTAAAAAAATGGGCAATATAATTTAAATAGCATTTTGTATTTAAATACAAATATTTAATAGTATCAAATACTAAGGCTATTCAAAAATCATTACAAATGACCTACCCTTTAAGTAAACTAAAGCTGATTATCCTTCTATGATTTTGCCTGTCATATTAAATTAACCTGGAATACGCTTGTGTTAAAATGCTAGGCTTGCCTCTCAATAAAGTCTCAAAAGTCAGACTAAGATAAAAATTGGTAATACTTCAATCAGCAAAAAAGCAAATGTGAATTGGTACAAAAGGTGTGGTCAAGGTCTTTGGCAAACACCTTACAGAATAAATATACTGTCCTGAATGTGTTAGGAATTGAACCCCACTAATATGTCTTTGGAATCAAATGGCTAAGCTGTCCCAGTTATTGAAGTAACTGGAAAGCTTTACCTAATGTAAATGTGCCAAAGAAAGTATGCAGCTCTGGAATCAAAAGATGTAGGCTTAACAGTACCTCTTGGCAGACTGCTTT
This sequence comes from Erpetoichthys calabaricus, assembly GCF_900747795.2. NCBI lineage: Eukaryota > Metazoa > Chordata > Cladistia > Polypteriformes > Polypteridae > Erpetoichthys > Erpetoichthys calabaricus. The sequence continues at coordinate 120,495,084 of NC_041398.2, forward strand.
TATATTAACTAGTTACCATAGCTAGATTGTCTGCCCTGGATCTACAGGGAGAAGACAGAGAGCTTCTGCATCACAAAGGTTAATAGAAAAGATGCACCGGTAAATAAGTTCAGCTTTGACCTTCTGCTGCACTGACAAAAGCGGCAGCCTATGCAAAACCAAATAAACTTACAGTATCAGCTGCTTCAGATTTTCACTATTGCATGTAAATTGATTGTTAGTCTTTCATGTCAAGGACAAGCTTGTTATCATCTGGAAGTATGCTTCTAAAAAGTAAATGACCATCCTGACAGCTCTGAGCAGCAACAGCAAAATGTCATTTTGTTTGGTGGTAGACAGTCAATATGTAACCCTTGACCATTAAATGATTAGAAGGTCTGTACTAACACTTTTTCAGGAATATGCAGGTGTTACAAATCCACTAAAACACTGTCACTGTGCCTAGAGAAACACAATCAAATTATATTTTAAAAGAGTAAAGATATGTGGCATACTAGCTCAATTGGTAGTGCTGTTTCTTCACAAATTTAGAGACCTGAGATCAATCCCCATTTTTAGTCACTTTATACACATTGGCCTTTTGTCCATATCCATTCCCTGGGTACTCCAGCTTCCTCCCACTTCCCAAAGATATGCAGGTTAGGTAGACAAGTAACTTTACATTAGGCCCTTATGAATGAAAATGAATGTGTGGATAAGCATGCCCGGTGATGAGCCGGAGTACAGAATAGGTTTGGCTCCTTGCTTGTGTTAGACACTGCTGGGAGAGCCTATGACCCCCACTACTGAGTAAATCAAACACATTGTTCTAAAAAGAATGAGTGGCAAACAATTGAAATAAACAGTGTGTGCATTCTGGAACCAGAAAGAAACTTGTACTCTATTATATACATTCTTATCCATTTTACACTCAGATATTCATATGGTGTGATGCACTCTAACTTTTATTAATTTTAAAACACTTAGATGTAAACTGTCCTCGGTCACTATTTTGAAAGTCAAATGTCCAACGCTATTGGCCCCACAACAAAAAAATTAAAACAGAATAATTGCCTAAAACCTGCTTTGCCTTTTTATCTTTGAAAAATACCTATGCAGCTAATGGTTCTTTCATTCATTCAAACATCTACATTTAGCACGTAATTTACAGCAGATGAACACTAGAAATTCAGAGGCCACTATTCAATTTGAAGGTTGTGTTTAGTCTTGGAAACATCATTTTAGAAAACCTGCTCTGTCTCTCTCCTGATTTATCATAAGCAAACACCCACTACACACTGTCCTTGAAAACATCTCCTTGCTACTCAAACAATTCTCCTGTACTAATAGAGCAGAACACTCTGCACCAACTCCTAATTTAAACAGAAAAGTACTCTGGGTATTGGATCTAAGCAGATCAATGCAAGTAGCAAATATTCCAGTACACCACTGGAAAAGCATTAATCGTCAGGTGTCTGTCTATGTTGTATAGTGTGGGCCATTTTAGCTAAATAAAATACTGCAAATAAGTTTGCTATTCAAAAGCAAAATGCAATGATATCATTTTTAGTTTACACACATTCTTAAAAATTAGCTCTAATTTGGCTGCTTATGACTTCTTAATTGGGTTTAAAACAGCTATTTTAAAAACTAGAGATAACAACTGATTCACAGTATTAAACTATTAAATGCTGCGGGTTTTCTAATACAAGCATCAAGAAAAGCTGTGGCTGTGTGATTTTTGCGGGATCCCCCGCAAGTTGCTGGATATTGTGGCTGATCTATACACTGGTACTGTAAGTGCTGTGTAGAGTGGAGGAAGAACCTCTGCATTTATCCAAGTTGATTCTGGGGTTGGTTAAGGGTGTGTTCTTGCTCCTACTCTGTTCAATTCTTGCATGGATTGGGTGTTGGAAGGATTGTGAGGTCCAGCAGCTGTGGGGCATCTGATGGTGAAGAAAGATTCAGTGATCTTGACTTTGCCAATGATGCTGTGATCTTCATGGAGTCAATGGAGGCTCTGATTGGGGCTCTTGAGAGACTGAGTGAGGAGTCTGAGTGTCTGGGCTTGCAAGTGTCCTGGATAAAAACCACAATCCAGGCCTTTAATGGCCTCTTGGGCACAGCCATCAGCAGTGTGTCTGTCTGCCGAGAGAATGTCGAAAACATCCAGAGGTTTACTTACCTTGGCAGTGACATTCATGTCTCTGGTGACTCTTTCTATGCAGTCACTAGATGGATTAGAGAGCATCGGGGGTCATGAGGTCGCTGCAAAGGGGTGTGTGGTGCTCCCAATATCTCTAAAAAAGGACAAATGTCCAAGTCTTTAGAGTCCAGGTGCTTCCTGTTTTGCTATATGGTTGTGAGACATGGATGCTATCCAAGTGACCTGTGATGAACACTGGAATCCTTCGGTACTGTGTCTCTTCAGAGAATACTTGGGTACCGCTGGTTTGACTTTGTGTTGAACGAGCGGTTCCTCATGGAATCCTGAAAGAGGCACAAATATCTGCATCGTGAGGGAGTGTCAGTTACAGCACAATGGCCATGTGGCACGATTTTGCAAAGGTGATTCGGCTCATAGGGTACTCATTGTTGAGAAACCGAGCTGCTGGACCAGGCCAAGGGGATGCCCACAAAACATCTGACTGTGACAGACAGAGGGTCATTTCTGGAGTGTGGAACTGGACTACATGTATGCCCTTGAGGGTTGCCAACCTGAATCCCAGGATGTTTCGTCATGAGGTGGGTACAGCAATGCTCTGTTACCAGCGTGTGCTCTCCAAACTGACCTGACCTGTGTGTTTTCATTCTAAGTATGTTAAGTAGTTCTAGTTTAAGTTACAGTAAATACATTATGATATTCAAACGCAGCTACTCTATTATGGTGAGAAGGTTGTGGAATGGAGATCTTTAACACATGTGCATAAACTGCAGCTACTGTCATTTATATATACTCATGGGCCACTTCATTAGGTCTTCCTGCTTGCTAATGCATTTATTAATCTAAAATACTAACCATTAAAACAATATTGATAAGAACAGGCCATTCAGCTGAATAAGATAATCAGTCCTGTTCACCTAATTAATCCAAAACTATGTCAAGTCAGGTTTTGAACATCCCAAAAGTCTTACTGTCCACCAAAGCGCTGAGGAACTTATACTATGTATCTATGATTTTCTCTGTAAAGAAAAGTTTTTAAATGTTTAAGTGAAGTCTACCTTTAACAAGTCTTCATCTCTGTCCTCATGTCAATGTTACATAATGTAGATGTAACTCAAAAAACACAGCATGTTGACATGGTCAATAGATTTAATTGTTCTAGCAAACATTACAATGGTCCAAATACGTGATCTAGGTGACTTTGATCAGGTTGAGATTTTTGTTGCCAAATGTGCTGGATCTCATAAACAGCTGTCCCCGGGCAAAAAAAGTCTAATGAGCAACAGTTCTGTAGTCAGAATGAGAGCTGTCAAAGGAAAATGGCCAGACCTGTTCAACTTAACAGATAGGCCACTTATACTCTAAATACATTTCTTTACAAAAGTTATGTGCAGAATGGCATCTTTGAATACATAACACATTGGACCTTGAAATAAAATGACCTACAGCGGCAGAAGACCATGCCAGGTTCCACAGGTGTGTGATCACTAAGTACGATGACTGGAAATATATTTGGTCTGACCTCTCTCAGTTTCTGCTAGAGCATACAGTTAGTTGACTCAGGGTTTGTCATAAAAAGCATGAATCAATTGATCAATAACTACCTTACATCAACCACATACAGAGGTGGTAGTGTAATGGTGTTTTCTTGGAATAAAGTAGGCCTCTTGATACCATTTGAATGCCCCAGCATTCCAAAGCATTGTTGCTGAACATGTGTGTAGAAAAACAAGCACCATCTCAAGATGTTCAGATAAACTTTTATTTCAAACATTAACTGTATTTAACACTAATGGCCTTCAAAGATCTCGGTCAGTAGATCTCCTTTGGGATGAGGTGAAAAAGGATGTTTGCAGCACAAATGTGCAACTGAAAAATCTATCGCCTCTATGTGATACTATTGAGTCAGCATGGACTGAAATCCCTAGGGGATGTTTCCAGCACCTTGTTAACTTATGTGTCAAATAATTCAGGCCGATCTGGAGGGAAAAAAGGGTCTTACCCAGTAACAGATAGGTGTACCTAAAAAACTAACCAATAAAAGTGTAATGATTTTCCCAAAGCTAATTAATGAAATTCATGTTCACGGGTGCTGAATTCTATCTTGGCAGTATTACACATGTGGCAGGACACAACATTGAGTAGAGCACCATTTTATTTATATGTGCTATTTAATTAAAAGTGAATTAAAATGTTTTAATGTATTACAGAGACAGCAGAATCCCACTATTTGAAATAAGACTGAACTGAACTTATTTAGGATGACCTAGTACTAGAATTGCTGCTCAAGTTTTTATTCTGCTTTCCTCATTCACCAGTATGTTAAGTAATTGATTCATTCCAATCTGCTTAATTAAATCAAACTCTACTATACTTAAGTGATGCCCATGAAACTTTAGTTGATTTTTTAACTGATTGGCATGGTCCTTCTTAACACAATATGCAAAACAATATCAAGTGCCATTTGTAAAATTGCTGAAGGGCTTGAATGTTTTCAGTTTTTGTCCACTTCGCTATTTAGAAAAAAAAAACTTTCTTGTTTTAATAGAATTAAATTAGAAAGTAGCATGGGCAGAAATTTGGCCTATCTTGTCAGTGCTGTCTAATCTTGGTAAATGAAGACAATTCTCTAAAAGAAAAATAGTTAATCTCTGAGTAATCTACAAAATTAGCCTCTATATTAGTATAGTGATAAGTGAAGAAACATGAAAATGAGTAAATTATCTAAAAAAAACTGGAGTCAGATGGCCACCTAACTTTTACGGTAATATTGTATTTGTATAGCCTAGATTTGTACATGAGGCATTTGTACACAGATTACAAACTACAACCAAAAACACAGACATCTGCATTTTATATAAGCCAACATGCATTTAAATGTTTTCAAACTTTAATTCCTATAATCTTTGTTGCACTGCCTATCTTATTTTTGTGAACTGACTCCCACGTAGGTTAAGTTTATTGTGTTATTTTATGACACCTGCAGGCTCTTCCCAATGGCCCAATATTTCCCTGCATGTTATCACACTGCTTCTGGCAGAAGGGACCTACAAGACTAATTAAAAATGTCAATCAGAAGTATGAAGATTAGCATTTCAGTGATTGGACAGGATGAAATCTTGAAGCCACAGTGGTTCACAAGCGTAGGATTTGAGATGTGCAGAATGACTGGGTCTCAAAAGAATTTAAAACAGAATTTGGCCATGTAACTTAAATAAGCACAATTCATCACATATACAGCTTTGTACAGAATGGCTGATGCAAACAAGGAACAGACGGCATAATGAAAAATTGAGTTCGAACAAAAAGACTTTTTTTTTTCCAAGATGCCATAAAACAAAACACCACTTGTGAGTGCAATCTTTTAAATAAGTCAGAGCTTTTTTTTTTTTTTTGTTAATTGCTTACAGTACTTTGTTCTGATTTGCCTCATGAAATATTAAAGAGCAAACAGATGTAGTTGTGAAACTGAGTAAAAAAAAAAGTGTTGATCAGTTATGTAGAAATGCCTGACAGGACAGCTTTATTTCGAATTATAGAAGGATGTGGATTTATTTTGTACAGAGGAGCAGATCACCAATGAACAACCAACCCAGCAACATGGGTACCATAGTTTGTCGTAATTTAGCAACGTGCTCCAAAAAAACACGTACAAACACAAAATTAGGCAAATTTACAAATAATAGATAATACCTATGCTTCAATCTGAACTTGTCAGTAACCTCTATTAATTAGCAATGGCAACAAGGTTTAGAAGGGCCACGGCTTCATTCTTTTCATTTTACAATGGATAAGACATTTTTGCTTGAATCCCACACTTCTAAACACACGCCTGCTCAATGTGTATAAATTAAATTGTTGCATTAGCCACTATCCCTCCAGTATTTTTTATGTGCTACTAGCTTCATTTCCACTAATCCTCTGTGCAAGGTTGTTACTGAGAAATGTATTGTCTACTGAAGCAGAACCAATGGAAAAAGGTCAATGTTTTCCTTATATCATAAATGCTTTTAAGTTTTTGCTCTTTATACTTTACAATGTGCTTATCCTTTGGTAATATAGTACTTTATATTATCTTCATTGTCCGTGTTTGAATTATTGTTGGATAAAAGCATCACACATTAGTACTCATTTTAAGTAATTTAAAATAAAAGCCATAGATAGATAGATAGATAGATAGATAGATAGATAGATAGATAGATAGATAGATAGATAGATAGATAGATAGATAGATATTGATTAATATATCAGGTAATACATATCATATGACACTTACATATGCTACTATGTTTCCACAGCTTTTAAAATGACAGTAATTTAAATTAAGTTGCCTTCGCCTTTAATTATGTTCAGGGCATTGCCATTACGTTAAGGTGACATTTCTCATACAATGGCAGTTTGATCGAATAGGTCCTGAAAGATATGGGGGGGAAACCAGTGTGAAGCGAAATCATGAATGTAGATGGAAATTGTTTCTATTGATTTTCATTGGCAGTGGAGCTCATAACACACAGACCGCATTTGTAAAGGCAATTATTGATTATACATTGAATGAAGGGTTTTCCAAAATGAGTCAGGCAGCACGTCTTGGCTTTAGCACGGCTTACAATTGCTAGGCTTAGCACACAATATACAATAAACAATTCATCAAATATTCCAACATGGTGATGTTAGGAAATAGGTAGGTCCAATGGTGTAACACTGTGATATTCATTTCAGACAAATTGTTACTTAGTATGAATCTAACCTAGCTTCATCAAAATGCACTGAGACTCCACTAGATATTGAAGCATAGCATATCAAAGCTGGCAATGTGACTTTGTATGAGACTTGGTTGCAGGTGATTATATACATTATACATTGACGTATTTAGCGTTACTAAATAGCTTTTATATTTCTCTGACATTTGCAATGCCACACTTAATCTATGACACTTCATTTCCTCTGTGAATACTCAATGTACTGTCCTGTGGTTTGTCTTATTGGTATCTGTTTCTATGTGCATATAATTCATTTTTTTAAAACAAGAATGAATTACAGTATATGTAAAGTGCATTGTGATTGCACTCACTATGAAGGGTACTCTATAAAAAGAGCAACACTTGATTCTCAGCAATCCAAAGTCATGTATGAATTTAGAAATCTGGCTTTAGATCTTAAATTACTTCTATGGAAGTATTAAATTTCCTATTCTGTACTATATACTACTCTTTCCATCTGTTTACTTTCTGACTTGCTTGATCTGAGATCAAGGTTGAAAGGGTACATGAGCTTATCTTGTCAACATTCAATGTACCAGCTCATCACAGGGCACAGTCACTCACACACACTGGGCCTATAAATCCACCTAAATGACTTTGGCATGTACAACGAAAACACTGCAAAAACTTATGCAGACAAAGGATGAACATACAAATTCTCCAAGTGCAGTGATTGGGTTTTAATTTAAACCCAGTGCCATGAACTGTGAGGTAGCTGCACTAAGAACTACACCACCCTACTGCCTTTCGAGAACCTTAATGATGTTTTATTAATCCACAATAAAAAAGAATGCTACAGTAACTTACTACATTGTAATGGCGTCTCTGTTGGTCAAGAGTGGCAAAGGAAAGGGACATGGTGCAGTGAAGATGCAGTATCTCCAGTGCCTTCAGAAAGTATTCAAATGTCTTCACTTTTTGCATTTTGTTACATTGCAACCTTTTGCTAAAATAATTTAAATAGTTGTTCCTCATAGATTGATAGTCCTTAAGGTGGATTTTTGCAAACTCCAAGTGGGGTTTCATGTGTGGTCTGACCACTGTGCCATAAAGCCATAAAGTGTGGCAGTGGTGACTTTTCTTCTGGAAGCTTCTTCCATCTCCACACTGGCTCTCTGGATCTCAGTTAGAGTTACCATTGGGTTCTTGGTGACCTCGCTCTACCATTGCTATTCTTCCATTTATTCTATTCTTATTCCATTTAAGAATTATGGAGGTCACTGTGCTTTTGGAAATCTTCAATTTTTTAGTCTTCCCTGATCTGTCTCAACACCATTCTGCCTCTAAGCTCTACATGTAATTTCTTTGACCTCATGGCTTAATTTTTGCTCTGATGCACATTGTCAACTATGGGACATTACACAGAAAAATATGTGCCTTTCCTACTCACGTGCAATCAATTGAATTGCCCACAGGCAGATTCCAAACAAGGTGTAGGAACATCTCAATGATGATCAACAGAATTGAACGCACCTGAGCCAAATTTCAAGCATCAAAGCAAAAGGTCTGAGTACTTTTATCACTGTGATAGTTCAGGTGTTGTTTATTTTTAAAAAAACCACAAAAAATTCCTAAACTTCTGTTTTCACCTTGTCTGTCTGGGTAGTGAGTGTTGTTTGATGAGGAAAAAAATTGAAACAATTTAAGAATAAGGCTGCAACACAGCAAACTGTAAAAAGTAAAGGAATCTGAATACATTATGAAGGAACTGTAAAAAAAAATGCAATAGTGGAAAGCTGGGCATCGGTAGATTAGTCAGCCCTGTGAATAATATACACACGGAGCACGTGGGAAGTATAAGGATAAAGCTAGAGTGAGGGAGCAGTGGGGCTTAAGAAGCAACAAGACAAGACAATCAAGCAGGTATGAGGGGAACTAGACAAACCACCCCATCTGGAAAAGGTAGTTAGGGAGGAAAGGTAACCTGGCCAGTAGAAGAAAATATATGATCTCGTGCTAGAAGGAAAGGCACTGACTTTCCGCTTTAAGAGAACACACAATGGAAGTGCTAATGGTGCTTTTATATCGATGGAATGTTCAGGGGTGCAGGAACAGTGGTATCTTGGTAGCAGAAGCAGGGCAGAACCTAACCAGGAAATTATATTATGTCAGAAAGGAGATTAAGGCTACCTTGAGCCTTAGGAGCTTTTGAGTCTAGTGTTGAGAAACGAGTTTCAAAAAGGGCTCACTTGTTCTGTCATGGATGACTGCCCTCACCAAGCATGTACATCATTACTATTATTTACAAATTGAATGTTACCTTAAATTGCAATGCTTATGTTTTTAGCATTTTTGCCAAAAAATATATCATTTATAGAAAATACATTATAAATAACAGAACAGTGAAGCGATAATTTATTGCACCAGAAAATTCAACCATTTTCTATATCCGCTGGCGGAGAGTAAGGCTCTGTCCTAACAGTACCAGCTGGAAGAGAGGCATCAATTTTGAAAGACTCCAGAAATATAGCATGAATATTTCTGGATATCCACATGGACATGGGAAGAATGTGTGAACTTAAAGACAGTGCCCAAGAATCAAACCTTGGGCCCTTGGAATTGTTAGTTAACCTCTGTTGTGTTATTTTTTTATTCAAAGACCAGTCTTTGAATTTGTTTGTAGGATAGAGAAAAGGGAGAGTTGTTAATCAGTCAGAGGTCATAAAGATATTAATCAAAACAGCATTTTACCAGAACGAAAATGTCCCATAATCCAAAATTCTTAGTCAATTTTCAGATTGAAGTCATAATTTTGCTAAACCTACTATATTTGTATTTTGTTCTTGGGCTGATTTGTATTGGAAATGTTTGGGTGCAGTTATGCAAGTGCTGCTTTCTTTTAAAATGGTGGTGCACTGACATCATGCTTTATGCCACTGTCATTCCCATTCACTATCAACAACATACCAATCAAAATAACAACAATTTTAAAGCAACTGAACATTCTCAAACAAAATATCGATGGAAAGAAATGTAAAGATGGCTTACATGTTTACATTATTATTCAAGCATACAAAGTCTTGTACATTTGCTTTTGTCATTAAACTATCAATTACAAATTTTGGGCTTGTTGAAATTAAAAAAACGCATTATGGCAAAATGATTCTGTTTTTCAGTCATATATTCATGCTATTTCTTTCTAAATTTCTCTAGTTATTATACAATTTATAAAAATGTTCTTTGAATATTTACTATAACTTAATTTTTTTTAAAATAATTTGTTATTCTCCTGTCAATACATTATTTTTTTTACATACAAACCTAACTATACTGGTTGCTTGATTTCTTTGTTTGGTTAATCCAGGAGGTTTTCAGTTTACCTACGTTCATGTACTAGAGAAACTAAGAAAAATCTGAACATCCCAGTGGGAGTCTTCAGTGATTGCCTTTTTAAGCAGTAGCTTCCAGTGTGGCTCAGAAATTTGCCAATTTGTGATGCAACACTGATCTTTCACCTCGTTTATGTAATAATCAGCTTAACCAGAAGTGGCTATTGGTGGTCATCTTAAATTTGGAATGGTGAAATACCCATTTAATATGATTTATGTTATTTTTGTGTAAGAAACCGTCTGATAGAACATCAGCAGCATCTTATTGCAGATGTTGAAGGACACCAGCCTTCTAAGGAAGTACAGTTGGCTCTGTCCTCTCTTGCACAGAGCATCAGTATTGGCAGTCCAGTCCAATATATCATCCAGCTGCACTCCCAGGTATTTATAGGTCTGTACCCTCTGCACACAGTCACCTCTGATGATCACGGGGTCCGTGAGGGGCCTGGGCCTCCTAAAATTCACCACCAGCTCTTTGGTTTTGCTGGTGTTCAGTTGTAGGTGGTTTGAGTCGCACCATTTAAGAAAGTCCTTGATTAGGTTCCTATACTCCTCCTCCTGCCTATTCCTGATGCAGCCCACGATAGCAGTGTCATCAGCAAACTTTTGCACGTGGTAGGACTCCGAGTTATATTGGACCAAAAATACATGTGCCAAATAACAAATTGGGAAGGTCTGATATCATAAATAACGACTTTAAAAACTCCCATGGCTCCTCAAAACATCATTTGATACTTAAATCATTGGCTCTGCCTCAATTGCATATGTAATGTTATGAGAAATCAATATTTTTAATATAATATAATTTTAATATAAAAGTCATACTTGCTATTTCACGCATGGTATAATGAAACACAAGCATACATGTATATTAACTTTGCCCAAAAAATCAATCAGATACAACCCACAGTGTTCTATTTTATTTAATATGCAGTCTTTGCAAAAGTGATTAGAATTAGGTCCAGGTTAGAGTCATCTTCATGAATACTGACACTTACTCCCTAACAGCTTGAAGGAATTGATTCTTCAAACCACTGCTTGCTTGAAAGGCTGCAAAAGGAGGTTTTTGAGACAATACAATTCCTGAAATATATATATTTTTTTTTTACTCTTATGCTGTTTAAGTGCTTTGCAATTACATTTGAGTGGTTTAATATAAGCAATGTCTTAGATCAATCTCAGCTTACCAGACTTACACCTTTTCATTCCTCTACATTTTTGGAAAGACAAGCAGCTGGTTAAAAGCATATTATGACTGCTGCAGGAAGCACCGTCACAAATTGCTCACATTTTGTTATACCCAATCATTTCCATTTACTTCACAACCAAGAAAATGTGTCTGCAGCTTAAAAGTACAGTAGTTGCTGTCTTGAATTTCCACAAATAAAGATACATTTTCTGATTTTCATTGAATGCAGAAAATATTATTATGAATACTGATATTTTCAGAGGTAGAATAAAACGTGTAACTTTACTACACATTGAATACGTCTAATAATTGTGACCTACAGTTCTTCTGCTTTCAAAAATATTCACGTGGATTTCATGTATGTCATGTCATGTATGTCATGTATTAATTGCTACCAAATTTAAGAAGCAATATATCTAAAAAGTATATCTGACAGTGTAATTTACAGGGTTTAAAATAATAATTATATTAAGACAGGAGTGTGCCTTACTTAATCATCTAGCTTCCAACATACAGAATTCCAACAATTCAGAAAAAAAATGTTAGTTTAAAAATTTAATAAAATAAGTTGAAGTGTTTCAACATCACCATCATAGCAGTTCTCGCAAACATGTTTGTAAAGACACTGCAAGGTGAATGTAAGCAAGTTCTGTTCACTATTGCTTGCAGCAAAATAGACACTAGGTGTAGACAAATTACCGAACTATTGTTCTACCATGGTGGAAAGAAAATATGGCAGACCCACAGAAAAGGGTATAGGAACAGTAGATAAACACAGTCAAGGAAAGAAAAGCCACGGGCAAAACCAAGATGTCAATTGAACTGGAGCCATACAATATTGCTAAGTTGGAGCATCCTGGTTCTGGATGAGACAGTATGATTTTTTGAATAAAAAGGACTGGGAGGTGAATGTAGTCAGAAACAAGACAAAGTCAGTTCCAAAAGTTATACTAATCTGTTTTCAAAATCAACTCAATAACCAAAACCTATAAACCCATAAACAGAAGATATTTTCTATAAATTGGCAGACAAATATCAGGAATTCAATTTGCCCGCTAAACAGGGATTATCCGTCAAATCTATAGAGATGGGAGGTAAGAGGTGGCTTTTTATCCTGTCTCTTTGATGATGTAACTTGTGTCCCACTTTCCAGAGAACAACTGTCTAGCAAACACTTGATGACTTTGCAAAAATATTATGGTGCCTACAGCAAACAAAGCATAACAGCAAATATTTACAACTTCATTCTTTCATTAAACCAAAAACTAATCTTAAATTCAGAAGCTGTGGGTCCCATAACCTCTAAATAGATACATGTTGTAAAAGTTCTTTGAGAAAACAAAAAAAAAACATAACAAAAGATGAGACAATGATGACTTCAAATAAAACAGAGAAATCAGAATCAAGAGCTTTATCAAGAAGATTTTGTACTAACCAAATCTAGGATGAGTTTTAATATGCAGTGCCGGCTTTTAAACCGTTGCATGTACAATACATGCCTGTGCAACTTCTGAAGCCATGCCACTAGATGCTCATCCTAATGACCGTGCCAGAATATGGTGGTATCCAATTACAAAACATAATGATCACAAAGTGACTTACTTCAGGACACATTCTACAAAGGTGCTAATGTTACATCTTGCTTTTCAATGTTCAAAAACCAAAAAAAGAGTTATTGAAGTCCATCAAAAAATGTTTCCAGTGAGAAATGAATTTTTAACTATCACCTATAATAATGATCGTCTACTTTAAAGATTCAGAAGGGGTCATCATTTATACAATACAGCACTAGGTAAAGAAGCGAGGTTAGATTTATCAACCTGTTAATTCTAAAATTCTCCCTGTGAATGTTTTGCTTCATTTTGTTAGTTTTGTTATCTGTGTGCTTGTTGGACAAAAGACATACCATATTAATTTGAACAGCATATTTCGTTTGTGGAGCTGTATATATTGGTGCACGATCTTTACAAGTAAAAAGCAAGGAATTCATGGAAAAATATTCCATTGCAAGTGTTCCAGTGAAAATTTGTTCAGCAACTGGTGAAAAAGAGGAGTAATACTTCAATTAACAGTGCATCGAAAGCAAGAAACTTTTCTGTCTGTACTTCTGAAGTTGTCATCGACATTGCAGATCATACAGAAAGTACTCTTAAGGCGAGACTGCGATTATCATAACAGAAACTGAAGTTTATTAATGAAAGACATGTCCTTCTGTACTCCATGACTTATACGATACTTTTTCCTTGCACCATCCAGTCTAATAGCTTAACCTAATGTACCTACTGTATTTTCTAAAATGCTTATAAATTTGCGACATCCTAAACTAGAATACAGTATGTAGTAGATTTATTTATTACTTCATACTTATACAAAACACAATGGCCAAAGAGGACGTAAACTGTGAACCTGTGACTAATGCAGTGAATTTTTTTTTAATAGATTTGCCTCTTCATGCAAGCAAAGGATTGAAACTGTATGCTTAATGTACAATAGAGAAGAATCCCAGGTGCTGAAATGACATCATGTTGCTGAAACAAGTTATTTTTTTCTTTGTCATTATACGGTAGCATTTTTCATGACTTGTGGCCTTTTCTACTGGATGCATTATGAAAAGTTTTAATGTGATATTTTTCTCCAAAAGGTCAAAATTACATAGCAGAATGCTTTGTTTTTTGGTGATGGATGTCCACGAGTTGGAAAGCATTATCACAGCTACCCAATTTGAATTTTTCCATTCAGAGAGTTGTGTCAGTGTATTGAATCTGAATCGGGACAAAACTGGTATGTCACCTTTTTCAGCATTATTAGGTTATTGATGCTGCACTAGACATTATATATGTTTTCATAATTAAGTTTTAAAGTGGAATTAATACTATGTTACATACAGTATGTATATCCGCAGCAGTTAATAATATGCTGATGTCAATGTTCCGCAAGGATGTTATTTAGGAAAATAGAGACAGTCAATGAATGCTCTCTATTGACTATGCTTATTCTTTCTGAATGGCAAATAGTTAATTGATTGCAAATGCTAGCACATGTGAAAATGCTTTGTTATAACCATCTGAATAAAACTCTTTCTTTTATGTGGTAGAACTTTTCAGTATGTTAAATGGGACATACATAGTATGATCTAAGACAAGTTAAAAAAAGAGCTCTTATTCAGCTGAAATAACTGACTGAACAGTGAATGCATAATGTGTAAGCAGCATGTGCATCAAAACGGAAGTATTATAAATTCAGTTTATTGGTTGTTTCTAAATGAACACACAGCTCATAGAAATAACTTGTGGCTGCAGATGCTAGGAATGCATATACATGTAGAGATTTCATAAATGGGAATATCCTAACAAGAAAAGGAGATTTCCATGTCCTCTGGCCAAAAAGTGATTTAACATGCTTGATGTCAGGAAAAATCCTTCCATTCCAGTACACTCTAAAGCTAATTTGGTCTGATTGTCATGAGAATTACTTTGTCAGACTTATTACAATAGACTGACCTGTTATTTCCAACTCATTTACTTTATATGGAATAAAGGGTGAAAGTCAAGGAATTAGCCTCAAGTCAAGCCAAAGCTTTCAGCAGTAGATGTAGTTTGTAAGTGCACTAAGTCGGGGCAAATGGAGTTATTAAAGTAACAGGAAAACTAACTCAGAAATGCGAAGGGTGTCAATCAAAGCGTTAATGCATTTACCTGATGTTAGCAGGTTACAAATTGCTCTAAAACGCGTATTTCTTTAAAGAAGAAATGCGCTGCAGACAGACACATGTGTTTCTACTTAGCCACAGAATGTCCAAAAACAATAATTGTTTAGTCATTTCTGGCGAGGAACCATCGAAACACACTTTAGACGACATGCATGGAGGAGACTGTAAATTAAAAAATACATCTGGCTGTCATCATAAAACATTACAATGCCATTAAAATCTATATAATTCACTTTTGCTCTATAGAGTTAGTTTATATTTTCAGCTATTGTAGAGCCTTCAGCGGTGCATTGATTAGCCTCGATTCCTTACAGTTCCAGAGTTGTGGAATCAAATACCAGTCACTGTCTGTGTGGAGATTTCATGTACTCTTTGTTCCTGTGTGGGTTTTTCCTTGTGTAGACATCTCAAAGATATGTAAGTAAGGATTGACTGATAATTACAAGTTGAGAGAGATTAAGTGTGTGAGCACGCCATATCTTGAACTGGCATCCTGTACCGAGTTGCTTTTTTCTTTTTGCTTGATGCAGAAAAATTCTTAAGTTCAGGAGAAGAAAACGACTAGACCAACAGAACAGATTGTATTGACAGAAAAGAGAGATTTTGTGCAACTTTTACAGCATTAGGTGAGGAAAACCTGTAAAGATTTGATTGCTTATCTTATTCATTCACCATCAAACAACTAAACTAGTTGGTACTGCTAAAGCGTGAGCATTTTTTTTTTTTGATCTTTATTGATTTACGTGGTATATGATAACATTATGCATTGCCATGGTCCGATCAGTGTTGCCTACATTTACTACATCTCTCTACTAAAGTACTTCAGTGTGTTTTAATTGCCTTCCTTAATGGGCAGTGTTTCTTACAATGTGGGTTTTTCCTTGTGTAGACGTCTCAAAGATATGTAAGTAAGGATTGACTGATAATTGCAAGTTGAGAGAGATTGAGTGTGTGAGCACGCCATATCTTGAACTGGCATCCTGTACCGAGTGTGTGTACATGTGTATTAACATGTGATACGAGGAAATCCCTATTTAATGCTGGTGGGAGGAAGTGTTTTCTGTATGCAGGTCTAAAAATTCCTTTGTGATCACCTAAACAGAAATTAAACTACTTAAACTACAGTATGCTTAAAACCGTACAATGCTTCAGTTCTAGAATTTCCATGACCTACTGTGCACATAATTGTGCACCAAAACAGTGCCAAATAAATGTACTTGATACTGTGGAATTAATGTATTAGATCTGATATTATTTGATTGCGTACAAATACTAAATACAGCATGCGTATATCCTTGATTTTCAAATGCTATATTAGTTTCTTGTTTTCATGCAAACAGAGAATAGAATATTAGAATGAAAATTTTGCTTAAATAGCTGATTAGCTTGCAATGCTTTTTCAGCTTTAATCATAGAGTAACTAGAGATTGTTACAGACTAGCCCATTGGCGTTGATTCTCAGGTTTGTCTAGTGGCTTTTCTTTTAAATACTGTAACAATGAGCTCTGAAATCCGAGCTGTATTCCTCTGCTTATGGAAGGAATATTTTCTTATTTGATACATTTTATCTCGCAATATAAATAAAGCTATATTAAATGAAGTCTATATGCTAAACATAAAAACCAAAAAACTCTCTTTTTATAAAAATAAGCCAAGACTGCAGTCTTAGTACAGAAAGGCATCCTGACAGCTGACTTGCTGTGCATCCTTGGCTTTTATCATTAATATACAATCCACTCATGGACAACGAACTGAAATACAATAGGGAGCTCAAACCCACCAGGAATATAATAAATAGCATGCTTGTTCATTTCTGGTTCTCCATTATTCATTTGTACAGACAGGAAGTGTGTTACATGACCTAATGTTATACTGATATTTTTTTCCTTGAAGTACCAGAATGATTTCATTTGAAACCATCACTGAATTAATCACTCTGTTACCTCTGAATAGCATCAGCTTTATAAAGTTGTTCTTATTATATTGCATGTTTGACATGATAATGCTTTACATTGGAACAATCTTGTTAATTACAATTCGAGGGCCACACATGAAGGTTAGTTCAAGTTCTAGAAAAATAGCAGCAAATCAACATTACTACACTTTAACAGCTATGTAGGGTTGCTAATTGAAAAAGAACCATCATCAAGGCTACCTTTTGATGTTGTTAGTGAACTCATATGGCTACGCTGTTTTTTACAGACACATTTCGTAGCATTCTTTTAAGAGTATTTGTACTGTCCTTCTATTCATTTCCATTAAAAGCAGTATTTTAACAGGAATTGCTTTTATTGTCTTACTCAATAATTTGCTGCTACCTTTCACAAAGATATTGCTGTATATCTGTAGTGTAGGATGGTAATTTCCAAGTAGAGCCATGTTCTATACAATAAGCGGTGCTTTATGGTGGCCATGCAGAAGCATAAAAGCAAAAATAGTGGGTTTGAGTGGGAAGGGGAAAGCTTGAGTAAAATATTCTTAAAGAAGTATATTTTAGATTTTAAAATGCAATTCACTTACGGCAAGTATATTTTGTGAGGATTCTAGCAATGATTATGACATGCATTATTTTTTGTGCCTTTTACATTCCTTATTTTAGTAGCAAAACAAAACAAATGTTCAACTTAATATAATAATAAAAAAGCTTGAGACCAGTTGAACACTTGTTCTTCATTTTATATTTCTCATTTACTTGATTTGCTAATATAAAAAAATTACTTTGCTTGTTCCTGCATCAAACTTTTTTTTTTACATGACTACAATTTGTTCCATATAAAAATGTTTTTTCCGTCTAGTGATCTGAAAAAAAATTACAGCTTCACTGACTAATGACATTATAATGCAGCATAATTGCAGTTGTAATGGTGTTCAATCAGTGAATGCATTTTTAAACACTTCAATTAAAAAGTTCCTAACTTTTCTAGCAAAGGTGAAACAGAACTATCATGGAAGTACAGTCTTAAATTAAACGATTTAACTTTTGCGTGTACTGTCATTCCATCTTGGCCTGGTTTCTAAAGTGGGTAAAAATCAATGAGAGAAGATTTCACAGTTAGTCAATGCTAAAATTGGGAGAACACGCCAGCTCCACTCAGATAATGACCATTTTGGGCATTGGAGGTGTAAGGCAGCAATGCCTGACTGCTGTGCCAACAACTTAATGTAAATATTGCCTTTAATTGCAGTTGCATAGATGTAATTAGTGTAGCATGGAGGTGAAGTGGTTAGTGTTGCTGTTTCATGAATTCAGCATGTCTCAATGACAGTGTGAAGTCTGCTCATTCTTGATATATCTGCTTGAGCTTTCCTCTGGGCACTCCAGTTTCCAACCTGTTACCCAAAAATGGTCCTGAATTAAAGATTAGTGATTCTTAAGTGAGTGAACATGAACGTGACCTGTGATGGACTGGCATCCTGTCCAGGACTGCTTCTTGTTATGTGAACAACCTTACAGCCCTACAGCTACACGACTTTGAAAATGGATGTGTGTCCACTATAATAATTACTGCATTTCTATCACTGGACTTTAGCGACCCTCCTCTCAAATAAATAAATAAAACAAAAGACAAGAACTTCTGAACAAATGCTCCATAACTGTTAACATACATCCGTTTCACCCTGTGGACATCTCCTTAATGATCTTTACCCCAAATGTACAGTAATTCAACACTTTGAACCATTAATCACTCAACAGGAAGTCAGTCCCATCACCACAACAGCATATAGCTGGATCACTATTCAAGCTTCTCTGTGAAAGATTTATGAAAAACACATGGTATTAGTGCTCCCAAGTGAGCCATTTCTCTGGATTCTAATTCAAAATGCGAACCCTATAAATCAATACACTGCACTGCCCAAATAAACAAAAAGGTGTTTTATACTATAGTTGATTCTGAACTCTCTGTAATGGTATAATACCATCAGATGGAATTTACCCATAATTTTAAGAGCCTCGTAAAACAGTTTTTGGTTTAACTCACTGTAGATGTAATTCTAAAACACATCCACCTTCTATTAATAACCTAAAATATATTTTAGGCATTTAAATATCTCTACATATGCCAGACACAAGGATGTCCGTGCTTTTAAGTGTATCTTTACAAAGCAAGACAATATATGTATTTGCTGTGCATCTATCCATTTTTCAAACCTGCTATTTACTAGTCAAAGTTATAATGATGAGAGCAATGGGCCCAAAGCAAGATGTTACCTCTGAGTGGGACAACAGTCCACCACAGGAAATACCATTGCACATTTAAGAAGGGTCCAGTGTTCAGTTATTTACAAAGAGGAGTAGTAGTGGTAGTGTCACATGTACAGAGTAAATTGAAATTTCTACTTGCATGTCTGACTAAAATGTACAGTATTATGCCATCACTTTCCAGCACCATGATAAACAAGAATCCATTAAATAAAATGGAGGTATGCATTTTAACAACCTCAGGTCACACTGAAAATTGTCACTAACTACCACAGCAAAACTAAGTTTAAAGTTAGGAGTGGAGTGAGACAAAGCTGGTGCCGGGGTAGTGCAACCAAAAGAACCAATGGAAATGGGAAAGAAGACAGAGTGAAAGCATACTGTTCTGGCAGAATAAACTCCATAGTGCACTCATTTGTATAGACAGACACAGTCGGCCATAACGTCAGTGAGCCAATTGTTGTAACTGTTTATACTACCTTAGTTCACTTCTGCCTGTGTTTTAATTTAATGTTTAATAAATGGAATGAGTGGGTTCTTTCAGCAGCCTTTGTATGACACTGAACCATTACACACTCCTCAAGTGTCACTCCACTTAAGCCAACAATTGACTGGATAGAAATGACAGGAAAATGGAAGAAAGACATATGGATGTTGGGTGAAGAGGCTCTCCAGGCAGAAACTAAAACAGAGTTCAAGTGCTGGGAGGCCAATAGGCATTTCAAAATGAAAACACTTCCATGCAAGGTAATGCAATTAAAAATGATATTAAAGTCAATCACTGAAAGGAAAGGCAAGTTCATAAAGTCACATTTTCATTTCTCTCTCTTTTTTTTAATCATTAGCAATTCATTGGTTAATGCATGGACAAAGACTTCACTCATAATACTGTTCTAATGACCTTTATTTCCTCAAATCAAATTAAGTAAATGTTTCCAGATGAAACAATGCTGCCTATGTATTTGTTTAATTCTATAATAATGTTTTCCAATCATTAGTACTCCGCTTAATTGCACAAAGCAATACTCGTTACCTGTCAGTAACAACCTGGTCTTTACAAATTCAGGCATCATTAAATAAATGGGATGGTATTAGAAAAGAAAATGATCATTGTGAACTTAATGTATATGAAGCAACCCTTGAGTAATCAGTTTAATTATTATTATTAAGAAAAAAAGATGTTTAAAAAAGACCAATCAACAATGAACAGAATATTATGTGCAGATTTTAATTTAAGGCTTCTTAATTTCTAACACTTCTAATACTCTAATAAAAAAGGCAAATTGGGAATTTGCTAACAAACACACAGCACTGATCATTTTCAATAATATCCAATCACTTTAAAAATGTCAGCTATTAAGCTGGACTATGGCAAATAAAATCCCTTTATGTTTTGTTAACTTTCCTTTGTTGAATGAGAGTTCCTTAATGTAAAACCACAGGGAGCAAAACAAGTAAAACACTAAACTACGGGTGAAAAAGAGTTTAATTTTGTGCTAAACTGTTGCTCCTTTCTGGTTGAAGAAATAAAAAATATGGTAGCTAAACATCTGTAATGACTGGTTGATTTTGCCTTCATTCATATCATTGATATTACAACACCTCGTTCAGCTTCTCCATTAAAATGTCTTAGAAGGTTCAATTGATTTGTGATTAAAAGATTTCTTGGAATGAAAACAGGGAAACATTGCTTTGCACTCTTGCCTCACAGTTCAAGGGATGAAGATTCAATTCCTATCCCAGCCACTCACTCTGTAGAGTATTAAGGTTCTCACCATGTAAAGTGGGATTTCTGTCATATTACAAAAATCTACATTTGAGTACAGTCTTCAAAATATTGCTTCTTTAATGACATTTCACTGGGTTGTGCGGTTCCTGGTAGAGCCATAGTTTGACAATGGTCTATTTCATTCTGGGAAGGGTTCTTTGCATGTGAAATTGTTCCTAAATGTGTGGAGAAATACATGAACTAAACAAAAATCTTTCATGTATAGTAGAAAACCTGAACTTAGCTTATGTGCAGCAAGAATCCTGTTAAAGCCATGAAACCATTGGTATTTCACAAGTCTATCATCATCTACATATGGTTATTTAGGGAACCTATCTAAGAAAACATTTTTTTCTTAAAAAGTCTTATGGATGGTTCTTTTGGGAAGCAAAAATAGTTCCCCTATGGCATTGACACTTATTTGTAAGAGTGTAGTTAGGCTTATTTGTGATTCTAAACTGACCCTACATGAGTGAGTGTGGGTGGATGGTATGTGTGTGTCTGGAGATAAAATGGTGTCCTGACCAGAGCTGAAAAAGCAGTTTATGAAAATTGAACAAAGGATAATATGGAATGGAAATCAACACCTGCTGGGTTCTGTACACTTCACTGTTTGAAACATGCATCTGCTAGTTCACACTACTGCAACACTAAATTTTAAACTACTAGATCACTGCTTCACTGCTCACCTCTAGCTTAATGTGTGACCCTGAACAATATAATAAAATAACCTGTGCTCCACGTCTAAAAAAAATATACTGTATATATATATATATATATATATATATATATATATATATATATATAGAGCTAATTTTGATACATGTAGGTACCCTTGCGTAAAGGCATTCACCAAATAAATTATAATGATTCAGGGACTGTAATTGTGCAGATGAAGGTACATTAAATATGACAGTGATCTGCAGGGAAGCAGCTAATTCAATGCAAATTTTATCTGCCAGAACCTAGACTGACAAATTAAAGAATAAAAACAATCATTAGTAATTTGTCTTTAAAATCTTTTTTTCTAGTTCATATGTAAACATGGAAGCAAATATAGTAGCAAGATTTGACATTAATAAATAATTTATTTTAAGAAGGCTTGATTGCAGGATCAAGTATAAAATATGTTATTATTATTTCTTAGGGAATTTTGTGAAATTTTGCAAGATATATGAAAAATGTGTAAACCTGCAAAATTTTAATTGCTTCTTGGAACATTTCAAGATTTGATAAGCTTTTAAAATATTAAAAGTAATGCAGTTAAAATCCAAATCTGATTTAAGACTGAATGTACTGTACATTTGTGATGTGCAAATATTTTGTGGCGTGTCTGTTCTTTTCTAATGGTAGGTACTGCTGAAACTCCAGCTACATACAACACTATACTGGTGTTCTTGGATTCAATCGATGGATATGTGAATGGACTTTTTAACGTGGACACAGATGACAATTTTTTGACATGATTCCTCTAAGCTTAATTGGCCTGATTGCGTGGATCTGTACAATGATGACCTGCAATGTTAAGTTAGTCAGAAAATGCACTAATACAACATCTTTGTTGTGTGCTGAGCAGTGAGCCATAGCTACCTTATTTTTAAATTTTGAACAAAAATTTAAAATTTAGTGTGCATATTATATAAATATTATATATATATATATATATATATATATATATATATATATATATATATACACAAGAAATATTATACCACATAATGTAAGTTTTTGAAATAAGCCTGATATTTTTGAAAAGACTCATAATATTATCCATAGTATAAATTCTCCTAACATTGTCACTCCCAGAGAAGTCATACATGACTTTAATGTCATATTATCACTATTAGCTGTGCTACCCGTGTTGAATCCTAAATAATGAAAGTGTTAACATTTGCACTGCACTATCTAATGGAATGTATTTTGGAATGAAAGTAGTAATGCACATGCACAACCACACACAAAAATACTAACATGAGCAATTTAGACAATAAAAATGATATTTATTTTATTTATAATCTTCCTACCTAATTCCATATACTCAAAAAACACAGATGCTTCCCTGTACAGGCCTGGTAGGCCCAAGCCTAGAGGTGAAAGATTAAAGGACTCTTATGAAAGTTAAGTCAACTGAGTCTCAAATGGTGAACCCAGGTGCAGCAGTAGTGATTCGGGGTCTCCAACAGGTCATTTTTTTGTATAATATTGGCATTCCACTGTTTTCTTTTCAAAAAAAATTCTAAAGCCATGAACAGAAATCAACTTTTTGTGTAAATTTCCTAAAGAACAATTTTATCTTCCTCCACATGTGAAAACCCAAGGAATATCAGGGCTTGCTTAAGAGCCCGCAATGAGTTATGGACTGACTGGGGATTTCAGCAGAGTTCATTGAAGTACGTACTCAAGCATGTCAGATATTATTGTCATTTTTTCTTACTTTTATTCAAGGAGATAGATCGTTCTCCTGTAAGTAGAATCAGAGGTATACATATAAATCAAATGACATTTTTCTATTGTCTTGTGAAAAAGAGAATAAAGAACCTTTTCTATATAGGTTTCGAGTGTATGTTACAAGGACTCTATGATAAGTATTCTTGAATTGCAGCATTTTAATGTCTCATTCATGGCTGCTCTGAAACCACATAATTATGCTTAGATGTTCTCAAGCTGTTCTGCTTTGGTTTCTGAGATATTTAAATGATACAATCAGCACTTCATTTGTATGAGCTATTTAAGCAGTTTCCCACCCCTTCAACAATAACAAAAAAAAAAAAGAAAAGAAAGAAATCCCCCCCCACCCCCACCCCCCCGCCAAAGTAAGTTAAAAGTGATTCCATGCCTTGCTGAGAACACACTTGTGTTACAGAGCTCCTCAGTGCTCCCTGCCACAGCGCTGCTCTGCTGATCTCAAAAAACTGAGCAGAGTAGCTGTGATATCACACCATTGTTTCACTTGATTACCTTTCTGATTCTCTGCTCCTTTCCCATGGGCCTTCACCATAGCCCAGTGGACATGTGAGCGATTTAGAAGAACATACCATTTGCCAGACAGTTGCCTTCTCATTCCTTCGGACTGCTTCAGGCTATGGATGAACTGCATGCCAAGATGAACAGAATTTAAAAAAAAATAAAACTGAATATGACTATAGCCAGGCAAGCATATTGCTAGTGTTCAGAGACTGGCCAAGTTGGGGCATTAGAAGGTATTTTGATAAAGTTCTGCCACCTCTATTTATGATAGTCTTCAGACTGTTAAAGAATGTAGTAGTAGAGTGGTAATTTAGGATCGCCAGTTTTAAATGAACTCTTACAAAGTCAAAGCAAGCCTTAAAAGTGTATGTGTGGAAACTGTGTTCCCACAAAGTATCAATTTAACACTTACTGTGAAGGTAATTTTAGAGTGGTAACTTTTTTCAAGATTAATGGGGAAAGTAATAGAGCATCTATGACTTGTAGAAGTGAACAGGATCTAAAAATCTGCCTGAATCTGGCATGTGTGGAGGAGGAAAGCAGCTTGTATTTTGGAACTGCTCGAATTTATTTTGCAATTGTTTTATATTGTGGCTTTCATAAAGAAGACATGATGCATACTGACTCTTTAAATTTTAGATTCTCTGTCTCTCTTTCCCTATAGGCTGCCCACTTTAATCTATCCAGACATAGAATAAAAGCAGCTGAAATAAGTATATGCAAAAATATACGATAAAACTGAGCACAAACATAAAGTCTTCTATAGCTATTGAGCTCATTTTTTTTTTCTTCAACAGAGTTCCACTTCCAAGCTATCAACAACACACACCATTCTCACAAAATGATACGGCTGTGCTGCCTCCTTGCTAGCGAGCCTTTAACACTGCTTGCCTCCTGAGTCTAGATTCAGTTTCAGGGGACACTCTGGGGGTTATTATTTTCAGGACCTCACTGTGATCACTTCAAGGATCAGAAGGAATCCTCTGAAGCTTTTAAGCTAACAGTTCAGATTGCCCTTTGGAGGCCATAAATTCCAATGCACACACAAGCTTAGACAGTCACTTTAAAAGAGGCAAGTCCCAATAGATGGAAGTGACAAAAAGCACAGTGAATGTCTTTGCTATATTATAGCTCCACCGTCCCCACCTGAGGTCTGTTTTTGTAGTGTTCTCCCTAAATTTGTGTCGATTTATATGGCCACATCCTAAAGACTCGTGTTTTATGTTAATTGGTGGCTTTTATTTGACCTGGCATGAATAAGTTTAGGTGTGCAAATATGAATGCCTTTTGATGTCCCTGGCATGCCATGCAGGGTTGGATCCTGCTTTGCACCAAATGCTGCCAGGCTAAGTTTTACCTCCAAACTGAAAAACTTGTTAGAAAACTGACTGACTGAATGAATGAATTGTCACATTGGGAGACAGCTGAAGGGCCTAAATGATAGTAATTCCACACCAGACCAGGGGGTGGCGGGATGCGCTTACTGTCTCTCTCAATCTCTTGTAGACCATCGATGGGAAATCCCGCAGGGTACCGGCACCACTGATGATGTCACTTCCGGCCCCGATGACATCACTTTCGTCCCCTGCACCAATGATGTTGACACTTCCGGTCCCAGTGCCAATAACAACATCACTTCTGCTTATGGCCCAGATGACATCATCTCCTTGACTGGCCTTTAAAGCCACCATCTTACCTCAATAACATCAGTTCTGTTTTGGACTCTAATCTGTGAACATCGCTATTCAAACTAACTGATTTTTGACCCAAACCTTCATGATGTCTGTGACTCATTCTTGTGACAGAATGAATGAATGAATGGGTACCAATAAAAATTCGACAAGAAGGACTCTGAACAACACTTAATGTGCCATTTTCATCTTGGGGAAAGAACAATGAAGCTGGCATCCTTCTTCAGTTGTGGTCTTTGAATTGTAATTACAAATTACAATTACTGCTACCTCACAGTCTTATTTTTGCTCACATGGCAAACTTCAAGATGGCCTCTGCAGAAATCAATATGCTCAGTTTTGTGCCTTTTTCTGATCTAGGAAAATCCAGGCAATTATGTATGTACAAACACATATGTGACCAATGAAAGTGTACTTTAATGAAGAAAGATTATGTTTTATTTGTTTTGTTTCATGAGTGCCAGCAATAAGAATGCAAACACTGAAATTGGAATTGTAAGACAGGTAACAACCAATCAATTGGGCAAAATCAGTTTTGTTTACGTATCCATTGTTAAACAACTATTAACAGTTTATAAGCATTTTATAAACTAAACTATTAATAATAATAATATATTATAAAAATAATACCTCTTGTCATACTGTATGTCATTTTTCATTGCTTTATATCATGTTAAAAAGGACTTTGTAATGTAATAGATGCTTATAATGGATGCCTACCTAATAACTCAAATATATATATTTTATTCTTTGAAACTGATAGTGCTTTCCTTTATTTTTATGTAAAGTACATATAGTTAATTTCTGAAACCCTCTGTTCTCTGATACATAATCTTTGTGGCATCTAGTGAGTGCAGAACACATTCCCAGAAATGCAAAGTAACACAAAAGCACAGCGATACAACCAACAGAATGAAAAGAACAAAAACAATAAATGAAATTTTCCCACAAAGAAATTAAATATGGAAATATTAGCCAAAAGAAACAAAATAAATTAAACCTGCAAATTAGCCTGATAATATACAGTATAAATATCTGTTTTACATCTTTCCATTTACTGAACCTGCTAATCCAGTTTCAGGGGACAGCGAGCCACAAATTACGAGTGTGTGTTTATGTATAACCCCTCAACTCAAAGAAGAAAACCAACATTTAAATTCTACATAGCTTACCAACAAGAGCATCAAGTCTCAAATGCTGCAAACTCCCAAGCGTATATCCCAAATGTATTCATTGTGGTTATTATGGGGATTATTATTAGCAGCAATAGATTTTTAATAATGGGCTGATCTCTTATGTTTGTTTATATTATACAGCCACTGGTAGTCATGCAGCACTGCCAGACATGTTGAGTGAAATTCAAAATACAAACACGATAATAAAGAGGAGAAGTAATCAGGGATATTAAGGTTAAGAAAATCACCAGGAATAGTGAATGCACAAAAGAAAAAGGAGGGTGGGGGTTAATAAATAATTTACAATTAATTTTTATCTTACAAAATTAAGTCTAAAAGATGCTGTACATATCAAATCAGTTTGTGAATGAGAAATTCTTTGTATTACTCTAAAAAAGTGCCTCTGATCTCAATTATAATAATAATCCTTGCAACAAAATAGCATTTAAACCCCTTTAACTTTAGATTGATGAAATGTTCAATGCTGTGATGCTGCATGAAAGAGAATACGTTGTGCTTTATTTTCCACATGATGATGAGGCATGCATTCTTTAGTGTTGGTAAGCATTTTCTGGAGTTAGGATCTTATTTCCCTGTATCTTCTATGGCACTAAATGACATCTGGTTTGCATTAATTATAAAATCCTTGGCAGGAGGTAGAGGCCATTGCTCGTGTATATTACAAGGAACCAATTGGGGAAAAAATCATTTGCAGGAACAGCAGACAATATGTGAGGTACAGGATGCATATTATTCTTCTTCTTGAGGATTTAGTAGGTCTTAATGTTTTTCCACCTGCTGAATGACTGCTGTATCCCCCAACTGGTACACCTGTTCAGGTGTGGTGGTATCCAGTTTCTGAAAGGAAACTGGACATGCAAATATCACATAACCTGGATGCATCATTATACTCTATATATAATACTGCAAAAGAAGTATGAGTGAGAAGAGAAGCTAGTGCGGTAAATGCATTCTGATCTCTTTTTAAACACTTGGCTTCATTGATCCAAAAACCTGTTAGGAACACTTGTACTAGTTTAACTTTATTTATCTGACAAGATTTCAGAAAACTGATTGGAGTTTTGCAAAAAACAATTAAAATGATTGTGCTGGGAATCACAATATCAAGTCTATTTGCATGTGTAAACAGTATGATGAAATGCTTACTTGCATGTCTTCTCAAAGAAGTTGACAAAAATATAATACAAAAGGTAAATATTTGGCATGAAATAGATATATGTTGCATGTCCTATTTGTTTATGTATCCTTAAAACCTAGCCAAGCAAAAACAGGCAACCGGAAAGCAACATTATAAGAGTGTGGTGCAATGGTCTGACAAAATCCTCCAACCTGTTTTGTTAGAGGCTGTCACTTGGAAATCAAGAAGCGTTGCCATTTCAATATTCCTTGGTCAATTGCAAAACCCCAGGCTGACACAGACTTCTCAAATGCAGACTAATTAATTACCCAGGGATCTGTGCAAATCATCAAAGCAAATCGAGCCCCTGGTGGCTTTAACCTTCAACAGGTTCAACAGGGACAGTGTTGCAGGTGATGCTGGGATTTGCTCTCTAGCTTGTACATCTGTTCGATCTCCAGTCCCCTCATGTTGTTGGAAACAAAAGGATCCCATTTCCTTTTGGCAGAAACAGACGGAGATTAAATCTATAAATATTAATCCCCATAACGGCTTTTTCAGAAAGTTTTGCAACATGTTTTCAAAGGATGATTACATTTAGGACCACCTTTGCTGTGTTAAATCCTCTGCTAATCTTGCAGTATTGATTGACGATTACATGACACGCTTTACAGAAAGAGCACAACAAGGACTTTGTAGGAGAGAGTTTACTTAAACCAAAACAGATTTGTGCACTTAACATCTCCAGCTCAGTTATCATCAAACATTAATATCTGTTTTCACTTATATAAGGGAAGCGCATCAACAGCTGGTAACAGATAAACTCAAATGAAAAGTTCACTTTTTTCATATGTATGCAATTTATATATCCTGCACAATTTCCAAAGAGACTGCTGCATTTCTGCAGAAACTGCAAGCATGTTGAATTGCGTGGAGGCTAACAGTGGCATAGCATGTTGAGTGGCTACAGGGACCTGGGGACAGCCTGGTCACTGTCCTTGTAGACACTGCATATCATGTCAAAAGCTATGACACAATTAACTGTACATTCAGTGCTGCCAAGAAGGGGACCAGATATTCATTATTTAAACTATAGAAAATAAAATGAAGATAGAAACAATTATTAATACATCAGGAATTCACTAAAAAAGTAAAAAAAGAAAACAAGATAATTGAGGAGGGAATATTTGCAAAGATAGTGCTGTAAATTGTTGCAAATGTGCATGAAGGTGTACTTGAACATACCCTTAAATAAGCTGGCATCTGATCAAAGCCTGGTGATTGATTTGTTCCCAGTAATGAGAGGACAGGTTCGGGCTCTCAGCAAATCTATAATTGACCACATAGTTTCAGCAGATGGAACAACTTAACTTGCAATTTAAGTTAACTAGTAGCTGTGGAATAGCCTGGGAGATGTTTGCGTTTGTATGTGTTTACTCCTTGTGGGTTATGATTATTATTGTTATTGTATATTTGTGAGTTTGCTTGTTCTTTATGTGTCTATGCCTGTTTATCTCTTGGTAATATGATTTACTCCCACAGTTTGAAGATATTCAGGTTAGGTTGATAGGGAACTCCAAATTGATCCTGTAAGAGTTAGCGTAGTTAAGTGTCTGCTTGTACCTTGTGATGGACCAGCTCTTCTTCTAGGGTTGGTTCCCACCTTGTGCCCAGTGCCGCTAGATAGATTCAATATTTGGCAGGCAACTTTACCCAAGGCATTTCACAAGACAATTGCACATTATTATTTTCTTCAGTAATGACTTGCTCAGTGTCACAAAGAGGGAGTTGGAGATTGAGATGGAACTAGCAACCTTCTATTTTAAAGTTCAATACCCTAGACACAATTCCCCATGACTCCATAATAAGAATAAACAGATTTTAAAATAGATGGTTGGACAACATAAAAAGAAAAATCTGAACATCATACAAACCTAATTGGAAATGCTACATTTTACAGGCAAAGCACTTACAACAAATAACCTATTTTTAAAGATAATTTATAAAAAAAATAAATGAAATGCTTGTTGTGGAGTATCAGTTAGAAGAACAAACTTCATAATTGTCAGTTGTGCCAGCTCTCTCCATTACCTTTAAATTTGTCCAGACTTTTTCCTTCAGACAAAAGAGCTGCAAGCTATAAGTTAAGTGTGGCATTTACATTTAATAAATGCTTAAAGAATAGAAGGACTATCAGGACTATGTAAAGTAAATAATTATTAACCTTCATACTACACATTCAATAGGTCTACGCTGGTGATTGTGCATTTACTAAAGAATTAAGACTCTCTAAGAAAGATACCATAAATAATTTAGTACTACACCCATGATCACATTCGACATGTCGGTGCCATGCACTGTATTACTGCCATCGGTAGTGATGAGTCACTTTAGTCCAGATGTAGATTTTGATCCCTAACATTTTTTTTTATTTTTATTAATTTGCAAAACTTTTAGCCAGTGAAAACACACTCAAAAACACAGAGAGAAGCAGCAAACAATCTGACAGTTTGTTTTTGGTTTGGAGAAGAATATCCAAATGAACATGAAGAAAACATGGAAATGCCATCCAACCCGCTATATCCTAACTACTGGGTCACGGGGGTCTGCTGGAGCCAATACATGGAAATGTCACAAAGAAAAAAGTTTCAGCAATCAGGAACCATCTTCAGCTCTACCCAATAGTTCCTAAGTAAACTTCTTTCATTAAGTCTGATTAGTATTAGATGTAATGCAATTTTATTTATTGTATGTATGTAACTATTGTATAACACTCTGGGTTTGGATGTGTGCTTAATAAGGTATTCAGCTTATATTGAAATAAGCTGAATACAACTGACAATTTTTGTAAGGAAAAATATGATATAAATAGACGTTGTGGTAAAATTTGGGGTAAACCCTTGAAATCGACTAAGAGTTCCTAAAAATGTAGGCCTGAGAAACAGAAACAAACAAACTAGATAAAGCAGCTTTAGATATGACCTTCTATATTCATTTTAATAATTCTGAGATAACCTTTTATCACCTCAACACATCTCAAGGCATCAAATCATCAGTGCTGTAAAATTATATTTTTGATTTAAATTTTTTGTAGTGTGTAGCACACTTTCACTTAGATTTTCTATTGAATACAATTAAGTTACACAGAGAATTTCAACACATTCTTGTTTGTCATGCCACCAGTGAGTGGTGCCATGGTCTATGCTGGTTGGACATGCAGTAAGAATTTCGTTACAATTTATACATGTGACAATACTATTTCAGCAACTGCTTAAAAGTGCTACTTCAGTTATGATGGACATGCAGGATTGTTTCCTTTCTTGCATTCATTTCCAAGGTTCCAAGGAAACTGTACTGGATGACCAATAAGAATAAATGAATGGCTGTAGAATGGTGAATTTAAAATCACTAATCAGGTGAATAGTTATTTTCAAGATGGGTGCCATTAATTGTAATACTTAATTTGGTATGTATACCACAAAAGCCAAGATCTGCTCTCCACAATCCAAAACTAAAATAAAATTTTTTTTGTAAATATATTTGTATTTCACATTAACAAGCATTGGAGACCTTATAAATTTAACAAATATAATAATTTAAAATAAAGCACCATTTAAATTAAAAAAACATTTTGTATGGGCAAAATGAATACATTTTTCTACAAAATAATAAAAAGTAGTTTTCTCTAAATTGCTTTCTACTAATAATGGAATTAATAAATGTATTGTATTTGTATATGCACCTCTGAATTGGATTAAGAGGTCTAGAAAACGCATGGGTGAGTGAAGAACAGCTGAAGTCTACCCATTTTAATTCAGTTCCAGGACTAGGGAAGCCAGAGCCTATTCTGGCAGAAATCAGCCATAAACAAGGTATCAGTCCATCATATGGCCCATTAACACACACACACATGTTTACAATGGAGGAAAACTCAAATACTTGAAGAAATGTACAGATGTAATTCGAACCCAGCCTTG
Organism: Erpetoichthys calabaricus; assembly: GCF_900747795.2. NCBI lineage: Eukaryota > Metazoa > Chordata > Cladistia > Polypteriformes > Polypteridae > Erpetoichthys > Erpetoichthys calabaricus. The sequence continues at coordinate 120,527,131 of NC_041398.2, forward strand.
AAATTGTCAGCCCTAACTTCTATACAAACTGTGTTTTGTTCGTTAAATGCATTTAACTAAAAGGCCGGCTACCAATAAAAGACAGGAAGACAAAATTCCAGTATACACAGATGGCTCCTGGGGATAACAATCATTAGGAGAAGGTAAGTTTAAGTCTGTCTGACCTAGGTCAACCGACTGCCCTGCCATTTCCTGGATATTAATTTCAATGCAGTCCGTTTGCCTCATTTTTGTAATAATGTGTTCAGTATATTCATTTAGCCTTCATTGGCAAGATTGATGTTAGCATCAACAACATTTTATATTCGCAGCAAATCCACTATTTCCATATATATACAGTTTTAAGGGTTAATATAATGCACCGAGAGTCAATTTAATATTGCCAATTATGCAGTATTAAAGTCTTCTTTAAATTGAAAGGCATGTGAAAATAAAATACAGTAAAAAGAACCAGGTAAAGGAAATGGTAGCTACACCATGCATTATTTGCACATTACAAATCTAAAAATGATAAGGCACACACAGGGCCGTTGCCACCCAACTTAACAGCCATGTGTTGTTTTCATGAAGCAACCTATCTGCCTTTATTGCAGCTCTGTCATTTGAAGGCATCATTTCTTCCACTCAAAATCCCTTTGTTAGGGCATTTACTTACTTGACTTTTCCCCTGTGATACAAGCCAGTGAACACACAAGCCTGGATTTGTTTTTCAAAATGTTTTTTTTTTTTTCTCTCTCTTTATAGAGGCAATTTACCTGAAGGCAAAATACTTGTAATGTGTCCATGCTGGACACATTGCCAAACAGATTGCTAAAATCAAGTCCGTGTTCAGCAGAAGACAGACGCCCTGCCTGCGCAATAATTAATGAGAAACCTGATCATCTGTCAACATGTTTATTTATTGTCATTGCCTCTTTGGGTACTGTTTACAGGCAAACAGTAAAATTATCATTATTTGTCATTGAGAGTTCCCTCAATTGTATAACAAAAATGCATTTGCTAGAGAGAAAAGGGCCTTATTTTCTGCTCTAAGCAGCTTTAGAATAAAGTCAGCAGGATTCATTACACAGAATGTTTACATCATGGATATTTCCAACTTGTGACACACTTGCTAATAAATTCTTGGCAATTCACCAACAGCATAATGACTCAGTTAAGTATGGTAAACATAAAAGCAAGCAAATCTATTCAAAAAAGATGCAAAATTGAAATCTGCACAAAAAAAAAAAGTTAATCCCATGAAAGGGGCTTAAGGACACCTCTCTGAAGTGAGACTCTTAAGGAGGAAAAAAGGGAGGAACTTGAGTTCACATATAATTGGAAAAAGAAATTTGTGCGAGTCGGTTAAACTGACTTAATTACGTAAAAAGACCGCTGGCATTTGAGGCTATCGGCAGGTGGCCGTAAAGCAACACATGGTGAGCGTTAAAATGTCAGATGGAAACTAGCAAAGAATGCATTAAAGTGCTTTCAAAAATGAAATTGCAGCAAAGGATAGTCAAGCAGTGCCCACATATGTTGCTACTTTTACTCTGATACTAATATATGGCAACAAGCTCTAACTCTCCTAAAATCACTGAACTTATAGACAATGTGATGGACTTATAAAAGGAGGAGGCTCAGTAGGGTTGTCAAGGGCAAGGGTTCTGTTCTTGGTTTGGGTTTATGCACATTCTCACTGAGTTTGTGTGTGCTTTCCTTAGTTATCCCTACATTCCACAGACATACTGTACAAGATATGTCCCTCTTAATTGGTCAATGTGAGTGACATTGTGCTCTGGCCTAGCATCCTGTCACTTTGCACACTATGCTGATGCTCAAAACTGTGTAATTAAAATTTAAAAAAATGGAAGACAGGTGAATATACAAAAGACTAGATCCATGTAGAGCAGTAATGTGAACAAGTTGGGCCATCAAAAAGAACCCATTCTGAACCTGCTTCTGTAAATTTGGTATGGGGACCCTCGTGGCAGCAGAATTTAGTTCTAATTATTTTCTCAACTGGTAATTTATTTTTATGCTTAATTAGTTTGACTTCTTCTTCTCATATTCTGTGTTTATTTCTGTGCTCATTAACAAGCAATGGCTCCTAAAAAATAAGATAAATAAAATAAATGTATTAATATGCAATGATGTAGCTATAGACAGTGTGGATGGAACAGCGGAACTGGGGATCATGGGGTGGGGGTCCACAGCACACACTTGGTTGTACCCAGAGCTCTTCTTATTACTTGCATGCCTGGACGACATTGCAATTATAAAGTTATAGTGATCATTCTGTTAAATTCAGCCTTCAAAACTTCTAAAATAATATTTTTGTAAAGGATATTTTTTAAATATTTCCACATCGACTCTATAAAAATTGTAGTTAATTAATTTCAAAGAAAACAACAAAAAATGCATTTTTATATCATGTCACAATGCTATGCATGTGATTCATCAACTCCAAAAAAAATAGGATTTTGGGAAATTGAACAAATTCGAAATGAAGAAAATAATGAGAATCAGTTAGAAGGAGCTGCTAAGTAATGACAAGATCAGAGAAGATTTCAACAGGTTTGGGGCCAGCAGTACTGGAAAGTGAGACCAACTAGGAAAAACTTGGGTTGCTGCTAGAAGAAGTGTTGGTGGTCTATGTGTGGATCCCAGTGACAATGAAGTCATGCAGTAAAAAACTGGAACTGCCATTCAGATGAGAAGTAAAACCAAGGTCCCGATTTCTCTTTAATCATAACAGATCCCTTGGCATACTTTGAAAAAAGTATGGTGTACCTCAATGTTCTGGCTAAATTACCCATCACAGCCTTGTACATTCTGGCCTCCTAATAATCCCCTGTCTCTTATTGGCTAACTAGCTCTTGAAGCTAGTGAAGGGGTGAGAGGGATAATGTGTGGTGAGTGTGCTGGCACAAGAATGGCTGCTGTAGCATCATCCAAGAAAATGCTACACATTGGTGCTGGTTGAAGTGAATCCTCATTATCTACCTAAAGTGCTTTTAAATAGTTTAGAAAAGTGCTATATACATGCAGCTATATAACTCACTGTTATGGCCATTTCTGATCTATTTGGTGCCCTTTAACTTTATATATAAAAAGGAAGTACAACAAATAAATAATATTAGAAAAATGTTGCTGGTAAAAGGAGGGACTTTGCCAATAAAAGTCAAAGTAGAATCGGGCATGCCTTGATTTTCTTGCAACCAAATAATTTACAACATCATCATATGCTATATTCCTGGACATGTCTCTGTTAATGCTCACTATTGAAGGCCAATGAGACGGTCTTATGACATTGTAGACCACAAGTAATTTATTATGAGCTTCAGTTTTGAGAAGTTTCTCTCTGCAGAAGCTCCAGTTATGGGGGTAGTGGCTGTAATTCTGAGGACTATCCACATATGTAGATGTATTTCATTTAAATGAATTTCTTGTAAGAAAGATAACAGTTCTAGGGTGGTTATGTTAGCTTTAGGAAAATCTGGGAAAACGTCAATTTCTTGTGCCAGTGCTTTCCTATCAAGGTCTGACTGGGCATTGTAGTGTCACCACCAGGGCCTTTTTAGGTCGGGGGGACACTTAGCACTGTGCTTGTGTAGTGCTAAAAGTGTCCCTGTGTAATGTATGTGTGTATTTTGGTTAAAAATCCCTGGTGGTGTAGTGGCCACAGTGTCCCTGCTTGCAGTGCCAGTGCTCCTGCCTCCAAGACTGGCTCACCTCAGCCTCACTCTTGCACCTTAGTACCTGCTGATCCAAGAAACAAACCAAGCGGGTGGTGGTGATGACAGCAGGAAGCTGCTTGGATTCAGTCACTTATTCAGTTGCTCACTGCACCTGGGTCAGCTGTCACTCACCATGTGGTGCTGCGCTTGTAAAGGAAAAGGAAGAGAAGGGGACAGGGTTTCACCTGTGTGTCTGTCTGGCAGGCTGCGCATCACGTGTGAAGTACGGGAGGTGAGTCCTGATTCCTGGTCCTGGAAGTGGATAACTAAGTTGAAGTGTCTCTGTCTCATGGTCACTCACATAGGAAGCAATGAGGCCACTTGTCACATGACATGCCTGGCACATAGCCTGCACTAGTCTATACAACAGCACATAGACTGAGCCGTGCATTGTGCAGACAGAGCAGGCAAGGCTGCTGAGGCACACAACATAAACATTTATTTGTGCTCTAGTCCAGGAACATTTTTCTAAACAAAATTAAGATAGGAATCTGTACAGGGGGCTGCAGTAATGCACCCAGAACACTAGACGGCACCCCAGGCACTTGCCTAGACAGCCTCTGCCCAGAAACAGCCCTGCTCACTATCTAAATCTCTGTAAATGTTTTGTTTAAACAACGCATATAAAACAACTTCATATGAAGTCTAATTATTGAGTCCCAAAGAGAAAAAACATTATATGGGAACCTTTTTTGTCATTTGAACTTTATAGGGTTAGGGTTAGGGCCGCCCTCTTAGGTTATTTGCCAAATACAGTGCATTAGATGTTGATATTTAGGATATAGAGTTGAAAAGAACACATTTTTCTGTTGCTAATATTATTATTACCCCTACCAATTCAATTATGGGACAAGGGTACAGTGGGACAGAAATCAAGGTAGCAAAGCAATCAGTAAAGCAGGACTTAGCCAAAAAAACTTATTGCTTATAACTGCATTGATGTTGTGAGGTGCACACTCAATGCTGCTATTCCTAACACTACTTGTTACTTTTACTATAACAGAGCAGCCATCCTCTGGATTAAAACTCATCATGTCCTACATGTGAAGCAGAATGGGACAGGAAAGACTAAATGGATAAGCCTTGATGTCCAGTAATAACAACAGTTAAGAGTTTGCACTTGAAAACCATCATGGATTATTTTTCTGAATGCAGGGCACCATGGATAAACTTCATTTCATTGAGTTATCTTTATTGCTTGTGAAGATCATTTTCAATTGGGAGGTAACTTAATTTGCAGCAGGGCATCAAATTATACCCCTCATCCTGTGTAACATATAAAACATACTACATTTCTATTGAAAACTTAATAAATCCAATTTCTTGGAGTACATAACAGCATTATTAATCACATGTGAGGCTAGTTAAATCCAGAAGTTAATGGGAATGAAAGCGTGTAGCCATATGAGGTCAAAAGGACTAATTTTCCCCTATATTTTTGGGGATACAGGAAGGTGAAATGCACAAAGCAGCATAGAATAAAAAAGTAAAAAAAAATACATTAACTAATGAATTAATTAACAACATGAACTATAGCCTTGAGTGTTAGGATTTAAAGGGCAGAGACACTTTAAAATATTGTGTTACTAGGGTTCTATTTGTCACTTATTTGTATGTAACACAAATAAAGCTTTTGTTAAAGTGTTGCTACAAATGAAGACGTTACTAATAGATGCACTGTAGGTAGATACAATTCTCAAGTGTTCTCATTGGTGCTTTGTAAGACTCATTAAGACCCAATATAGTTGTAACTGGCTAATAGATGGACCTACATAGTTGATATTCTGAAGCGTTACTCAAAAAGCTTCCTTAATGAACAGAAGGAGACATATGCTACCACATCACAGTTCAGCATGAGCTCACACCAGTAGGTGTGAAGTTCTTGGGACTACATTAAGACCATAATCTCAGGCGTTTGAGAGGGTGGCTTGTGATGTTTTAGTTCAGAGCTGTAACATGGATAAGAATCCAGTTTAGTTCAGGCAGCTGCAATGAAACATGTTTTTCACATATGGATCAAGTCAAGCTTCTTCCAGAAACATTCTAAAACTGACAGGAAAGCTGCGATTTGAAAAGAAAAATAGCAACTATCCAACCAACACATGATGGAGGATTAAAATGTAAAGGTTGAGTAAGGAATCAACACAAGCAAGGTATCATTTATTACTGATGTTTTAATATAGTACTCTGTAACTGAACTTCAAGCAAATCTGACACTGATATCCAAAAACAAAAAAACAAAAACAAAAGAAATTACCCTCCCATAATACAGTAGTTAAATCGACTGAAAAGCACAGTAATACAGCATAACAAGATGCTTCCTGCATCATCCATTCAGAACGGCAGCATCCTTCACCTCTGTGCTTACTATTGTATTTTAGCTCAGGGGCTACTTCATCTAGACCAGCTCCAACTCCCACACTTGATTCCCAAATACCATAGCTGTCAGCTCTGCCTTGTGGCTCAAGTAGCTGCTCTAGAGTGTCTCATAACAACTGTTCAGATCAGTGAGGAACATTGAAAAATTAATATAATAATTGAACATAAAAAATAACTATGACGGAATGACTCTTTTCATGAAAATAAATGTATCATCTGAATGTAAAAAATAACAATATTCTATAAAGGAATGACACTTCTTTTTGTGTTACTACAGGTTGCATGCCCCCTGTTGTCTTGTTCTGCAGGGCTGGATATCTTTCCTAAGGAAAATCAGCTTCACGTAAATTAATAACAAGCAGATTCTGTTAATCTACCCTCCTGCTGAAGAGGAGATGGATACAGCCTAGAAGCCTATTCAGACACAGCATGCTAGCAAAGCCTAAAGCTTAAAATACTGAGATACTGCAGAATATTAAACCATTTGAAATTCTCCATTTTTACTCATTTGTTAAAAAAAATGAATGGTAATCAGTTCTGCAGATGAAATAGAGTATCACCAGCCCCTACAATAATTAATGTACAAGTCTATCTAGGAACAATAACATAACACAAAATGCTGGGGGTGTCAGTCAGATTTAAAATGAGACCCTTTAACCTGTGCAAAGCAATCAGTGATCACTTTTCGGGAAACATGACAGGATATTTGAACTGTGATAATATTGGCTTTATTCTTGCTAATATTATTAAAATTAATGATAATCATCGTGTCTGCTTAGTAATTTTAAATTCACTATATCATCTCCACATCAATTATCAAACCCAAGGAAATGGAAGTCAGAGCCTATCCTGGTAAACGTACTCATGGAGCATTATTTTAGAGTTTTCAAGTATCATATCCTTTACATATTTATGTAAAAAGTACCATGAAAAAACTCCACAGAGACAAACAGAGAATGTGGAGGCTGCATGTGAAAGGCGACAAGGTTGAAATTCAAAACTGGAACTATGGAGCTTGTAGGAAGCAATGCTAACCATTTCTACATTCACTGTTTCCCATGTAGAAGTGTTAAAACTGTAATAGCCTAAGGGTTATGTTACGTGATTCTGGATTGCATAGAGGTTGCAGTATTTTGTGGGGGAGATGGAGCATCCAGAAAAAGTCATCAAGAGATGGAAAACAACATTATAAAGTAGGAATATACATGGGGGCGGCACGGTGGCGCAGTGGGTAGCGCTGCTGCCTCGCAGTTGGGAGATCTGGGGACCTGGGTTCACTTCCCGGGTCCTCCCTGCGTGGAGTTTGCATGTTCTCCCCGTGTCTGCGTGGGTTTCCTCCGGGCACTCCGGTTTCCTCCCACAGTCCAAAGACATGCAGGTTAGGTGGACTGGCAATTCTAAATTGGCCCTAGTGTGTGCTTGGTGTGTGGGTGTGTTTGTGTGTGTCCTGCGGTGGGTTGGCACCCTGCCCAGGATTGGTTCCCTGCCTTGTGCCCTGTGTTGGCTGGGATTGGCTCCAGCAGACCCCCGTGACCCTGTGTTCAGATTCAGCGGGTTGGAAAATGGATGGATGGATGGAATATACATGGTTGCATTACAACTCTGTCACACATTTACTTTATGTGGTGGGCTGGCAGTTAACACAACACACAGCTCTGTGGGTCTTGGGTTCAGTTTCTCTATGTTTGTCTCTATGTTGGTTCTTGATGTATTAAGCTTTCTTCTACATTCCAGGAAAAAAATACAAATTAGGTTAAAGGACAAATCTTAATTGTTCTCTGTTTAGTCCGCACTGTTCTGAAAACATTGTTTCCTTGTTAAGGGTTTCTGTCCACACTAGCATTTTCATATTGTTTTCTAAACATTTGTCATCCACTCTGAAAATCCAAAAACACCTAAATCTTCCTTGCTGGTTTTGCACTGATGGTTTGTCTGCCAAAACTGAACTTTGTTGTCAGGACATACGATGATGTACAACTTCTTTTAAACTTTACAAATGAGTATAAGACTGCCAAAGCCTTGGGAAAAAAAAATACACTGGGCATTGTTCCAGAATAAATACAGCAAAATATTTAAGTATTTGAAAGTGCAATGGTAGTTGGCTAATGCAAAGGAGCTAGGCAAGGACTATTCCCACAATAAAGATGAAATCACAGAGGAAATTCACAGCAAAACTTATCAGTACCTGACAACACAAATTTTCCCCACCTATACTACAACGCAAGATGGAATTTTAAAATATATACATTTTGGAAATTGTTTTTAAATGGATTGTGTTTTTAGAGGTTGAAAATGCCTTTTCAGTGTAGTTAGAGGGTCTAAATGAATAACGAAAAAATAACTAAAAAATATCTGTGTTAGTATGGACTAATGATTTTATGAGTGACTGTGGAGAAGCGCATAAATGTAATGTATGAGGATTGGTATTCTGCTCTGAGTTAATTTCAGCCTTATGGTTGCAGTTAGTTAGAAAGGTTGTGGCACCCAACAATGGCTCAATGAGACAGACAGAGAATAATAATAATTCTTTACATTTATATAGCGCTTTTCTCACTGCTCAAAGCGCTCTCCACACAGGGAGGACCTGGGAAATGACAATCTAGACAGACAGACAGACAGACAGACAGATAGATAGATAGATAGATAGATAGATAGATAGATAGATAGATAGATAGATAGATAGATAGTGTCACACACGTGCGCTTGGGAGTCAACCAAAGTGACCAGGAAACGCCAATTTCACAGGCCAGGGGGCGACGGGGTGCACTAAAACTTTTCCTTTTCTCTCCGCAGACCAAACACAAGAAATCCTTCCTGTTCCAGCCCCGAGATTGTCACTTCCTCTGAACCAACTATAAAAATCCCTCATCCTCCATACTTAATCAGTTCTGTTTATGACCCTAACCTGTACTCATTTTACGCTACTTTAAAGTCTTTTGCAGCCAGGGAAACTATATGGATGGCTGCCCAAACTTTCGTTGTGTGTCCAGCTGTTCCTTTCAAGATAGATAGAGCAATCGATCGATAGATAGATAGATAGATAGATAGATAGATAGATAGATAGATAGATAGATAGATAGATAGATAGATTTTTTTATTTTAAATATACCTTTATTAACAACTATAACATAATTGCAGTCAAATTAACAGCCAAAATTCAACAACATATAATAACAAAGTTTTTCTACTCATACTTTAGTACTAAACATTAATTTTCCATGGAACATAAAACATCATTTACAGCCCAAATTTCTCTAAATATACCTAATTGATTAATTAGTTTAAAATATGCAAAGACAATCTTCAATCTCCTTTGAAGGAGGACCTTAAACATTAATAGAGCAGCAGTGGTTTTCAGATCTTTATCTCTGTTTCTTCTTGTTATTTAAAGTTGCCATCTTGGCATGGCCTAACAAAAAATTGCAAAGTAAACATTCCATTTTACAAATTCTTGACACAGACATTCCAAAAATATAAATTAGTTCATTAAATACAATTCCCAAATCCATCAACAATAAAGCAAGAAAATGCAGCAGTGGTTGTAATCTGGTACAATACAGAAATAAGTGATAAATTGTTTCTTTCTGAAGTCAAAATGGACTCTGTTGCACTAGCGCCAGTGGTTTTTAAGAATGAATTGGTGGCTACTGCTACATGTAGAATCCTCCACTGCAGGTCCCCAAATCTTTTTTTCAGTGGGAGGTTTATATAAAGCCCTCCATGCTGAAGATGTCATGTCATGCAGACACAGAGTGTTCCTCCAGAGGGTATCAGTCATCTCCATCAAATGCATAAAATGGAATACTTTAAGACACCAGTCATGCAATTCTTTTTTTGATAAATCTTGGAACAAAATTCCATTTATGTGATTAATTTTTAAAATTGAGTTTTTAGGACTGATAAAATCTTTAATATTCGGTTTAATTGCAATGTCACATTCAGGAGGTTCTGCCTTTTTTATGAGATCTCCAGAGAAAAAATCCTCACACAGGGGACCTGCACCCAAATGCACTAAAGAGACTTTTAGTTTGTTAATAATTGACCCCCCAAAACGGACAGACCTAATCCCGAGCCCACGTGCTACAGCTGCTGCAGACTTCCACTGGTTACTAATCGGATCAATAAAGTCAACTTCTTTAGTAAAGCCTTTGTTCATAAGCAGGGAGTTTAAACTGACCGAGTCAAAATTCAACATTGGATTCCATACTACTGGTTCTTTAAGTAACCAGAACACTGATTCCAGATTAATTCCCACTCTGTTTGTTTTAGTGTGCCAAATTAATAGCATATTGTGGTAAAAAGTGGGCAGCACAGATAGCGCCAATCGCTTGATGTCAATGAAAAGGAGTTCCAAATCAAAATTTAGATTACCAACCCTCACAAAGCAGCACGGTAACGCAGTGGCAGCGCTGCTGCCTCGCAGTAAGGAGACCTGGGTTCGCTTCCTGGGTCCTCCCTACGTGGAGTTTGCATGTTCTCCCCGTGTCTGCGTGGGTTTCCTCCGGGTGCTCTGGTTTCCTCCCACAGTCCAAAGATATGCAGAGGTTAGGTGCATTGGCGATCCTAAATTGTCCCTAGTGTGTGCTTGTTGTGTGTGTGTGTGCCCTGCGGTGGGCTGGCACCCTGCCCGGAATTTGTTCCTGCCTTGCGCCCTGTGTTGGCTGGGATTGGTTCCAGCAGACCCACGTGACCCTGTGTTAGGATATAGCGGATTGGAAAATGACTGACTGACTGACTGACCCTCAGAAAAAAGGCGAAAGCCAAACTCCTCCACAATAAAGGCTGAGGGGCATAAAAGAGACATTGTAAATCTGTCAGCCTAAAAGCTTCAATTCTGCACAGAATGTCCACCAAGCCCTGACCACCTTCATCTATAGGCAGATGTACCACACTACATTTAACCCAATTATTGCAGAACACCACATATGAAAAAAGCTGCAATTGGATTCTCCTCCATCAACATGTTTTCCTGGTGTTTGAGCTTGCTTTCCGTTTTCTGACATCATCACAAAATGTGAATTTTGGTGCATTAAAATTGGAAGAAGGTTTCAGGAGCTGTGACGTGCCCAGTAATGGGAGCACAGGAGAAAAAGTAAGATGTGGCAGAAATTACAATGCTGAGATGGATGTGTAGAGTTACGAAAAAGGACAAGAATAAGTAATGAGACAACCAGAGATACAACAAAAGTAGGAGAGATATCTAAGAAAGTACAGAAAAGTAGGTTGAAGTGGAATGGACATATGAGAGACAATAAATATGTGGGCTAAAGAGTGATGGGAATGGAAGTACAGGGGAAGAGGAATAAAGGGAGGCCAAAGTGGAGGTGGATCAATAAAAGTAAAAGCTGACCTGAAGGAAAAGGGCTTGACTGGCAAGGAGGTGCAGGATCGAGCTGTTTGGAGAAGGTTGATCAAGCACATCAACCCCACATAAAAGTGGGAAAAGTTTGACTGGGGAGGAGGAGTAGAAGAAGAATAAAAAGAAAAAGAAGAAGAAACTCTAACTAACCCTAGTGTGGGTGTGCATTCTGTGATCTGTTTTATATCAACACCCATCTAATAAGAAATATTACCATCTACCTTACTTGGAAAATACAGGCAAGAAAACTAAACACTGATGGCATTATTGATACAATAAGAGTTCATTAGGTAGGTCGATAAGCTAAACCGACCGACAGAGTAAGAAAAGGGTTACAAATGTTCTGAAATAAGTGATTTTAATATGGTCTGGTGCAAGTCCAGAGCTTGTTCATGCTTTGCACTTAGATGTACTGGGACAGGCTTTGTGTCCCTCCTAACCATATAAAAAACTAAGCGGTTTAAGAAAATGTTTGAATGGATAGATAGGATTTACAATTATCTTGATGGCACAGCTAACTTATAGAGACCTACTGTAGGCCTTATTCATGGCTACTTCACATTCTATGTAGACTCATACAGTACTTTTCCCATCCTCGTATATTTTCTTTGAGTACCCTAGTTTCCTATCATATTCTAAAGATATGCAGTTTAGCAGAAAAGTAAGTAATTGGTGTGTGTCACTGGAGGTACTGGTGTGCTATTTAGGCCTGCTTCCTGCCTTGTTGGCAATACTGTTTGGATTGGCTGTAGTGACACATGACTAAGCAGCAAAAAAAATTAGGGTTAAACAAAGTAGAATGATTTATGGTTTAAACAGTGATAACACATTTGACAAGTCTAGGAAAAAATGTTTCTTGAATTCTTTTTGAAAATGTTTAACTGTAGATCTGTCATTTCATTTTAATATATTTTCCACTTGTGAGCAGTTTTTACCCAGAAATGTCTGACGCTTTCAGAACTGTTGTTCTAAGTTTTGTTTGGCTTTTTTTTGGTAATTGTACTCACTAGCATTAATTATAAAGAGACTAATGTAGGAAGAAGTGGTTATTACTTTCCTGTAATTCACAACGTGGGCACAAGAGAGTGGATAAGTCAGTGCGGCTCACCCAGCGGAGCGCAATATGCACTTTTCATTTTGGTTTAGGGCTTACCTCATCTCTGATTTATTGGCTTTATGCAGTAATTAGCAAAGATGAATTACTCACAGTAAGTGAAAAATTGTAGTTAAGTTTGTAGTGAAATTCTCAGAGAATAAAAAGTGATTGGATTGTCTTTATAACATAATGAGGTAAAGATAATTTTGAACTGCCAGCACTTTTAAACTGGATTCTTTAATGGTTCAGTCCTGACATTACTGTACATGCAGAAAATTACTTTTACCACTTAACATTTTAATGATTAACAATTGATTTTTTAATACATTCTTTCGTAATTCAAACATTTCTGACTAACATTTAATACAGCTGCCCCATCTGAGGTTTGTCCCTGCCTTGCACCCATAGCTTCATGGATAGCAGATAGCATCTACACTTCATTTATTTAGTCATTTAATTTATATTGGGCTTTGTCACTGTATTCAGCTTGAAATCATATTTAGGAAATACTGTAATACTTGGTAATGTGAAAACAAATTCATCAGCACATTTATTGTGGATGTTTAGGCATTTTTGGAAACCACAAAGCTTGAATAATGTTGTATGACATTTGTAAATATTGCTTTTTCTTGTTTCAAAAACAAGAAATAAATGGTTTAGTTCCTTTGTAGTGGCTGGAATATGGCTGCTTGAGGATCAAATTGGATCTGACAAAAAAAAAAAAAAAAAAAAGAGGAATAAGCTTCATGTGAATACCACCCCGAAGAAGAGCTTAAAAGGCAGGAAGGATGGTGGCGCCTATATTTATTAAAAAAAAGAGAGGGAGATGAGAGGCTATTGTTAACAGATGGCTGCATGCTCAAGCATTGCATTTAGCATTTTAATGATTTGCACTTTAACTTTAATGTAAATTGTTGCTTGAGGAACATATGATCCTCACATAATCCCATATTTGTTTTTGTCTCAACCCTAACTTCCTATAACAGATGAATAACGAAGACTGTACTCATACTAAGCCATTTCCCCGTCCCCCACCGTAGACCTTAGATAATTCTCTGTCTTACAGAAAGCAACTACTAGTCTACTTGTAATCCTCATTACAAACCAAAGTCTCTCATCTGTAAAGTTTTATAGCTTTTCTTCCTCATCATTGAGCTTTCATTCAGTGGTTATTGGCTAGAGGAGATCTTTTATACTGTTTGTAGCTCTGAGAGGTCACTCTAAAAGAGGCCACTACACAGACTTCATAGTGAAAACAGGTGAAACTACACCCTATCTGGCTCAGGTTCCTGTTAATATCCAAGTACTCAGTCTAGAACCAAGGTTATAAAGAGTATAAAGTTGGTAATGCAATTGTGAATTCTTTGAAATGTCTCCACGGCAGGTCGGCCATCTAGCAACATATACATGTTTGTTCTATTTTAGAACTCCATGGCCTTGAGAGATGTATGGGCAGCCTTTAACTACTAGTTCCTTATGGTGTTTGCTTATGGAATGTACCTGAGTGACCACTTTCCTTGTAAAGTCCTGGCCAGCCAAATGCCCAAAAACTATGCCACCAACACCTTGAAGCAAACACCTCATTGTTGTTCACCAGATCTCCTTGAAAATATATGAGGAAACTAAATCACTCACAAAATGATAGAGAAGTGTGCTGTCTAATTATATGTGATTTCCAAGGCAAAATAACTGAAATATACGTATATAAAATGCTAAGGTCTGTCCTTCTGTCACATGATTACTCACAAACTACTGGGGCTAGAACCTTGATCTTGGTCTTAATTGAAAGCTTATGAATGCATACGTTCTGGGGAATTCAAAATATATGAGGTAGCACCAACATTGACAAAGTGACCAGTGGTCATGTGTTTCCTATGGTGAAGTGATATTGAGAGTAACATGACAGAATGAAAAAGAACACCAGTGACATCTGGCAAGTGTCAAGCAAACCACTGAAGCTGATTACATGATGAAGAACAGCATAACACGAAAAAGAAGAATAAGAGCAGCACCTTTGCTGAGCGTCAAACGTATCAGTGAAGGTCATTATGTGACAAAGACCCGGAAAGAGTAAGGAGACAAGATGCTGACAAACACAGACAAAGAACTATTCTATTGATAATCTCCCAGGACAAGGTACACATGTCTTCAGAATTCATAAACAACTGTAAGTATTGTGACTGTTGATCATCAAACATGGCAAAGAACTCCATAATATGAGGAAGGAATAAGAGTAGTGACATCTGCTGAATGTCAAACACATCACATAAAGCGATTGAGCAGCAGGCAGACACAAAGGCTCATGGGTATTCAGACAATATCCAGGATACAGAATGCAAGAATGACAAAAGAAATGCTGACAAACAAGCACTACTTATGAAGTTACAACACTAATGTGGCCACTGTGAAACTGTATTTTTTCAGGGTGAAAACAAAAGAATGCATTGCTAAAATGGAAAAATTCAGCTTGCTTTATAGAACCACCTTTATTTTAGGACCATATGTCAACGTGTTTCACTAGTGGAATATGAAGCTTTTGTCAAACATGAGTAATTGATATGCCTTTTGTGTGTCTTTGACCTCTGTAAGGTGTACATTCTTCTCCTTTTTACTTTGCATCTCTAGTTTTGAACAAATTTAAAGTCTCCTCACCAATCTACCATAAATCTGCAGCATTAAATTTAAAGTTGCCTATATGTATTCTTTATACACCTACCTACACAATCTTAATTTAAACATTTGATATAATGCAGGCAAAAACTGAAAATATGCATCCTCGCATGCAATAATGTTACGCTGAGAGTCTTTCAAAACTCCACATCTTTTCTTTTGGAGTTACACGTGGCAGAATCAGAAGCAGTTCCACTCAGACTGGGGTTAAAGAAGATGAGCACATTTATGTTCAGCAAAATATATTTATTCATTTTTACAAACCCACAAACTGTAATTACTGGCTGGTATTGATGTTGCCATGTCTATCTTAGTGTCTTTGTGTGCAAGGCTGACACCAAACTGAGTAGTTCAACATTAACTAAACTTCAGTCAAAAGGAAGACTAGAAGGTAGGTGAAGGTGAAGTACTGTATACCACAAGAAAGGAGTGGAGAAGGCTTTTGAGAACCAAAAAAAAATCACATGTAGTCAAAAATAACTGCAGAATAAAGGGAAATGCTGTACTTCGTTTATTAGTATTCCTAGCACAGTAGATCATGACAATATCTGAATGGGTTTTATGAGAAAGACTGAGCAACCATTCTGTTCTGAAGCCCGTTGATCTGTTGGTGAGTGTCAAAGTGAGCAGCAGCTCAATCCAACAACAACAGAAATGAGACAGGAAATTGTCAGCCCATGACAATGTGAGATTTCTCTACACGAGTTCAATAAAAGAACAAATACCTCAGTACAGGGTTAACAAACTCATTCATTAAAAATGATAAAAAGAGGTTAACATTCTTTTACTTTTTTGATGGAGTATATCGCAAGTCTGCTGAGAAGCTACAGTGCCTAGATATTATTGATAACTGAACACTGCAGAGGTTCTCTTGATTAAAAGCTTATTTTTCTGAGAAGCATATGACCTTGGAACTCAGTGACACAACACCCTCACCCCCTCACATACTTCAAATTATTCCTGTTTAATGATTGGTATAGCACAAGTTCCATTATATTACACCCACAGCGAAATGGAAATATGCTGTTATAATGCTATTATTAGTAGTTGTTACAACCCTGCCCTGTTTGATAAATGACTCTGCATTAATTGGATCCAGGATGTTATTCAAGCTTTGACACATCCACTAGCATGCAGAGATTTGCAATTAAATAACCCAAAATGCCAGTTAAATAACATTTCTTTGTGAACCACAAGCCGATTATGCCAAAATGATATTAATGCTTGCATATAAACAGATGATTAGAAGTAACCATCAGCCTCTCTGCAAAACTATTATGAATAATATTTATATACAGGGCTGCTGCAACCTGTCTTTGAAATATTGTAGGTGTTCTTTTAATCATCTTTCTGCAAATGAAGCCAGTGTGTCCAGAAGGGATAAAAGTACTGTTGGACAGAGAGGTCTTTATTGAGTTAGACACTTCTCTCATTAGACTGTAGGAGTAAAACATGTAAAACGATACCTGGACTAAAACCTGATGGCACAGAAAAACACATTTCTAAAATGCCTGAATACTACATCTGCATTACAATTACATTTTCAAAATATGTATTTGCTGCAATTTGAGGAGCTTCTTATATCACGCAAATGCAAAAATTCACTTTTTTAAAAACTTTCTGTGAGGAATCTTTTTCTTTTTAATGACCTAATAAGCAATGTAATTTGAAGGTATGCACAAAAGATCAACATGAAGAAAGTTTTAGTTTTAACAAAGCTTTCTATAACGAATACCATCTCAGGGTGCTTTACAAGTGCAGAGCAAAAGTAAAATAGATGATGTGCATTGTTTTTTAAATAGGTTAAATGACTTACTCTAGGTTATAGAGTTAGCCAGTGACAGGCTTTTAAACTGATTATCCACATGTCTGAAGTCCCATGCCCATTCCATCAGGCCATACTATACTAAAAATGTACACATACTCTAAAAAAAACTTTGATGGGGCACAATAAAAACAACCAGGGCACAGATTTTGCAAACACTTGCCCTGATGCCAAGGGTTTGGCAGGATAAAACAAGTACTAAGAAGGTAAGATCTAGGGAGTAGTCCTAAATATATTTCTCAGCGGCTGCTTGGCATAAGAGTGTACCTAGGTGGGCCTTCTTAGTTATTAGATGGCACCATGAAGTTTAAGTGAGGAATTAATGGGGCTCTTTCGGATATCCTTACTTGATTTCTGGTATGAAGATAACAACCCAGCTCCTAGTGCTTTTCCCATTACCAGTTAGAATGGCATGTTATTTGTATACCCAGCACTGTTCCTTTCTGCTGAAGTCTTTACAACAAGTTTGTTATGATTAGTATTTTAATTTTTTCTGTGTCTCCTTGGAGTCATATGCATAAACGTTTACATCATTAATAGAGTTCTAATGCTTAATGATTTCAAATCCAATTTAGAATTTGTTTTAAGTTTTAAGGTTGTTAAAATATGTTTGCATCTTTTCTGATGCCATTTTGTTTGTCACGTATGGCACCATTTTGTGGCTACATTGCCATGATGCAATATCTGTTGTTATGAGGTGTGGTCTTGGAAGTCGTAACCTGTGAATCACAACTGCAACGGTATAACGGTCAGCACAAAGCGATTCCTGGCCAATTGAGAAAAAAGCTGAGAGGTAGTGAATACATTTCTTTATTTTTGTCGTTAGTGGTACTAAGCATGAGCTTTGACTGTTGACAAAGAATTTTGGGCTCTGTTTGGACAGATCTTGGCTTGGCTTTTTGACTCTTTCATCTTTTGGTTTCATACATTTCCATCTGCCTCCTGGTTCTTTCTAGGCAGGACAACGCTGAGTACTGTCGTTAATTGCTTGCACTTCCTCTGAGATCCATTGCACTTGTTATTCCATCTTGCATGAAAAGAAAATATTTCACAAATCCAAACAAATCAAAGCAATTCATTCGAATGTTTAAAAATGGCATAAATAGAAATAAAGCTTTGGGTGTTGTTTCAATATATTTATGACTGCACAGACTGTAACTGTATAGTGATAGCAATGCAATTCTCACTAAGGATAGTGAATACAGTTACAGGTCCACATATGGAGCAGTAACCGACAAAACTGAGAAATTTCACCACCAGTTTCTAGGACCTTTATAAAAACATAATGAAAACAACCATCTGTGTCTTGGTTGCTAGGTGAAAAGCTGCAATAGAGAGTGTTATCAGTGCCTGGCTTGTAGACCAAAGGGTCTAAAAGTGTAATCAAATCTAGTATGGCCAGATTTGCTCTGACACCTTATATGCCAGCCCATAATCAAAGAAATATATTTATGGCATGGACAATACATGTCACCGTGCCCATATATGAGTAAAGTTAAACAAGTTAGATACTACTATTAAAAAAAGAAATAGAGAGATAATAAGATAAAAGTGAGGTGTGCATACCACACAAATCTAGGTTTGAGGTGGTACATTGGTATACTCCGGAGTCGTGTTGTTCCACAGGTCTAATAACCTGGGTAAAATCAGCAGTCTACTTGATTGTCTACATTAAATCTTTTTTCCCCCTGCTTAAGTATTTTATTCAGGTATATTGGTTACTTTAAATATCTCAATGAAGTGCTTGTTTTGCTTGACAGCTTTAAACTGTCCCAGTGCAAGTAGGCCTATGCTGCTGGCATAGCTTTCATTATGACTAAAGATGTGTGAAATGAATGGATTTTCATTGTTTCTTCTTTTTTTGTTTCAATTTAGGGT
This sequence comes from Erpetoichthys calabaricus, assembly GCF_900747795.2. Lineage (NCBI taxonomy): Eukaryota > Metazoa > Chordata > Cladistia > Polypteriformes > Polypteridae > Erpetoichthys > Erpetoichthys calabaricus. The sequence goes on from NC_041398.2 coordinate 120,546,057, forward strand.
AAAACAGGCCCCTTCACAATGTATGCATATGTTTCCTCTATTTTAAGCCAATGTCATTTTTATGTAATGCTATTTTTATTTTTTTCCTCAGTCTTTTCACGAACATAGATCTTACAATGTTACAATATATCTACAGTAATGTGATGAGCTTTAAATGCAATAAGAGTGTGAAATCTGCCTCACATGTGAAAATATAATGTTTTATAATTGCCAGCTGCATAAGCACAAACAGCTCTACAATTCGGTAACAAAAATGAAACAAACGCAAAGACTGAAATAATGTCTTTATCAGGTAACCCACCTGAGGATCCACTTATTAGTCTCATTATAAATAATTACATCTAATTTAAACCGGATGTTTTGGTACAGCAAAAGATGTTGAAGAGCCCAGCGTGGAAACAGAATTACAGAAGTGTAGTGTGTACAGAAATAAAAAATTGTTTTTCCTGAGCTTAGCAAGAAGGTATATTTAAATTTGTGCTTCAAATCATCAAATCCTCAGTGTAGACTTTTGATTTTGCTTAGAACCTGTTAGAAAACAGTCAAGCTGACCTTGGCTTTCAGATGGCAACAGACCCACTGAGATGGTACCGTAATTATTAATGTTAATAATTACATTTTGGTGTGACTAGTAAGAGTATTAAAACATTTTGATTTAAGGAAATTGCATAAAGCTACAGTATAAATAAGCAAAATCATATTTACCTCCATTCCCTACATTTTTTAAATAAACTTCTTTCTATGTTTTTTCAAGATTTTATTTTATTTTTTATTTATTACTCATTTACTCTTATGTAAGAAGACCTTAACAAAGCCTTATTTTGGTCTTCTTAACACTTCTAAAACATTCATACATGGGATATAATCCTCTGTGCAGTGTGGCATATTGACATGATGGTAAAATGACTTGTTAATATGAAGGATAACGGGTCTTATATTATACAGACAGACAGACAGACAGACAGACAGACAGACAGACAGACAGACAGACAGATAGATAGATAGATAGATAGATAGATAGATAGATAGATAGATAGATAGATAGATAGATCAAGAGAAATGTGTCTCAGTTAAGCTACCTCAGACCACCCCAATGTGAAGTTTTGTCACATTGTAGTTCATAAGTTCACATTGCAGAGATGAATAAAAACACTTTACTGATGCTTTGTAAGTGTTAGGAAGACTCAAATAAGCCTATGTGAAGATCTTGTTACATAATAGTAAATGAGTACTGTAATAAATTCATTTTTACAGTACCTAAATTGAAGTGTTACCAAACACTGTAAAATGTAAAAGTAATTTCCGATGCTGAGTGACAGGGGCAGTCCAAAATGTTTTGAATTACTTTTTAGACTGTGATCAAAAGTAACAGAAAATGTCTTATTTATTCAGTGTTTAATTCAAAATGGCCTCACAGTTGTGATCCGATTATTTTTATATTTTCTACTGTGCCTCATGAGGTTTTGTACGTTACTTTTGTTTTGTGGTAGGTGACATATTTTTAAATGTGATTTTGGTGACACCATTTTGTGCTCTGTTATGGTGTGGTAACTGTCATCTAATGTAAATCCTAGCATAGCTGAGACTGTTTTGCTTACTGTTGCTATGTCTACTGTCAGTCATGTGACAGGGAAGTGAGGCACCACATTATCACTCATAATAAGATCCCCATGCACAATCCAGCCATCTCCTAGCTTTGGATCTTGTTACTATTCTACTATACACTATTCTTAGTGGTAGCTGGGGGCATTAGGATCTTTTGGTATTGAATCTTTTTTGGTAAGAATAATAATTCTTTACATTTATATAGTGCTTTTCTCACTTTTCAAAGTACATTTCATACTGAGTGGGGGGCCATTTCATCCACCACTAATGTGTGGCATCCACCGGGATGATGCAACAACAGCTATTGTTGTACCAGTACACTCACCGTACATTAGCTATTAGGCAGATTCAATTCTGGTTTAGCTCCTTTTGTTTGAATAATCATTTGATTTGGTTTCTTCAGTATTTCTGTTTGTTTTCTAGCTTAGGTTTTGCCTATTCTTATTCTTATCATCTCCAGGACTTACTACTCATTTTTCTTGTTTGATCATTAACTTATCTACCTAAGTACATAATAATTCCACTGCCTTGGAACAAGTTGGTCCTAAAAGTAATGTTCTCACCCTGAACTAGTTGGTTAATAAGGTGAATTTTAACTGTAATAAAATGGACCATAACAAAGAAATATTTTTCAATCATTTCACTAGACAAAGAATTTCAGTTATTGGGAAGCAGCCACAAGTTATGCTGTTCAAAGTAATTTAAAACAGATCACATTTCTTAGCTATAAAGAGACAGTCTTCATAAATTTATAACCGGTGAGTGATGAAAGTTCACATGGCATAAATTGTCATGGGATATCACACAAGGAAACAATAAATTTTGCAACTTTAAAACACGGTGTCCCACACAAAATTAGATGTTACTTTTTTTGAAAAGTATAATCATTTTATATTTTGCAATATGCAACTTTTTCTTGTTGCAAGATGAGAAATTGCATTGACGACTACAATGGAACAATGTGCTCAATAACCATATGATGTTCATACGTCTACAGTGAGCTAATGCTCAAAAATAAAAGGAGGTCTAGCAGTCATTTGGGAATTTTTGGAAAAGCAATTAAAACAGAGGCAATAGTTTAAAAGGTGTATAATACAAGATAAATGTGTCTATCAAGAAAGCTTTTTGCACAATATTTATTTCACAATAAAAACAGATGGCTGAATGACTGACTCATAAAATACAAAAATGAATAAATAGCTGTGGCAGAATTTGGTGAGTGCCTTATACACACACACCAGTACTAAAAGTGCCAGAGAGCTTGCCGAATCTTGGCTATCAAATGAGAACGCCATCAACAGACACTTGGACATAAATCCAGCATATGCAAACTTAAGAAGAACATGTTCATAATAAATAAACTGTACACCCAATACCCCCCCTCCCCCTGATCACACTGACTTAGCCACCCCCCTACCCCCTCCACATAATTTTTTGCTATATATTGCCATTGATTCTTGTAAGTCTAAGCATTATCCTCTGATGAAGACCCCTGGCAGGGGTTGAAAGCTCAGGAATAAAAACTACTTTATGATACGTGATTCTTTTTTCTCCCTTTGTGGATCTCCAGCTGCAAATATGCAAACCGTATCACAGACCTTCTCTTTCATATATTATATATATATATATATATATATATATACTAGCCATGTGCGCCCAACTACGTTGCGCGTGTTAAAGTTGTCTGTGAAGGGCTCCCTGTTTAAACGCGGCTGCCAGTCGTGAACTGGGCCCTTCGTCGCACAGCATTATGATTTTTTATAGGGGAAACAAAATTACAAAAGAAAACCCTTGGACATTGATTCGATAGGAACAGCCTACTCGGAATCACTGCCCGAATAGTAATTATGTGGTGGTGTAGGAGCATTTCTGCTTCTCTCCGTTCACAGTCCGTCTCGTTTTCACAACGCTGTCATTTCCTTCTCACGATCTCTTCTCAACCTTTCTCCAATCTCGCAGGTTGCTTTGTGGCAATCCAAAGAGTAAGGCAATATACACGGAGCAATGGTTATAAAAGGGGGACACATAGGTTATCCAGGCTCTTTAAAGCATAAATAGGGATCACTTCACTGACATGTGAGCAAGCCACGGTACAACTGTGAGACGCGCAGCACTCGCCGGCTACAACGTAACAATAATAATTTCCTGAACGTGCTGTTACATTGTCATTCATTTTACCCACTGTCTTTCTTTCATTCATATGTTACGTAGGCACGTACCTTTTATCTTCGGCAATCTCATTCTATGACCAGGCCTCAGGAGCTAACCAGCGTAACACTGTCCACCAGCCCTTTCGTTATTCCGGCACATTGTTGACATCCGTGAGTAACAACAACGTACTAAACTGGAAGGTGGTCTACGCATGCGTGGAATTCGCGGACAAAGATCAAGATCCAAATAAAGATTATATATAAAGATTAGTTAATTTAAAGCACAACAATTTGTTTAGTTTGAATGTCTGTGTTTTGAGGTGTGACTGGAGTACTACAGTCTTCAGTAGTATAAGCCTGGAGAAGATTCTTAATGCAATGCCTATGTTTTAGCTGTCTCTCTACTGCCATCTAGTGCTTCTTCTTCTAATTCAATCACGGACAAACAAAGATCAAGATCCAAATATATATATTAATTTCATTTCATCTGTTTACTTACACAAGTAAGCTCTACTTTTAATACCACATGTATGTTATTTGCTGCCATAATAATTTTTACCTGTCTACTTTCTGAAAATTTCTAATTCAGTTCAGATCACCAAGAAGTCCACAGGTTGCTAGTTCATCATGAGGCCAATTTACCTTCCCTAATATACTGTGAAAATACATATAAACACAAGAAGAACCAACTCCATCCAGAAAGAGCACCAGTAAATAATGAAGCTGAAGTTAAAGCATCTGAATGTGAAAGGGCTTCTTAGCTGAGTAACCGTGTCCCCCAATTTATTTCTTCAAAAAGATGAATGATACAGTGCTGAAGTGATTACTTGAACGGATATCTTCCTTTAGAGCATAACTTTCTTAGTCCATCTGGCTGCACACATTTTAGAAATATATTTATGAAAGCTCGTGGGAGCCATAATATGAAGGAATGGGAAGGAATAGAAATGTTGAAAAAGTGGAAGGAGAATAGGATAAGACTGATTTGAGGTTGAAAAATTTTTTCAGTTTTAAGAAAATCGTATTTGACTGATTTTTGCACGTCAAATATTGCTATGACAGGTTCTTGTTTTATATGGTTATTTTAGAAGCTGTTGTATGCCATTAATAGACTGGCGATGAGGGAGGTTTGACAGAGATTGAGAAAAGAAAGCAAACATGATACTGACAGGGTAAAGCCCAGAGTCAATGTCATCTGCACCGGTTGCACTAATCAATGAATATTTTTATTTGTATTTACTTACTGCACAAACACAGTCACACATTGCATCCTAATTTCTATTTAGTGATATGCTGTGAAGGAGAAGGTAAGTAACAATCCTAACATGTAACAGCAGCTCTCACCATTTATCTATTTAAAGAAATTGAAATGGGTGCTTCCATCTAATTTTTTAACTTAGGCGTGTGGAATTGAAGCTTTGGATAGAGCGACTGTTTTTTATACAAAATTCGAAAAAGAAAGGCTTTAATGAATGATTAATGAAACAAGGACCTTTTCACGGGGCAATGTATCAGCTGGTTATTTTACTGAGAACGTTTTACTTGCGATGAGCCATTTAAAGAATTACATCCAACAGAAATTGAATTCCTCGTTGATTTCCTCAAAACAAAGCATTTCAATTTAAAAGTAGTTGCCTCACAAATCTTCCAAAAGCAAGTGTTTAAATGTATTAAAGTACATTTTGTTACCTTAAACCTAGAAATGTAAAATTTAGTTTTTCATAATTAATTAATTAATTAATAATAGATCAAGAATAAAAGGATATTACATATAAATCGCATGTTTTAAATTTATTAAACATTAATGAATAATCCTTATGACTGTACATGCTTGTTTTCTGTTCTGTCTTTATTTCCTTAATATTGTAAGACTTTGAAAAGAGTGACTAGATAAACCAGATAATAAATGGATTCCTAACATTTGATTAATAAATGATAATGAGTGGATTTGTAAAATTTATGTTCTCAAAATTAAGGGTAATTTATATGGAAATTGTACTGTTGCCATTGTTTAGAATTATAGATTTTCTGACTTATTCATATGCTAATCCTATGCTCTTCATAATACAATAAACTGCATTTGGTAGCATAATGATATTTATAAAGGATGGCATAGGAAAAAACTGTTACACATTAACTTTTATTTGTCACATAAGAAGAAACTTCATCCATTCGTTTATTTATTTATTTTTCACACAAGGGAGGAGCCAACACTGTATAGGAAATCAGTCAAATGAAGAAAGCATGAATGAAACATGGCTTCTGTAACTAAATGTTATAAATAAACAGCTCATCTATTACTGTACATAGTTAACTATACCTTCATGTTTCAAAAGCTGCACCATTTAACATAATCTTTTTATATTTTCCTGGTACTTCTTAATTTTGAACATACTCACACGGGAGTAAGATATACAGTACTTTATCTGGCACATTAGGTGTTTCAGTGACTCATATAAAATCAATGATGTTTTGAAAAACAGCTAAAATTTACAATTAGCATTCAGTTCCTCCATTGTTTCTTAATGGGCTTACTCAGTTCAAGGTTGTAGGGATATTCTGCCTATTATTGTTCAAGAAAAAATGAAAAAATAATAATTGTCTTTTATTTCCAATTGTATTCTCTATACTTTTACTACACTAAAGTCACCTGTACTCGCACTGCCTGAAAAGAAGAAATAGTCAATCAATCAATGCCCATCAAACCGAGAAATGCTGTGCTCACAATATAAATGTAAGAAAAAGTCACTCTCTGGGAACTGAACAATGGGGGATGTTTATAAAATGGAAAGATTTTGCTATTAAAAGGCAAGCTGCATGTCTATGCTCTAACAGATACATCAGCAGGGAGTCACCATTTTAGCTCCATGTGGTGCCATACAGATCAAAGCTTTATAATTGTGTGTCCATCTCCCCTGTGCTTGATTGAGAAAAGCAACAAAAAAAATCAAGAAAGATAGCCAGATGAGTTTTGAATTTCATGTATGTTCTCTTTTAACATATTTAGATGTTGTTGTTTTTCAATATAACAATAAAAAAGTGATGGTGGCTATTCTTGGAAGGATGACTGAATTTTACAGTGTAGGTCTAGTGAAAGTCATGAAGATAAGTAACAGCCACTGGATGAGCTGTCCAATGTTTCTGAATTCACCATTGAAATCATGAATGTGTGACCCAGCTGAAATGCTGAAGTTATCTGAGCTCATTCAAATGCATAAAAAGACATTATTAAATACATTCTACAGCAATTTTAAAAAAAGACTCTACCTTTTTATTAGCCTGAATAAACATGCCACATAGTATGTACATGAACTATTTTATGCTCACCATTAAAATAAATGTGTTGAAAGGTAATAGATAAAAAATAATATACCTATAATACAAATTTGATTAAATATATTTACATAATAGTTTAAAAAGACTCCCTTTTTTCATTAGCCTTTTCATAATCATGCTAAATGTAGCTGTAACATTTGAAGCACATCATTAAAATAAATGTGTTTTTAAGCTAAGAGCTCTAATTATACATCAATTGTTCATTATCAGTGATAAACAGCACCAATCACAGCTCAAGGCATTACTTACAGCACACCGTTTTCACCCCTCTCATGTATGTATGCTAAAATATCTGTCTTCAAGCTTGAAATGGTTCACTAATAATAAAACTAAAAAAATCTCTGGTAAAAATGATCCTTGATTTGTCTCGGTTTAAATAAATTTTGCACAATATGTAGAGCTTAATCTTAAATCTTCTATTTCCAGATGTACTAACAAAGTATAGCAAAGATAATACAGTACATCTGATTAAAGGAATAATCCTGTCAGGGAATTGCATGAATAAAATCAAACTCATCAATACAAGAAAAACATCAGGAGAAAAGAAATTATGTATACCCAAAAACATCTGTGCAGAAAAGTGATTATCTTCTTTCAGTCATTAACCCCAGAGGTTATGTTTGACTATACTATATGAAAGCCTTTTCTGACCCAAGAAATATTCAAATTGATTTTTTTTTGTTTGTTTTAGGAAAGTCACTACTGCAGTGTAAACAGTGAATGTCAGTTCAATGTAACTCCTTTACACTTTCAAGGAATGCAGCATTGCATTTAAGCCGCTATACATACTGTACATTGATTTACAAAGTAGTTTGACCTGAAGAACACTTACAATTTACAATTTCCCCCCAGTGTTGAATCTTTTTGTAGACATAAGAGTGCTTCAGTGTTCATTTCTGCTTTAATGGTCTGGTCCAGGTAGTAGCACTATGAGCGTAGGTTCAGTGTCATGCCCCTCGATTCCTAATGAGACTGTAGAACAGTGAAAAGAAGACATTTTGAGGATAGTAAGGAAATATGTGAGAGAGTAAACATAGTGTTATGTGTGGAGAAAGAGAAAGAGGGGCAGAGCAGTAGCTCATAATGTTTATCCCCGACTGTTTGATGTGTGATGAGTAAGTGTCTTAGCTGGTCCACGTGAGACAAGCATAGTGTCTGTTTTAATTAGGACTCTAGGGGGAGATGTTAGTTGTTGGCTTTGTCAATAATAAAAAAAAAACACACTATTTGTGTGGAGTCGAGGTGAGTAAGATAGCTTTTCATAAACCATCAGATCATGATGACTTCTCACCATTTTTAAAGCACAAACGTTAATAAAAATCCAATATTTTTGTATTTCATTTTGAAACAGTAAATGCTAATAGTAACTCTCACATAAAAACTGTGATTAAACTATGAGGTACATGGAAATAAAAATTGTATTGAATAAAATTTGAATTTACATTAATGTATATATGTCGTGAATGGGTGACAGGTGAGCACTGGCCTTACAACAATTAAGGGCTGGAAAGTTGACAGCACAAGTATTGTGGCAATGTTTGCAGGTAATGCTCCAGAAATAATAATTCTGTGGCTGTGAATAAAGATATAGGACAATGAAAGAATCTGTTATAATTTTTTTTAAGTCCTCATTTTGTGGCATATGGATATGGTTGCTACCATCTTGTTTACGCTTTCTGGTCATGTCGGCATTATGTATGACATTAAGACACAGATGTAATTTAAAATGGCAGGACACATTTTGACGTATCCAGTTTTTAGAAAATCCATTCAAAAACTTTAATTCCCCATTGTTTTAGTTAGGGACTAAGAGATTAGGTTGGTTTAGCATTTGCCTTCTTTCTTCAACTACTTTTTTTAGCCTCTCCACTTAGTTTACTCGCTCAGCTTCATTTTGAATCTTTGATATAAAAACTTCTGCTTGGTCTTACTTTTCTCCTCTTAAATTAATCACACGTTGATCAAAAAAAAACAAAACAGTACTGCTGCTATGCCTAAATTGATCAAATAAGGATCATAACAGGGAGGGCAGGTAATGTTTCAGGAGTCCTCCCATCCGGTGGGGGTAAAGAAGGGACGCTCATTATATTTTACATGGCACCTGGCTAGGTTTTATGGAGGACAGGCCTTGTTGGGTTATTCTCGCTTATTAATTGTTAACTTTCACTCAAGTCTGAAGGAAAATCTGGGGTCACTAGGCAGAGCTCAGTGGCCATTCTCATAGGAGTTCCATAGACCATTTGTGACTTTAGAAGTGTTTTCCAGTACAGTATGACACTTGAAGTACATTCTAGTAAGGGATTAAAAGCTTCTCCTATCTAGCACATCACTGAACTTTGAAGTCGGAAAGTGAGGTTGGACAAGGGCTCAAATGGAGAGAGGAAAAGAGGCAATGGTTTTGTGTGAGATATTGTAAATGATTAAAGAAGTTCTTATAGTGTGGAATTGCTTTAGGCACCCTTAAAATTAACAGGGATGAAAACCTTGTAATAGCTAGGACTCATGGGTCATCCAGGATTTTGTCTTTGGTTGTATAGACAATACTTTGGGCTTGCTTGTGTAACATTATTATTATTTTGTTAATAAAGTTTCTTTTGGTGAACTTAGGCTCAAAAGCAACCTTTATTGACCAGTTTATTTGGTTATGTATATATGTATGTATAGTAAAGACTTCTGGGAAACCAGAGGCTATACTTTTGGGATAGTACACAATGCAGGAACCAACCCAGGACAGGCTGTCAGTCCATCGTAGAGCACACTCACTCAAAAACAGTCAATTTACTGTCATAAAGCAATCTAACCGGCTTGTAAAAGGGAACTACAAGAGATCCATGGGAATCCCAAGTGGTCAAGAGAAGAATATTCAAATTCTGCACAGTCAAAGACAGGAGCAAGAATCCAACTCTGGCTCCTGAATCTGTGAGACAGCAGTGCTCTACCCTGTCCCACCATATCACCACATTGTTTTAACAAATCCATACTCTTTTTAACCCACTATATCCAAGAGAAGTTTGTTGGAATAAAATATAAATAGTAATGTGTCTTTATGAATTTTAAAAGTAAACAAGCATCTTTTGTTCTTAATTTCTACAACATGACCTTTTCAAAGAAACTTGAATCAGTTCCTGGTCCCAGTGAGGGGTCAGTTTATCTAAGAAGCTTTGGGTGCAAGTGAGGAAACAGCCCTAGACAAGACACTGGTCAATCTCACGGCCCACACACTCAAAAAGGGGCCAATCCTGTACTGCCAACTGAACTAATATGGATGTTTTTACAGATGTGGGAAAAATAATAACAGAGTACCCACAGGAAAACCCACGTGCAAATGAAAATTTCTTTTTGGTTGTCAACACAATTCCTTTTTTTAGTTTTGAAAGCAGCATATACATAATATTAAGGCATTTTATTGCTTACATATGCCATTTTATCCTACAATTAATGCATAGTCAAAATTACATATTTTGAAACTATTTACATGTAATAGCACATATGCAAAATTAGGATACAGCACAGCAATTTCAACACACTTGCAGGACAGTTCATTGGCTCAGTCCCTATCTAGGCTAGCAGTTTTGGAATTTGAAATCTTACATAAAACAAAGATGACACCATCAGTCGCGTATGCAGAATAAGCGGCCTCCTCGAGAATAAACCTTCATATTAAACCCAGATGTTTCATTGTCTGTCGCCTATATTAGATTTACTTGAAGTCCGATTGTTGAATTCAATTCCACTGTTTTTCTGAGATTACTGCTGCTTTAAATGGATTTGCAGCTACATCATCTGGATTATGATGCTCAGTTTATCATAAACTAGATTTAAGATTGAGCTCTTTTTTATTTTTATTATTATGATTGTACCATTTCCTGAGCTTGATCAAAAAGATCAGACCCCAGGTCCCCTTTGCTTATGTGGCCAGAGATCCATAGTGCAGAGTACAGTAACACACAACCGAAATGAGCAAGAAGACAGCAGCTGGCACCACAGCATCTGTTTCAAGTCACTGTCTACCCATATCCCTACCTCCCCCCCACCTCCAATGGCAGGACTCCAGTTATGTTCCTGTGTACCAAATATTAGCAGGTGTCAAGTCTAAACAGAATACTGCTGCACTATCAGCTTTGATGAGCTGTTTAGTATGAGACAGACCACTCGTAGCTTATCTTTCCCCCATCAGTGTAATATTGTTTCATTGCTATGCGCTAATCCTTTATTTTTTATCTTCAGAGCCTGTCTGGAATTTCATTAAGGATGTTTTGGGTTATCACGTCAGCTCCACCTTGGCTGGCAGACAGTTATTCAAAGTTCCTGTCTTTTGTAGTTCTCCACATGCACCTCGTAATCCAGGAGCAGTCAATGCTTTTTGAAAAGTATTATTATTACTTTTTTTAATGACTGTTTTTTTTCCCCTTTCTTTTGTCTTTCTTCCTCCAGCTGTCTTTTGGGATATTTGTGGAGGGTCTGCATTCTTTTTTTGATAAATTACATTGAAGGGGAGGGGGCCCACTTGTTTAGTTTTTTTGAATACATTTTTCATTTTTCCCATTACTTCATGTTTAGCCTTCATCATGTTTCTTCATGACATTTCCTCTCTTTCCTTCTTGCTTGATCGGTTTTCCTCATTTACATGTTATGCTGGCTTCAGTCGCTGGCACAGGCTAAGAGGCAGTTTCTCATGTGGACAATCTGCATGCTTTTCCAAGAGTGAAAAATGTGTATGTTTCATTTAGTGACACCAGCCATGGTGGAACTTGAGGGTTTGTTTTGTGGGGCTGGGATATTCCAGGGTGAGAAAGCTTCTTTATGTCTGTTCAGATTTTCTTCACTCCTAAACAAACCCAGAAAACGTGAGGTAGGCAAATGACAGGAATACACCAAGGTCAGAAAAGAGAGGCAAACATGGCAGGAAGGAAGATAAATGGAAAATCACAAGTAAAAAAGACAGCAAGAGCACCTATAATTTACATGTGAATGTATTTAAAATAAGCATTAAGGGAAAGGCATAGTGCTATGCTACAGAAAGTGTATTTTTATTAGTGTTTTATACAAGTCAATTTAATACATATTTGGCAAGAAATGTTTCTGTGACTATTATTGCTAAGTAAATTAGCTAATTTCTTTATTGTTTGTATTCACTTCTTCTAATTCTGGGTTGTGGAGGCAGCAAGAGTACAAGGTAGGAACCATGCTTGCATGGGACACCAGTCTCTCACAGGGCACTTTCATGTCCACAGTCACATAGGGCTAATTTGGAATGGCCAAATAATGCAACATGAATGTCTTCTGGGAAGACAGAAAAATGAGGGTACCTGGTGAAAAGTAATTCATACATGGACAAACTCCACATAGCTGGAGACCATGGCTTGGGATTTACATCCAGTCTGCTGTTATGACATTTAATAATGGGTGAATGCAATACTGCAATAAAAAAGAGACTAATGTATAACATTCCTCAGGTTAATCATATTTATATGTGTATTTTATATCCTAATAGCTTGGTTAACAACTCTTCTGAGAATGAAGCTCCTTTGTATTGAAAATAAGATGCACTGTTGAGCATGTGCAAATTCAGGTACGATTCTACTAGAATGCAGTGATAGTCTTTGTCGCTGATACTGTGTGTGCTGTAGAACACAAAATTACTATATGTACCTGCTTACTTATTTCAAGTGTTATTGTAGTTATACACATATTTTTTAGAAAGTAATACATATACAGTAAATTGCTCAGCATGCAATATCTTTAGAAATTCATATATCATAAAGAGATTAGAAGCTAGAAAAAAGGAATTTTAGATAACAGAGTCATCTGTTCACGAAAGGAATCGATGCAGAGCATGAAAGAGGGAACTCTGTTAGAGAGCACATGCAGTATATCTAAGGACGTTGGAGGTGCTCCTTTGCTGCTTAAGGGTTCTGGCTCTGTTCGCCTGAAAAAGTTGCAGAAAGTGAGGCAGCGGATGTTGCCTCTGAGCTGAAGCATGGTGTGAGGTGGAGCAGGCGGTGTGAACATCTAGGCAATAAACGAGGCAGATGACAGCATATGGAGCTACAAGGATGAAGCTGGGTGTCATTACACAGTGGACACAGAAAGCAAACGCATGAGCCCTGGGCCACCTGATTGATCCAAGTCATTAAAATATATATACATATTCCTCTTATGATAAAGAATGTTTATTATCAGAGGTAAATTTAAGAGAGCTAAAATCCTGGAGAGCATCTACTTTGTTAATTGGACATTACTGGATAAATTTGTGTGGTTTTATTCAAATCATCTATATATATAAAAGTCAATGTATGTGTGTGTGCATGTATGTATGTTCCAGCATCATTTCCGAATGGCTGGAGCGATTTTCATGAAACTTGGTACAAATGTTTCTCATTGGGTGACTAAAAATACTGTAGGGTGAAATCAACCTTAACCCACTCCCTTCTGGGCAGGGTGGGGGGTGATCTTGCGGTTTTGTATGCATGTTATCAACTAGTTGACACTCAGAACGACCACCAGAGGGCGATATGGAGGTGACTGCCAGCATTCTTTATTTTTGAGCGGCACTGCACCCCTGTTGCTTTTGAAATTAAATAGACTTGGGCGGTTCCGAGTGTCTTCATTGTTTGTTAATTTATTTTTATTTTTAAAGTTGTGTTTTTTTAATTATATTTTTCTCAAACAATTAAAAAAAAAACTTTATTTTTCTCCCGGGCAAAGCCAGGTATTTCAGCTATGTTAGCTGGTATTTTAGTCTTCGGTGTAAGATATTATGTACAGAAAAAGAAAATAAACTAATCCACAAATAAACATTTTTTAAAATTACATTTTGAGCAGCTAAATATCCAAATAAGAGAGCTGAAAAACACAAATAGCAAAATGTGCTGTAGTATGTGAATTTCCCCTTGGGATTAATAAAGTATCTATCTATCTATCTATCTATCTATCTATCTATCTATCTATCTATCTAATGCACTGAGAATTTCTCAAGGGAATGTAAGACCAGTGACAATATGACTGTGAAGTATGCCTCATATTTGGGTCAAGGATTCTATTATGCAATTATTTGTGGTTCAAGAGATGAAACTCCAAAATACATATCTTGGCCAGCAATTCTAGAAGCAAAGTGACTGCTTCCAGCAACTACTATTATTATAAATTGGACCAGTATGAATGAGTATGGGTGTGGGTGGGTGTGATGGGCTGCTGCTCAGTAGTAGTTGGAGGAACCTTGGCTCCCAGTGACCCAGAACTACATTAAATGACTTTGAAAATGAATGGAAGGAAAACAAAAATGTAATATTGCCTTAAGTCAAGAGACCAATTTAAATAGATACAATTAAATAAAACACAGAAAATGAGATCTGCTAAGGTTAGAAGGTATTTTTTTAGGATGTACTGCCTATGGCCTGAGAAATATCATTAATTTCCTACTTTGAATAGAAGAAATTTGTGAGATACAATTGTACAGCGCAAACACAGGTAATTGAGTCAGATAAGGCAAAAGTTGCCGAGATAAGTATGCTCTTCTGGGAATACTGAGGATGGCAGATTGAGTAGCCAAACTCTAAATGTAGCTAGGTCCACAAAGAAATGTCACTTATACTTTGGGATCTGTAATGACGACTTTGTATTACTGTGTCATACAGTAACTGTGTCGTGTATTGAAACGTTTGGGCATAGAGGGAAATATCCTACAGGTGAATCAAAGCTATTTCAATCAGGAACTTGAGTTTTTACACAGAGATCTTCCATCCTGCCAATGACCAAGATTGCTTATAAATAGAGATCCAACAATATTTGGAAACAAGGTGTTTGCTTACCAAGCAATAATATTTTGTTCATTTCCTAAAGGTTTTTTTTGGCTTTAAGAAGCCAAACCAGAATGCAGTAAGCAGGGTGTGGAGTCAGAAAACCAGAACAATTGTGATGGCTATGAATTGGCAATTAATTGGTATAATTATTTGCCAATATTCCAACTGTTCTGCAGTCACATTTCTAAAACATCTGAAAAATGATTTTCATTTGCTGTAATCTCTTCTTTATTAACACGTTAAAGGTAACACTGGTTCTTATATATTTAATCAAGTCAGCTCATACTAGAGAATAAAAGCAAGAACAGAAATATGCTTACAATAATGATGAAAATGACAATATATAACAAATAATTTCTGTATTTCATTGTTCACACTTTGTACAGCAGAACTTATATCTAAATCTATCCTTTTATAAATTCCAAGTGCTATGGAGCACATATGTCATTGCCATCTCAAGCACTGGAACCCAACTTTGATTTCCACATAGTCTGCTTTTGTCTTCAGAACAAGAATAGTTAATTATTTTGCTTTCATTTGTCAGAATGCCAAGACAAGGATCTTAAAAACATACTAAATGGCAATGGCAGCAAACTGGCACAGTGACACTTTTGGCATGAAGATGACATAAGAATACAATGACATAATCAATTTATTCTATATTCAAGAAACAAAAATCAGTAGCTAAGTAATGAATGCTCAGAAATAGACTTACCAGATACTAGATAATACCTATGTAATGAAAAGCTTTAATTTACTGATGTTTTTAAGAGTGGAGTGTAAAATGTTAATAAAAATGGACTCTAAAACATTTACCAAAGGAAGCATTGTGTATGGAAAACATTAAGCAGGATTTTACAGTTAAGGTTTTGTGTTGTTAACATTGAGCCTCCTTGACCACCAGCACTTTCTGCATCTTTGAGCAAATATAGTAACCTTCATGTAAACTAAGTCAACGTGTGGTTTGTAAATTGCTAGAGGTTAAAGTGTGAGCAAACTAAATGAATGTTTTACAAACATACAGTATGTGTTAAAAGGCACAACAACCCTGGTTCGTTGTCTATAAAATAATTAGGGGCTCCTAGGTGCATTTAATAATAAAGTATGCTATGCATTAAAGACATTTACAAATAGTTTTTTTTAGTCTTAATCCAACTTACAAGGCAGCAGTACCTCCCTATTATGCATCTATTAGACTCTTACTGCTACTTAATAAGATCTTAACAAAGTCTTTGTCTTGTCATTTTATTTGAGTTACTTAGCATCATAACAAACTCTATATACACAAATTTTCTTTCTTTAGCCAGTAATAATAGTTTTGTTTTACTTATATTAAATGGGGTTGCCTGTTTATTGTGGGATTCACAGCATTTCCTGACCGAGACTGTATCTTATATATAAACGTCTACACGTGGAAGTGTGTGTATCTGTCTGTCCGGCCCGGAGTGTGAGGCTACAGCATGGAGCTCAAAGAGCTGGCAAGGCAGTCCCAAGTTAACGAGTCGGAAGAAGAAAGAAGAATGAAACTACAGCATGAAGCTGAAAGAAAGTGACTCCGTCACCAAAGTGAAACCACCAACAAAAGACAAACTCGCTTAGCCACTGATAGACAAGGGGGGCAAGCACATTAGGAAAATGAAACCTCCGAGGACAGAGAAACTTGCTTAGCCGCTGATACAGAAGTGAGGTAAGCACATCGGCAAAACGAAACCTCCAAGGAGAGAGAAAGTTGCTTAGCTGCTGATAGATGAGCGGATCGAGCACGTCTGGAAAACGAAACAGACGACTCTGCATTTCAATTTTTTTTCTGGCGATTGCATTTCAATTTTTTGTCTGGCGATTTCAATAGTTTCTAGGATCCCAAGCTTTTTACAGCACAGGCTTACACAGCTAGTATTTTATATTTTTCAGAGAGGAGTGGCAGAATGAAATCACTTATATTTAATTTTGCATTGGACAATACAGTTTAGGGCTGGTTTAAATCCCAGGCGAACAGCTTCACTGTGTAGAGTTTTCATATTTTCCTCACGTGTGCACAAGTTTTACTCTAGGTATTCTAACCTTCTTCCTATATCCCAAGGATGTGTAAATATAAATTACAACAAACCAGATCCCTGCCTTGGAAGAAATCCACATGGATATGGGAAAACTTAACAAATAGTACACAAACAGCAACCAGACTGGAAATCAAACTCAGGTCTCTGTATCTGTGACTATGTTGCTCCTAGAACACTGTTTAACAGTCATTTCTTACATTTTGCACAAGCTAAAGAAAACACTTAACTTTATTAACTGCTAAAATAGGAAGCAAATTTCCAAGCTCACTAACAGGATATTGAAGAACTGTGACAGACTGAATGGCCTGTCCTTGTCATTAAATGCTCTGATGTTCTTAATTCTTAATTAGGAAACTCACTAAAAAAATCTCTCTGTGACATATATCCCAGTAATGAAAGCTTACTATGATGTTTGCGTTCAAGACCCTTATTAGCATATGAAATGCACGGTTACTTTAATGAGTATACTGAAATGACAATTCCACACTTCCTTTCAAGTTGAATCACTATCTAAAATGTTTAAGATTTGCAATAAAGGCTGTAATTCAGTAAGATACATATATAGTACAAATGCTTAATTCCGTGTGCAGTTTAACTTTAAATGCTATGTACCCCTAAAATTGGTTGCTTCTTTATTTTTTCCACACAAATGACAATAGTCATGAATATACTACTATTCCATAGTTAATTCCTCCTGAAGGAGCTTCATAACTGGCAATGAAGTATTATGTTAAGGGGATACCAAAAGCACCACCATGGCAGCACAGAGAACCACACTAAGAATAATAAAGGTATGTACATGCCAGAATGAGAAAGCAATATTTGCTAGAGGGTGTTAAATCTTTCAGGTTGCCCAGAAGTGAAATGGACATGGGCAAACAAATAAGTGTGCAAGCTTGGATAGAAATGTGCCAGGTTCTGCCAGGAGGGTACAGAGCAGACAACATAACAGATTATGTGTCTGATCTAGTTGTAGTGAGAGAAAGGTCAGGTTAGGATGGCAAAAAGCCAAAAGGTCTTTGGCCTGGCAGTTGGCAGCAGATATGTCACAGTGCATTGTATTTTTTTTTCATATTCCTGCAAACTTGTTTGAAATCAGAGATTGGCACTAATAGTTTACTGCCCAATGTCTAAGCCACAGTTGGCATTTTTCCCTAAACAGCTTTAGGTCCATCCCAAAGTTTTTGGAAAATATGTAGTGGATTTTTTTTTTTTTATTTTTCTTTTCAACAAAATCACTTGTATCCATTCCTGTGTATTGAGAACCTTGATTCACTTTTAAACAGTGCCACCTTGTCCAATGAAATACTGACAGGAGTCTGCAAAAGATATGAAGCGTTTCATCACAAAACGCTATATTACAGTATTCATTTTATCCTAGTTGGAAAAAAGTCCGTTTTTGCTATGATCAAACACTCTGGTGAATACTAACAACCTACAGTTTTATACGTTTGCTAAATTTGTATGAAATGTTCGACTTTCAAAATAAATGTAAAAAAATGTCATTTTTCAGAAAAAGTCTTTTTTTTTTTAAATGTACATATCTTCTGTAAAATAAACATAAGCAATGAATACAGGCAATCAATGTAAGTAAAATAAAATGAATATCATTAATAAGCCTAAGAGAAAAAAAACTGAGCTAAGCAAAGCAAAAAGAAAACAACAACAAAAATGCCTTCAAAAACAAACAACAACGAAAACCATTAAGATGGCATCAAGGAGTTTCACAAAAAGATCAGGGTAAAAACTGAACACCTACTGCAACCATATCTGTTAAACCTCAACAATTGCTTACACATTAATAAATACATTGAATTAGTATGACTGAAAACTGACAAAGTGCACACACAAATGTCATAGCAGGCACTACTGCAGTTGACTGAGGCAAAGCAAGTGAACAAAGAGGGCAGAAGGCAATTGTCAGCAGAGCACAACGATTAAGAATAAATAAAGAATGAACACGATAAAAGTACATGAAGAACTCAATCAAAGACTCCAATGGTCCCATGTTGGATGTTTTGTAGACTCTGGTTGGCTACAGGTAAATATAATTATACTAAACTGGAACTAACATTTTTTGCATTAGGAAACAAAAGAATACATCTTAACAACGCTAAACAGCAGGATATGTGAAATTTCAGTACAGCATGATACTCTTGATAGATAATCATAGTATAATGGTAATTTTAAAACACAGCATATTGTAATAAAACTTCATATTTTTTCACCAAACAATTATTGTTCAAAAGAATTACTTATGAATATTTTTAAGTCCGTTTTTTTTTCTTGTATGGTGTCTCCTGACTCAGTGGCATGACAAGAGCCCCACATATACCATTGAGCTTGTCTTGATGTTTTGCAAGACATCATGCTTTTTGCGTCTCTAGATGCACTAATTTTTTGGATATTTCTGGAATTTAAACCCTTATGATGAAGAGTAAATCAATACAGCAAAATGTGTTGTATCACAAAAATGATCTGAATGTCTTTGCGTTCAATTTTTTAGTATTTCATTTGCCGTCATACAATGAGGATTGTTAGTGACGTAAAGTACATATAGGCTGAGCTTTGAATGGAATAAAAATGCAGTGGTAATGGTCGTCGAGAATTCTGTAGTCATTAAAACCAAGCTAACGTTTAACATTGTCTGTATCTGAGAACGTGTACAAAATATGAAGAAAGATTCAAACAGTGTCAGACAACCTGTTAATAAAGGAAACTACTTTAAAAAGGGTCTTTGATGACAAATGCACATCCCAGCATTTTGAATGTGTGCACTTCTTTTCCTTCACAATGCAGCTGTCTCTAAGTATTTTTTTTAATTTTTATGTCCTGACTTGACTATTTAACATGTTAGTAACAAAATCTAGGTAAGCTGCCAATACTTGAGGCATTAAAAACATTTTACAGCAATACAAGCCAACATTTAAAATAAACAAACAATGACCTTAAACAGGATAAGCAGGGTCAGTAAATGGATGCAAGGGTGAAATACATTGTTACTTTTTAAGTGATCACTTAAAAATATACTTGACAGGAGGCCTACAATTTTCTAACGCAATAATATAAAAATGCGTGTTTAAAAATATGCACATGTAACAACCTTTCCAAAATAGTGTAGGATGTCAGATAAAGATATCAGTGAAGTACAGTTCACAGTGACATATTATACTGCTGTGCTGCAGTGACTTACAAAGACTTTTGGCCAATAATTTTGTCACGCTTTTGATCAGATCAGGGAGACTCTAATTCATAAGCATTCAGAACAAGGCAAGAACTGAAATAGACATGTTGCCATTCAGTTGCAGGGTGCATTTGAATATGGTCACACTGAGTCAAGTGGAGTCAAAATTGATATAACAGCATGCTCTGTGACTGTGAAAGTAAGTTATAGCCCTCAATGGATATCAGTGTTAATGGCACACATACATTAGATAATAAACATCTCAGTCTGACAGTTGTACTTACTGAGTAACATATTCACCAAATATTTTATTAACTAATTAAAAAAGAATATAGTTTATATTTACTTATTTCATCAGTCTGATACTTTTTTAACATTTGAAGCTTCAGCAAAATTTACGCAAAAGGAAAACTTTTTGGACAGGATGAGTCATTTTAAAGCTACTGTTGTTCAAATGTTAGATAACTAAACAGGGAACAGATAGTACACTTATCATTTATCTTCTTCTTCTTCCTATCATAAAGCTTGAAGTTACGCTTTTTTGTTTCTGTGGTGATTTTAAACATTTTTTTTTTTAAAACATATTCTTCTCTTACATGCATTACATTGCATTTGACCTATCACTTACAAAGGTACCATTTGATTCAAGCCAGTGGTGTATTCAAACGGCTAAAGGGAAAAGCAAAGAAGCCTGGCAAGCCTTTATGAATAAACAAGAGTAGAGTTAAACTTATGTGAATAAACAGTGTCCAAATCACCAAACCCAAATCATAAGCCAAAAGCCAAAGTCAGAATATGTAAAGAGCCAAACACTTTTGCAAGAAGATTTTTTGTTTGAATTGAAGCGTACCCTTTTAATATTTTAAAGTTCAAATACATGTTGCTGAGCGTGGCCATCTTTTATATCAGGATCGCTATGATGGTATGAGTCACTGGGCAAAGGCATCATGAGCCTAGAAACCATACAACATCTTAGTGACAAGATAATCAAAATGACAGTCCCTATGGGTTAATACAGTGCCAAAATGGCAGCAGAAAGCCATCACCAAAATGACATTAAACTAAATCTAACACAAAAATAACAACTAATAATGAACAAACAATATCCCAAACTAGCACATATTTAGGAGTAGGGAAAAAAAATCTCTGTATGATCTTGATTAGCTATCGAACTCACTCTCTGTCACCCTTTAAGATTTTCTCATAACTCTGTTTTATAAACAAACTGCAATTCAGTGGCAGCCTAGTAGATACCAGTATACAAATAGCAACAATGCATGCAAACGTTGATTTCAGTAATTGTGAACTGCATTAACAGAACTTTGAAAAATAGCACAATCCGTATAACTAAAGTCAATGTTGAACATAGCAGAAGTGCATCCGCAATCCTCAAATATGAAACATGGAATTAAGTAAATAAGGCCACTACAAGAATAATGTTTTGTAAGAAACGCATTATGAGGTCTGTTTAAGTAATTAACACAAATGAAGATTAATTAAGAGAAGCACCAAAACAGAAAGTAAAACCCTCAAAGTTACTGAGAATAAATATCCTATGTTTAGGAAGTAGTGATTAATTAATCAAAAAAGAAACAATAACCATGAGGCAAGGCAACCTCTAAACAGAGTTAAGGGGATTCTAAAAAAACTCAACTATGCAACAAACTAAGCTAAAATAAATAAATAAATAAATAAATAAATAACGAGAATCCTAGTGTTATAAATTGCAGTTTCCTCCATAGCAAGAAATGGTAAGGCCTCCAAAACATGCTAGGGAGCAGGGTAGAATCTTACTTGGTCTGACCAGCAGAGGTCCACCAGACTTATGCCAATCTCCTAGGACAGGGGTCCCCAACCACCGGTCCGCGACCCACTACCGGGCCGCAGCCGTCTGACGGCCGGGCCGCGAGAGAACTGCCGGCAACGGAGACTCACTCAGACTTTTCAGAACGCTTGGCGGGCGGGGCTTTGCAGCGACACGGAGAGAGGAGAGAGACCGAGGTGAGAGAGTATTACAACAAAGTATTTTTATGGTCCCGACAGTTTCCCCATATGACACGAGTCTATAGAAATCGCGTTACTACGAAGTACATTCAGCAGATGCTTTCATTACAACGAAGTGACCTTGAAATGCCTGAATGAATCATCCACAGAGCAGTTAGATCTGTGGTCGCAGCTCAGATGTGCACGTTTGCACAACGATCCCCAAACAGAAACATTGTAAACGGCAGACACGAAAAAAACGATAACAGTGTTAATGTTTGTGATGTGCAATCTTTTGGAATGGCAAATGCAAAGCATATGTCTTTGTTATATGCAAAAAAAAGAAGAAAATCTCAGGTTGTATACGTATGCGAACTGCTTAATAACTTAATAATAAAAGAAATGTTATGTAAATTGTGTATAAAATTACCCCCCCCCCGACCGGTCCGTGGAAAAATTTGCATCTAATAAAGTGGTCCTTGCTGTCAAAAAGGTTGGGAACCACTGCCCTAGGACACCTGCTGGCTTCATGCTGGAGCAGGTCTCAAAACTGTCTAAGAAAGCTATTTATCTCAAAATCTATAATGAAAGCCTCACTAAAGGTGACTGAAAATGTTCAGTTTGTGTGGACGAGCAAACAAAGTAACTTTATAAATCAAACACCTGCAAAAGTACAGAAACAAGGCTCAGCCAAGTGAAAAGAAGCACAAAGGAGTTACCTAAAAGACAATCCTAAAGCAGAACAGTTTTAATACTTTTAATCAAAGATCAAAATTTTTCACAATACTTACAAAACACCAGTTTAATGAATGGTTCCCACTCTGCCTTTTTAAATAGCCTGAAGAAGGGCTTAAAAGTGGTGACTATCATGGTGGTTCCGCTTCTAGGGGCTACACCCACCAAGAACATGGTACATTATTAAATTTAACGACAAGGTACATATAGACTACAGACCTTATGTCTCACATCATGAAGACCTAAAGAGACTGGTCTTGGACTATACAAGTCCTTATGTGTTAGACTGCCTGGACTCACTGTAGTTTGCTTATCAGACAAAGATTGGAATGGAGGATGCAAGTATTTATCTGTTTGAGAAGGCTTATTTTCACCTGAGCATCACTGTACAGATTATGTATTTTGATTTCTCCAGCACCTTTGATATTATCCAGCCATCTCTGTTAAGAGGTAAACTCAGATATATGCAGGTGGATGAGCCTATGGTGTCCTGGATAATGGACTATTTGTTGTGCAGACCACAGTTTGTGAGACTCAAGGGCTATGCTTCTGATACAGACGTGAGCAACACTGGAGCATCACAAGGAGCAGACCTGTCTTATTTTCACGTCACTCATCTGCACAGCACTGACTGTAAATATAACACCAGGTCATATCACTTGCAGAAATTCTCAGATGATTCTGCACTTATGTTGTTTATTGATAACGGGGAGGAGACAGAGTTTTGGAGTCAGGTGGAGAACTTTGTTTCTTGGTGCAGAATTGCCTGCAACTTAACATCTGCAGAGCCAATGAACTGGCTAATTAAAAGGGAAGGCTCTGTTGAGGGACACACTCTGGACCCCTTGGAGGTAGTAGCAACAGAAAGAATTAAAACAAAACTGATTGTCATTATGAACAATGCTACACATCCTCGCTCTGACACATTAACACAGAAGTGTGTCAAGAAACGCTACTAGGGCTCTTTTATACCAACAGCACTATGTCTGCATAATGCTTTACTGTGACTGTGACAGCCAAGACAAAACTTTTCTTACTTTTACAATTTTATGCTTTATAGTCCTTCCAGTGAATATTTATTTATTTACTTACTTATCTATCTATTTATGTATTTATTTATTAAACAGCTTTTGTAAAAATACAAATTTCCTCCTGGATACAAGTTCTTTCTTTCTTTCTTTCTTTCTTTCTTTCTTTCTTTCTTTCTTTCTTTCAAATTGACCCATGGGACAAAAAAGTTCTGTCTATCTATAAAACTAATACATCAACAAAAATATGAAAATAATAATACAAAGACAGCAAAAACAACGATAAAACCTATAAACATAAATTAATACATAACTCCTAGGGAGGAAACTAGAAACTACAATTTAAAACCACAAGAAACTATGTGTTAAAGAAATTTGTTCAAAGAACAACCTAAGTAACAAGACCAAAATTCTAAAGACCAAAGTCAAAAATCCAAACCATAACTAGACCTTATGTAAAACCATGAAATTCTAAATAAAATGTGCCTAAAGAAGCAAGCATGATAAAGCTGTTTTATTTCTCAGTAAAGCCACAAGAAAATGTTTGAGCTCTGCACTGCTATAGCACCCCCTTTCATTTGTGCATCCCCATCTTTAACGTGACTGATGAGTTAGGCACTGTCTATAATGGATATCTGACAGGCATTTAGACACAAGCTGAAATAGCCTAAAAAGAAAAATGCAGTCAAACTCATTCTAAGATTCATTTCTACTTAGAAGGAGAACAGGCTGTAACACAAGAAACTGAGATATTTGTCCATCAAAAGCAATACAGAAAAATAAATAAATAAATAAATGCATTATGTTCCTGTGACATGTCAAAATAACAGCATACCAATTTTATATATATGTACAGCAAATAAAGAAATGACTCACCTATATCAAAGTAAATAAATTCCAAATACATTAAACAAGAATATGCTCCTGTAATACTTGGTTATGCTATAATTTTAAGAAATGGCATGCTAACTGTGGCAACAGTTGAGTGAATTGGTCATACCATTTAACTAAAACCATATACATTACATTCTCAATGCCATTTCATTCAGTTCAGGAATTCAGGGAGTCAGAGCTTTTTCCTACAGAAAACCAACCCTACAGTTCCTGCCAGTCCATCGCAGGATCAACTCAAGTACAAACTCACCAATTAACCCAGTATGCATGGCTTTAGGGCTATGGGATGAGTGAGAGGGAAAAAATCCTATATAAGCACAAGAACCACATGCAAACTCCACAAAAACAATGTTCTGCCATTGAAACCCAGGACGTGATATCCAGGCAGCAGTTTTAACCACTGCACCGCCATGACTCCCTTGAAGGAAAACTTTCTTCTTTAACTGAGAAAAAATTGTTGCTCAGAAAGACATTCAAAATACACTTTCTTTAACAGATTTACTATAACATCAAAGCCAGAGAGGAAAAAGAGTCTTTTGTTCAAATTAATTCCAAAAAACACACAAATCAATGACATATTACTTCATAATTTAGTTTCTCTCTTGAAAATATATTCAACATCTAACTTAAGCAACATATTACAGATGTAACCCTAAATATATATGCTTGAAATCAGATATAATTACAGCATTTGTTTTTAATAAATACTATTTATCAAGAACGCTTTTTGTTTGTTTGCCTACTACAGATATGTCAGACTTTCAGCTGTTTAGATATAAGGAGTGATTTAAGATTACATAAAGTTGAATAGGTTATATTATCTTAAAGGTAATTAAAAACATAAACTAAACATACTAGTAAGTTTCTATCTGTCTGTTTAAGATCAAGGTACAATCATTCTATCGATGGAAAAGTTGTTTAAAGTTTGACGTGTCCATCCAATAAAAGCAATCCATATACTGTATTCACAATTTACTTCAATGTGTGAAACCTGACATTTTGATTTATTCTGTATGTTGTGACTCAGCTTATATGTTTATACTAAAAAAAGTATTCTGCAGCATACAAACAACCATGCAATTTTATATATATAAAAAAATGGGGATCATTCTAAACCACTTGCAATGAATAAAGTGGTAATCAATTTAACTTAGGAAGGGAATGCTGCATTCTTTTTTATTTTGGCGTTGCCTTCTGACTGAACAACATTCCTAATAACCCAAATAAAACATCCATAACAAGGCATGCTATGATCTAATGCCCAAAGTAGAATCTATATTTACCCACAGAAATTTAAAACAGAAGGATTTTAGACTTTGCAGTAAGGTTGGAAATTTATGACACTCCCAAGAAAATACATATGTTTGGCAACTGTTTCAAGGATTCATCTTTTCTAACAGCAATTCCATATGCAGTTTTGTCAAAAGCCTTGCAAAGTTCTTAGAAGGAGGAACAAAATTGGTGATTTGTTAACTAATTGCAAAACAGTGAATGAATTAGGAATAAAAAGGTATTTGATAAAGCTGTAAGCTGTACTACCTTCTCCAAGGAAATAAATCTTGCCTCTTCAGACAAAATTATGCTCAATCATTTGAGAGCATCTAAGACAGCAGTGAATGTTCTAATTATAGTTATTGACTGAATCAATCCAAATAATCCCATCGAAAAGACAGTCAAAAAGATGTTAAACCGTCTGGCTCACTTGGTAGCAGAGCTATCTATATCCAACTCTCAGATGCAATGTGTGACAGCCCACAGAAGCTTATATTAAAAGGAAATGTTGTATTTTTAATACTTTGACAGAATGTTTCATTCAAAATGAAATGCCTGGATTTCTCAGAAGCTCTTTCTTTTGTGTAGTGCATTCTGCATAGAGGCTTTAAAGGACTTTTTATCAATTTTCGATAAAAAAATCTTTCAGCAAAATAGAAATAATGTTTGTGATAGTAAAATGAGAATTTTAATACGCCATTAATATTTTTCCAAGACTACATTGTGCAAGTTGTCTGAATTTTTTTGGAAGACATTGCAGAAGCTTAATCAAAAATGTAAAACAAGAGACTTCTAATTATCCTTTAATAAACTCCATGCTTTTTAATTGGCATAACATATCCTGTAATAAAATTCCTTGACAAAACATGACAGCACTTTAATATCTTTTTACATTTAAATCTGGCTTTTTATATTTTAATTATTATTTCTGTTAAGTTAATTTTACCAGAGTGATTTTCTTCCTTTGTATTTACATTTATGAGCACACTCCATCCTTCACTCACACTAATAAAAGAACAAAATGAGCATATTATAATTTAGAAGCAACTAGACAAAAGATGATAAAACTAAATATAGCAAAAGGTACGATGGGGGCTGTGTGCACTCTAGCGATGATAACTTTTATTACTTTAAATTGCTTATTCTTAACAAGCACTTAACTGCATTTGTGTAAAATGCAACAAAATGAGACTTTAAATATACTGATCACTTATAGGACCGTGGGGCCACAGAGATCACCCATACAGAGTGCATATTAAAGCTGTTAATAAAAGGGAATACAATTTTTGTTATTTTTCTTAAAACGTCATACTGTGCAAACTTGGGATATTCAGTTTGCACTACAAAATACAAAAATCACAATCTACTGCCTTACAATAATCTTTCAGTTTTACTGAAGAATGCCTCCATACTATTGTGTGAAAATGTAGCATTAAAGACATGACATACTCTGACAGACTCAGAGAATTACACCTGTTTGGTCTCAAGGAAAGGAGACAGTGTGGGAATCTTATCCAGGTCTTCAAATTTCCTCAAAGGCATGGATAATGTAGATCAATCAGAATTCTTACAACTTAAGGTGAATCACACACTGGAGGACATCAGTGGAAAAAAAGAGTGAAAAAAATGAAGCTAGGAAGCACTTCTTTACAGAACGAGTTGTGGGAATCTGGAGCAAACTACTGAAACACGTAGTTGATGCAGAAACGTTGAGAACCTTTAAGAAATAGCTGGATGAGATATTGGGACAGCTTAGCTATTAGCTAAACGAATGAGCTTGATGGACTGAATGGCTTTGTTTCATTTGTCAAATTTCTTTTGTTCCTATGTTCTAGCGTCATAAAGTCTTTGTAAAGATGGAAGTCAACTATATCTAAAATCCATGCTTACATATAGTACATCATTCTAATTCTGAGTCACCAAGCAACCAAGCAGCAAATGTTTGGATTTTGGGAGGAAATAGAAAAATCAGAGGCACATCTAACCTTGACATACTGAAGAAATCACATCACACCTGCATAATACACGTGAGGTGGCAAGCAACTTGTTTTGATGCTATATGGCTTTACTTGTAAACGTGCCTCACTTTGTTTTCTTGTTTAATTTTATGTACAATTCCTGTATATTATTGAGCTGATAAATTAATCATAATGTTTGTTAAATTACTAAAGGTTGTATATAACAGAATTCTAGAAAATAAGTATTACTTATATTGATTTTATTGTTCTGGCATGATATTATACTTGGAGGAACTGAGAGACATACAAAGTGACTGAGCTAAAGATGTAGGCAGGGTTTATTTTTGGTAACATAAGTGTAAGGGTTTCTATTCTGCAACAGGCAGGTATATAAATATGAACAAATTCTTGACAGTGAGTAAGGATATATGTGATTTATTTCTAACAGAATAATGCCATTCATTCAAAGTTTGGTGTTGACAACAACACATGCATAGAGTCTACTGTCCTCAGTTATCATCATTTGTTGCAGACAGAATATGTCAAACTAATTTTCCATATCTTTTTACTATGATCAATATAGGCTCCTTTGTTTCTGAGAAAACAGTATGACCATGTTAATAATACAGAATATATATTAATCATATCAAATGCCTGCTCCCAAAATCTAATAAATGATAAATAAGTTTCAAAAGAGCACAGGTAAGTTGTTTTGAACAAGATTTATATCTTTGTATTCCGTATGTTCTGGTTTATAACAGTCTTGCTATATTTCACAATGGAAAGCTTTAATCCATAAAAACTGGCAAACACATTTCTATCTTGTCTTCCAATATAAAGTTGACCTACAAAGGTTGCCTACTTTTAAGTGGGCAAAAAAAAAAAAAGAAAAAAAAAGCTCTGGCTTAAGATGTTGCTGTTACTCTGCTGCTCATTTTCGTTGTTTCTCAAGGACTCATTATAAAACTTAACATGACATCCAAACTTGGAAAGAGCTTTCTCCTGAAATAAACCGAGAATGGTGAGTCATCTACAGGATGATTGATAGGAGGCTCAGTTTCTTCTTTTCCTCGAGTTTTAATAGCTTAACCATACTGGGAAAGTTTAACAATCTAGCTGTTCATCTCATGGTATAATTAAAATAAATTAAAATTCAAAATGGAAAACGCAATGTTAAAAACAAGAAACAGGAATATTTTTTTTTCTTATTTCAATACCAAGCGATACATTTTAGTGCCTTAGTTTCCTACATGACTGGCAGCCCAGCTGTGTCAAAAATGCACTTAACAGAAATGCCCCTATGGCTAAGGACTTTTAAAAACAGCCATTATAACTTCAACTTGGATACCTGGATGTAAAGGTGAATTAACTAACACATCAAAATTCTCTGAATTTAAAGTGGCATGATGCCACCTGTACACCTCATTATCTAAGTCAAAAAAGAAAAATTTCACACTACAATTATATGTTTTAATGCTGTTTTACAAATATAAAATAGCAGTATTGTTTAACTTCTCGTGAAGCAAATCCCATAAAGTAACATAAAATGTCTAAACAAACACACACACACACACACTCACAAAAAGGCAGCACAGAAGATTTCTTAATTTGAATTAATCATTTCTTTGAATTCTCCAGCTACTGATTCATTTGCCTTTTGGCAAAATGAAGTCAGAGATATTTAGTGCTTTCAGTGGCTTCATCCTCAAAAGATGGAAAGTCACAAAACTTGAAAAAGCTGTAAGAATGCCAAAGGTTAAACACTGCCTTTCTCCAAATGATGCAGTAGTACTTTATTACATGCGGCTCAAGTTAGAATATTTTGCATTGCAAAGTACGTTTAAACAGAACATTTGCTTTTAGTCAAACTGTAAGACATGATACTAAATTCCAAAAGAAGTATTTAATTGAGAAAACTGTGGCTTCATTTGCTACAATTAATACATTAGTTTGAAATAATCTAGGTTCAATATGTTGATTATCATTCCCTATTTAACAAACAAACTGATGTTGCTCTCTTGACTCAAAACATTCTTATTACCACAAGTGTTTTTTTTCTTCCTCCTCTTTTAATCATACTATATGAATAATAATAAGGGATTAGTCACTTCCTATTAACTCTGCCACATATCAAGACTGTATGATTTGATTTTTTTTTATTTCACATATTTGCTAAAGCTTACTGAGTCAGAAAGTTGACTTATTCTTGTTTATTGAAGGAACATAAATGCAAATACAGTAATAAGCAGTAATACACCTAAACTAGACAGCCTTCTTCTTCTTTCGGCTGCTCCCATTAGGGGTTGCCACAGCGGACCATCTTCTTCCATATCTTTCTGTCCTCTGCATCTTGCTCTGTTACACCCATCTCCTGCATGTCTTCTCTCACCACATCTATAAACCTTCACTTAGGCCTTCCTCTTTTTCTCTTCCCTGACAGCTCTATCCTTAGCATCCTTCTCCCAATATACTCAGCATCTCTCCTCTGTACATGTCCACACAATCTCGCCTCTCTGACTTTGTCTCTCAACCGTCCAACTTGAGCGGACCCTCTAATGTACTCATTTCTAATCCTATCCATCCTTGTCACGCCCAATGCAAACCTTAGCATCTTTAACTCTGCTACCTCCAGCTCTGTCTCCTAAACTAGACAGTAAAATGTTAAAAAGGTCAGTAAAGTTACAAATCAACCAAGTTTTATATAGCCCAGCCACAAGATACATGATTCAAGTGATGTTACTCAACTCTACTGTTACTGTTAGCTAAGTCAAATGTAAATGACAGGCAGACAGAGGATTGCAATGCTTCTTCGCATAGCCATTAGAGTTTCTGCTGGAAGCTAAAGCATTCACCTCCTGGTTGCCCCTGTGAACTTCTGAACTTTGACTTTGGAGGCGGTGTGTCAAGTCCCAATATCTGTAGCACCCTAAATGTGAAGCTAGAAGAAAAGTTGGCAGAGATTCTCTTGGATGGTACATGAGGGCATTGCCAAAAGGAACAGGTAATTAATTTATAGCAAATCTGAGAGTCAGGAAGAAGGAGAGACTGCATGTTTCTGTACATATGTCTGACTTAGTATATTTTATGCTTTTAATGATGAGAGTTATTCTATATTGCAAGTGTAGAGATGAACATTGTGGGGGCAAGAAGCCATTTTTACAATACCAAAAAAATTCTAAAACTATATACAATTGAGTTCCCTAACCTTATAAGAGGGGTACATGTTTCTAACATTTTTGCTCTATCGAATGTTGGAAATGTAATCTAAGATTCAAAGCTACAGAGAGAAACTAAGGTGGTGCGCAGCAAAGATTACCTATATAATCTGTCACTATGATTTATGCTTTAAATGGCTATGATGACATATACATAATTTTCTTGCTATTTTTACATATTTAAACATACAAACACCTGCATATATACACATATATTTTACTTTATAACAATATGAGATACAGGATTTACAGAACATACGCATTTTTAGGGTTGTTCACTTTTTTGAAAACAACCAAGAGAAGCTAGGTAAATAAGAATAGAGATGACAGCTTAGAATTTATCAGAATTTCTGGTTAGAGGGGCAAAGCAGGAAGAAAGGGCAAATGTTATAAATGGTATTTATGTATGATGATAAAAGGGGGCAGCCACATCCTGCTTCTGTCTATTTATTTTCATAATTTAATACCCCTATGCTGTTTTCTTGGAAGTTATTAAACCATCAAGCCTTTGGGTTTTTTTCTCTGAAAAATGCCACTTGGGCTAAGCTGAAGAGATAAAAACTCAAAAACAGACAAGAAAGTGCCTGTTGTATCAGACCACTGCTCTGAACATGATAATGATACGTTCCTTACCTCTACAGCAGGTAGTATGTTGTAATCTCCACAACAGTTAGTATGTTCTATAATGTGTGAGTGCATTGTCCTATCTCCCTGAGATGTCTATATGTATGTTTCAGGGTTGGCAAAAAGCCATCAGGTAAAAGAACATATTTTTTTAGTGACCATGTGCCTCCTGCAAAATACAACAAATATACTATTATACGTCCTGGGAAGCACAAAATTCAACATCCTGTATGCTTTGAAGTCTACAAAAGTTATATGTTGTATATATATATAATAATTTCAACTGTTGCTGGCAGGTTTTCACACAGTAGATTAAGCTGTAAATTACATGAATTTAAACCATATTCACGTGTTAACATGTATATATTGGTGTCTGGAATAGACAGCACAGTGGTCCAGTGCTGTTTGTTGTGGTCTCACACTTTCAGAAGCCTGGTTTGATTCTGGGCCTTTGTCATTTTCAGTGTTGAATCTCTGCCACACATGAAAGACATGTAGGTTAGGTTAATAATGACTTTAAATTTACTTCCTTGTGAGTGTGTCCTTGTCCTCTCCGGAACTTTGCCTTGAATCTAATGCTGACACCAGCCCTGACAAAATCCTAAATTGGAAAAGATGAGCTCTGAAAATCATGGATGGATGGTTTATGCAATGATTAAATGTAAACTTCTTTGTATATCATGTAGCAGGTAGCTAGACATACCCTGAAGATGCAGTTATGTCAAGTGACCCATCTGTTGATATTTAAGAAGAAGCACCCTACACATGTACAGATCTACTCGTACTTATGCTTCTCTTTGGCTCCAGTCTCAGGAGTTCTGTTTAACCCACTTTGAATTTCTTATTAACCTTGTTTGCTCTCTTGGACTTATTTTCCATCTTTAGATAGATAGATAGATAGATAGATAGATAGATAGATAGATAGATAGATAGATAGATAGATAGATAGATAGATAGATAGATAGATAGATAGATAGATAGATAGATAGACAGTGTAGTAATTGAGGTATTTATTTACCTCTTGAACCCTCAGGTACCACGCCAAACACCAGGTAAATGTACAATTATTATTTTTTGTATTATAATAATGTGCACAAAGCACCCTCCACTTCACACTACTCATATAATCCACAAACCAATCACAATACTCTCTCTCCTCCGCTCCCAGACACTTAGCCACCCTACCTCCCAGCTCAGCTCAGTGTCTGGGCTTTCCCAGAGTCCTTTTATACTCCCTGACCCAGAGATGTTCCTGCCCAACAGTCTACAAGTCCTTATTACTTCCGGGTCAGGGTAAAAGTCCTTTTCTTCAACCTGGAAGTACGTCAGTTCTCCTGTTCACGTGACCAGGACGTACTTCCAGGTTATAGGGCACATAAGAGTCCACGAGCCTCCCTACAGCGACTCCCGGTGGTCCCTAAGGTATCCAGCAGGGCTGTGCATAAAAACTACAAAGTCCATGAGGCCCTGCTGGACTTCGGGACATGTCCATGCTGTCGGGAGAGCTCCTCTATCTATCTAAAGATGGAAAAGTTTATCAAGTGCTGTCACTGCTGTGACAAAATGATAAAACATATTTAGTTTCTAACACTGATTCTCCTATTAATAATAATTTACATGTATTTATTTAGGCATAATTCTGTCAGAAAATTACCATCAGTTATCAAGTGTATTGCATAATTCTTTCAGTACTTCGGTCTTTGAAAGTCTTAATCGATTAAGTCTCTTCCTCTTGGTGGGGTTTGAACTAGCAGCCTTTGTGCCTGATGTTTCCAGGATAAGCTGTCTCCCTGTACAGTAGTGAAGCAGTGGATATGAACGTTCAGAAAATGAATGGAGAGGATCTGTGACATTCTTTAATAAAGTGTACTGATACATATTGATAGGCGGTCTAAAGTAACTGGCTTTCTCTGATTTTAGTCCATGCAGATAAAATGAAGCAATCACTCTGAGCTGAAAGCTGAGCTGATGGGCGAAATGGCAGCCTGCATCAATTTTTCCTTTATTTCATTTAGTGGTAAAACAGTGCTTCAATTACTCTTTTTTAACGGTTTAATGAAACAACATAGTATTTGCTAAATTTAAATGGCACAGTAATCTTCCATTCGACCACAAAGAATATTAATGAAACCACACAGTATTTGCTGCTAAACCCAAAACAATAAGTAATTGCCATATGGTAATTAACAGGAATATTTCTAAGCAGCTTTACATTAAACTTGACTTGACATTTTTAGATACGAGGAAGGATTTTATTTTAATAAAAAGTGGTTAACAGCTTAGTGTATAGCATATGTAGATTGATTCTGGGCAAAAAAGTTTAATGCCTATAATAAATGCCGTAAATTATTAAGTCTGTGATTTATTTTTATGAATGTGTCCACACCACAGTCTTTTTGGTAGACTATCCATTTACCCCAAAAAAAGCACATTAAGATGGAAATGATAAACTTGACAGTGGCATCTAAATTGCAGGAAAAGCTTTACAGTAGAATACCGTAGAATGGCACAAAACCTTTTTTATTGAAATGTTAGATATCAGGTAAAGCATGACGAATGTTCCCTGTAGGACTTTTCTTAGGAATGACCACATTAAAGTGTGTGCACATCCTTCCTGCTGCAAGTGTAGCTGCTTCTCCATGAGAACGGGTTGCCCTCTACTCACCCTAAACACAAAATATACTGAGAATCCTTGTTGAGGGACTAATGCATGACTGAACTAAGTACAGCCATGGTAATCTTAGCCCTAGGTATCATGGAATGTTTTTCAGAGCCAAAATGCTAATTTCATGCCTTAAAATACTTAGCAGTGCAGAACAACTCCCTGGACAAGCATGGTGACAAGGGAGAAATCGCCATTGTGGACTAAAGTAACACATAGCCTGTCCTGCTCCTCGGAGCAGCCTGAAGCTGAATAATTTGCGCGCACACACAGAGACACCAAAACACAGCAGTTAAATGAATATACTCCTAGTGAAAAGGGCACCCACTGAGTCAGTGTTTCAAACAAGTATCCCGCTGTGCTAACATGTGCTTTGATCATTATTTCAACTGCATTACAGTGAGCTTGTAAATAGTATTTACCACAGTAAACCTCCCATCCTTTTAAGGTTTACTTTTAGCAGTTCAGGGATGAAGCAAACACCATCACTTTTTTTTAAATAGCTTTCAACTGTTCAAAAAGCTGTGCATTTAATATTTCCAATTAATAAAAAGAAGCTCAAAATTCAATGGTTAAAAATTGTAGATAACATGAAGGACTCGTATGCCAAGCTGCCAAACTGAATGACATGACATTGGTTTTGTTATAAAACAATTTTAAATTTCAGATTATGATGGTATTTGCTATTTACACCTCTAAATGGCATGCATGGTTTAGTGGGAATGGACATGTTATCAAAATACATTTATCATAATTGCTCATAATGTGTTGGCTCAGCTCAAAAACATTCATTTCTATGCAGCACAAGTCTAAGTCTTCTGCTATAAACAGTTTTCAAACCAGATACTATCAAGAAAAATAACAGTGTGCAAGTCTGAAGATAAAGATTCAAGTAGGAAACATTTTATTTGAAAATTATATAGTTAATCAACAGTACAGCATCAATCAACATCAAAACAGTAAGACTTTGTTTGCTATTAGGAGTCAAGATTGTTTTTTCACTATCAATTACTATGGGCTTCCTTACTTCCTAATTGCAGATTATCCAGGGTGGAGCTGGTGGACCAGTTGGCATTAGTCTTAAGGACTATAAATTGCTTGGTCTGGATAACCATGGACCCCGGAGGTTTATGTTTACTGGAATTTCTATACACTAACATTTTTTGTCTTCTTCACCTTAGCCAGTTTAGCCTTAGCTTTTTGCATTACCATTTCATTTTTAACAGAAATGTTAAGGACATTATTAATGTTCACATGTAGATGAGTATATTTGATGTGGATACCTCTGTGTGTCGCTCTTACCCAGAACTAAGGTAATAAAAGCAAAATTTAAATAAAATTAAGCTTTATTGTACAAAACCTGAAAAAGTCAGGGGTAAATAGAGGTATTACTCAAAGTAACTAAAGGAAATGACTACCCAAATAAACTTTATAAAATAACTGGATTGTGCCTGGTGACGTGGGATGGCCAATCTACAAAACAGCTGTCCAAAATATAGTACACAAGACCTCACAAATGAACTCCTTCCATTCACCTCCAAATATCTGGCAACACTACCAATGTGAATCCAAATGCAAAGCTCTCTAGTTAGGGAATGGCATTTAGACTCCCTCTCCATTCAATTAGGCATTACCCAGAACAATTTCCCCAACGTCCCATGGCCTGTATTGCAGAACTCTCTTCTTGGTCTCCTTGCACCCATGAGCCTCAATATAGAATTGAAAATATATGCTAGAATTAACTTCTATCACAATCTCATGAGCAAGACAATCGTCAAGTGGCTGCCAACCTGCACATTGGGTTACATTCACAATGGGTCCTTCAGTTGACCCAGTGTTTAAAACAAATCATTCAGGGCTGCTTCCCTCTAACAAAGGGGACATGACAGATGTCCAACAGCAGATGGCCCAAATAACCATCACTGAGGAACCTACTAACCCAATACAAACCACACTGGGTCCTCCAACTATTTTTTCCATTGAATCCTACATCTTTCTCCCCCTGGCACTGCCTTGCCAGGCTGACTACATTATGGATCCAGTGTTTAAAACCAATTATCTTCGTGAAGCTTATAGATTCTCTTCATGTTTATGTGTGTGTGTGTATGTTTTTCAGGTACCCTGGTTTGGTTTTCCACTAAAGGTAAAGATGTATATGTTAGATTGTGAGTGAGTGTGCTCCAGCTTGTGTTTTTTTTCCTTTCTTTTGCATGATACAACTTAGATAGGTTCCAGTTCTCTGCCACCCTTATTGAGATTAAACAGATATGAGAATGTTATGTATTATGCATAAACACATATAGTATACTACCATATGAGATACTGTTCTGAAAACATTATTGGCTTTAAAATATGAATCACTACATATATCCCTCCAATGCACATCAAATCAATATAACATAGCATTCTTAAATGTTCTTAATGTATATAAGCATATAATCTTGAAGTATATATTATTGCATACTATAGTGTTGCAGAAAGTTAACTAAACTGAATAGACTATACATTGAAATGACTCTGGATAAGTCCATATAGGTGAGTTCTTTAATGTATTGAAGAGTTGATTACTGCCTTTCCCTAATACTGATAGGATAGGTTTTGGCTCAATGGACTAAACAAATTCAAAACATGAGTGGAAGAATATGTTTATTAATGTGTAAAGCATGTAAAAGGGACATCCATGCATGCACTTGATTTCAATTACAGGGTCACAGTGAGTCAAATTTATCTTGAAAGTAATTGAGACAAAAATGGAAAATATGCATCTATCTATTTTCTAAACCAGCTCGATCAAATTAATGTACACAAGGGGCTGGAAACTATCCGGGTACAAGAAAAATAAGAACTTTGGGTGGACCTGTTCATCACAAGGCACATCAATGCAACAACCACACATACCAGGACAGTTTCAAGTGACCAAGTAACTTGTGTTAACAACTGTGGGTGGTGAGAGAAAATGAGAGAAATTCCATATTGAAACATTCTGTATAAACTCCATATAAACAGTAGTGATAGGGAAGGGATATGCATCCAGTCTTCCAGAGCAATAAGGCTAACACTGCACCACACTGCTGCTGTCCCCAGAATGCTTTGCACTGTGTGCAGTCAGGAAAAGGTCTCCTCTCTGCTCCTTTACTCTGTGCTTTATTTACTAAGTGGGTTGAATGATTTAAGGGGAGAGAGGCATTTGGTAAGGGCCGTTACACCAGATGATGGGGTTTCTTGTGAGAATATAGGAAGTACTGTATGTGGAGGTGCTTATGATCATTAACAAACTCTAGCAGAGTTAAAACTTTTTGTCTTCTTTTAATCTTCCACAATACATACCATTTTCATTTATATCCCATTATTTATTCTTTTATACTTGTATATTAAGCATTAAGCCTAACCATTTTTACAACAAAAAAATAATGATAAGACAGTGCTAGAAATGACAGACATCAAACCTGCATTAAACAAATTTTCTAAAAGCTAAGGAAGTTTACCATTGGGAATAATTCAGTTGCTATGACAAGATTTTGTCAGGATTGACATGCAGATCTTTTCCTTTCTTATTCTTTGCACCAGAAGGTGCCAAAAGCAGCAACTAATGTGCCCATCAAACAAATGCTATTTGTAAAGTTGAAGAGCCATGCTTTTAGATGCTAGCTGAGTATTTAAAAGTAAATTGGAATAATTGAAGTGTGTAATCATTTTTTTTTTATGAAGAAAAAGGGCGCCATTAGAAATGTAAATACTTTAATCTACAAATGATTAGAGTGTGGCCCAGAGGTCTTTAACTCTCCTCATGGGAAGCAACGCATTAAGAGGTGAGACATAGCAGAGCTGAAACCTCTGTGGCAGTGTGAGACCTGCAAATCCCACATGAAAAGCTAATTTTATAGGTGAAACAAAGCACTGAACAATAGGCAAAGGCATTTTTATTTTTTTACCGTAGGTAAATCGTTTGAATTAGATCATTTAAAGGAACATCACGTAAGTACAGTAATTAATTTTACAGGTGGTCTTTAGAAAAGTGTAAAACCAATGATTATTTGATAATTTTCTTAAACCCACAGAATGCCAGTGATCAAAATATTACAGTGGTTTTTTTTTATTAAAAATTATCTGGAGATCTTTTCCATGAAACATATGCATGCATCTTCTCCTGATTGTTAGTGTTGGTCTTGTTGCTTGGATAATTTTAGACCTTCAGCAAATAAAAAGCGGTTGCATACACAGTAGTTATAGTTCTCTATTTTGAAGACAAGCGTGATGAGCAGATTAGGTAGCAATATAAACAAAGTATTAGTAAAACTAATTAAATAAGTAATTAAAATAATAATAAATGATTACTCATTAAAGTAGTTTAAAGTACAATGGTCTGTCAAATGAATGCTGTGAGGATAGAGTCCCAGTCTCAGTGAGGCACTATGCAGACATATTGCTACTGGTATAAAAGAGACCCAGTAGCATTTCTTGACATATTTCTGTTGAATAATAAGTTGCCTGAAAGTCCTCAGTGTTAGTGTGTCAGAGAAAGGATGTGCAGCATTGTTTGTGATGGGACCTTTAGGGTCCTATAACTTAGCCTGCCCTTTTAATTAGCTTGTTAATTCGATGAGCCTCTCTTGAAATGATGGTACCAGCCCAGTGCACCGCACCATAGAAAATCACACTAGCCATCAAAGAGTTGTAGAAGATGTGAAATAAATAAATACATTAATAGGTGGATCTATGAATACTGTAAATATATGTACACACACACACACTACAGTCTGAATACACACCAGAATGTGTAAAAAGCAAGAAAACTAAAAAGAAACACTTCTGACTTGGCTGTCGATGAAGTTATTAACATTTAACTTGAAACAAGTACGAATGCAATGAAAGCCCATCTGCTTCTTTACACTACAAAACCTAAACATTTGCACTTCTTTAGAAATATACTTCTGGTACTTATTACTCTGCAACTACTCTTCTGAATAGAATATCATAACAACAAAAAATCAATAAAAAAAATCAGTACTGAAAAGTGCAGTCAGAGTTTTTGTGCTTGTCTTCTTATTATTGAACATTCTAATTATTTTACCTTGTATATCATATTCATAATTGTAAATTGTTTTTAATACTGTGCCAAAATTGTATTACATATATATTATTTCTTTATTTAGCTTAGGTTTCACAGAAAGTAACTTCCAGGTTAGGTTTTGCTAACAGCTCAGAAACTTGCTCTGGCTCAATTAAAACTCAGAAATGCAGTTTACAGTTTATTCTTTAAATAGTAAGCCACACTTCCTGCACATATAAAATAAAACATGAAAACAACATGCTGACACCACACAGACACCGATAGCAAGGTTCAAGTGGATAAATAACTGAAATGTTATTGCAGTAATGTGCACGCAAAACAGAAACATTTGAGTAAATTAGAGGCAGAATTTTTTGAAGTAAAGACAAATAGCAGATTTATCCACTATACTCACGCATGCACTGCCTTCTCAACTTATTAGAACCCTGTGTCAGGATGAGAAAAATCTTAAGATTTCACTGAGATTTAATTATTCAAAGAACAAAATTCCCACAGAAA
Source organism: Erpetoichthys calabaricus (assembly GCF_900747795.2). Classification (NCBI taxonomy): domain Eukaryota; kingdom Metazoa; phylum Chordata; class Cladistia; order Polypteriformes; family Polypteridae; genus Erpetoichthys; species Erpetoichthys calabaricus. Next base: position 120,586,131 of record NC_041398.2, read on the forward strand.
AATTAAACATTTTTTCTTTGTGAAAAGTCAAGCAAAATGACACCTTTTATTATAATAATCTTTTTAGTTAGCCAATAAAAGGTGTCATTTTGCTTGACTTTTCACTACATTCATAATGGCTAACACGGTATAACACCCTAGTACTACAGACATTTTTTCTTAAAAATACATTTGTCACAGATACTGGCAACCTCAGAAATCTCATGAATAAGATCTAATTAACATATATTCCCATTCATATTTTCCCTTTTAAAAGCACTCCTGAGTCTTTAGTGACCCTTCAGTGGAAATGCATGTGTCAAATAGTGAAGATGGCATGATATTTTGAAGGAGATGTGGTAGAGTTGATCTCTGACTGCAGTGAAAGTGCTCACTTTAAGGTGGTTGGCAAAGTACTAACAGGAGTTTGGTAAAAACATAAAAGAGATATTTTTATTTAAAAAAAAATCCAGCAGGTCCTTTTTCAAAAAGTTTACACTTGTACCTTTCATATTTAAAAACAGTAGAGGGTGTACATTTTTTGGAGTAATGATAAAAAGACTACTTGAAATTTGGAAGGGAGGGAGAAAACAATAAAGTTTGGAACAGATTTCTTCACTCTGATATACTACTGTACAACACTAAACTAAATCAATACTTAAAGGTCAATTATTAATGGAAGCACCATCACCTGAACCCAAATATATTTTGCATAATCATTGGAACTCTCCAAATGAAAAGCAGTATTGTGACAAAGAAAAGTTTGATCTGTGAGATAATGTTTAAAGCACATAAATTAATTGAAGAATTAAAGGTAATGCCAGACTGTAGAGATCATTCCTTTATAATTAATTCAGTTAAAGCCATCAAATGTGTTTCGGAGCTAGTAATCTATATATACATTTATATACGTATACACACTCATATACAGTATATATATATATATATATATATATATATATATTGTGACACAGACTTCGAATGCCGTGAATGTAATTACCCCGATCTACATGCTGTCAAATAAACGAACCACACGCTGTGGCACAACGTTAGGGGCATCGCCTCTGACGCTGACGTCCGAGGTTCGATTCCCGAGAGGGAGTGCAGTGGAGTGTGTACACCTGATGAGCCCAGAATGAGGGCGAAACACGTGTCGTGTACTCTTTGCATTTATTTGACAGTAAACTATTGCAACCATTCTATGATCTGCTCTTCACAAACTGAGGGCACCGTGGCGGATGTTAGCAGATTGCTGGCCAACCACAAAGCGTTACCTGGTAGGTAACCACCCACACTAACAGATTGTGACACAGACTTCGAATGCCGTGAATGTAATTACCCCGATCTACATGCTGTCAAATAAACGAACCACACGCCGTGGCACAACGTTAGGGGCATCGCCTCTGATGCTGACGTCCGAGGTTCGATTCCCGAGAGGGAGTGCAGTGGAGTGTGTACACCTGATGAGCCCAGAATGAGGGCGAAACACGTGTCGTGTACTCTTTGCATTTATTTGACAGTAAACTATTGCAACCATTCTATGATCTGCTCTTCACAAACTGAGGGCACCGTGGCGGATGTTAGCAGATTGCTGGCCAACCACAAAGCGTTACCTGGTAGGTAACCACCCACACTAACAGATTGTGACACAGACTTCGAATGCCGTGAATGTAATTACCCCGATCTACATGCTGTCAAATAAACGAACCACACGCCGTGGCGCAACGTTAGGGGCATCGCCTCTGACGCTGACGTCCGAGGTTCGATTCCCGAGAGGGAGTGCAGTGGAGTGTGTACACCTGATGAGCCCAGAATGAGGGCGAAACACATGTCGTGTACTCTTTGCATTTATTTGACAGTAAACTATTGCAACCATTCTATGATCTGCTCTTCACAAACTGAGGGCACCGTGGCGGATGTTAGCAGATTGCTGGCCAACCACAAAGCGTTACCTGGTAGGTAACCACCCACACTAACAGATTGTGACACAGACTTCGAATGCCGTGAATATATATATATATATACACACACACACACACACACACACACAGAGGGTGAGTCAATATTATGTTAACACTGATGGATTATTTTTATCTCAACCACACCTTTCCAGGTCGATGGATGGGTCATGGTGGACCATTGCTATGGCCTCCACACTCCCCTGATTTGACACCCTGTGATTTCTGGTTATGGGGCATGGTGAAGGAGTGTGTGTGTATAACAGGAAAGTTTGCAATATCAATGACCTGAAGGACAGAATACGGACTGCGGTATCATCTATTCCTCATGAAATGTGTGTCCGGGCTTTAAATGGTACTGTTGCTCGTTGGTTTTTGTGTGTTGAACATGATGGCGAACAAGTTGAGACATTCCTGTAAATCATCTTGCACATGTTTTGTGAATAAATTGTTTCCGCCATTCAAATGTTAACATAATTTTGATTCACCCTGTATATATGTATATAAAATGCAAAGTTGACTGACTAACTGAGTCACTCATCAACAAAAACATTACTTCCCATTTAGCTAAATTTAGGTAAGAATTGGCAGGATGGTAAATCTAAGGTAGTTGGTATCCACTAAGAAAGGACATTTCGATATTACAATATTTAAGAGTAAAAACACTGCACAATAGAAAATCTAACATACCCCAAAATTTCAAAAATGCCTTGGCAGATTTGATAGAAATTTAGTGATGTTGTAGAAATGGGAAATTTAACCGACACATGTATTTTTATTTGTTGATATTTGTAATTAATGCTGTAGTAAGTTGGACATTCTAATGCACTGTGTCCTGTTTCATCATAATGCTAAGAGCAATTGCACAGAGAAGTGGGGTGTGTTAGTTTATGCAATTGAAAGATGCCTTAGAAGGGAAGTGAAAGAAACAAAGTTCAATGAAGTTCAAAGAAGAGTAATATACCAAGTGTTTGCCAGGTGCTGTGGTTGTGAATGTAGTTAATTTAACGTAACTGATCTAGTAAGACAGGTACTTAATATATATTACCCTCCATCCCCTTCAGCTTATCTGCAACCTTGTACAGATGCTGAAGAGTGGAATGCAATTCCCATCAGCCACTGTGCTGCTCCAGCTAACAAAGTTTAAATAAGAGTACTGATAAAAGCTTCATGTCATCAAAGGTAGTAATATGTGTGTTTTTTGTCCCCCAATCACTTTGCGATAATAATATAATTATTTTCTCACTGGATTGCAGCATTTAATTTGGTGCAGCGTTTCTCATTCTTTGTGGCCTTGAGATCCAGTTTTACCTTTTTACATTCCATGACGATACACAGACAATATTTGAAGAGAGGAGGTGAATCAAGCCCAATTGAAGAGTGGGGGAAAGGGGTTGAAGCACGATTTCTTCTATAGCAGATGGAAATGCGGTTTTTCAGAATGTGATAAGAAGGGAACAGGGCAGTGTTTTTAAATGAGTAAAAGTAGTTAGTAACTTTTTTTTTTGGTAGACATTCATCTCCACTGTAAACTCAAACAGTACTATTTTTTAGCTTTGAATAAATCAACATTAAATTACCCTTGTAGCATTACTAAATACAATGTTAATGTAGAGTTCTGCTGCACCAAAACCAGCAAGGACTGTACTTAGCTTGCTCAATAGAAAGCAGCTCAAGTGAACTAATGATATTAGCTCCTGGTAATAAAAATACAAATATTGTTTACTGGAAAGTAGTTATATAGTACTTCTGATACTTCCAATTAACTATACCCCGACCCTTTAACTTAGAAAATTTTCTAGGTAACACGGCTAGTGCATTAAAAAACACCAAACTTGTTCACAATGCAATGTATGTCCTGTAAAGCACATTTGTTTTTACATTTATTTGGAAAATTTAGCCTGTTTTGTTATAGTTAAAATTTTAAATGCTGGACTGTTAAAGACTTTAGGCAGGAACTGTGTGCTGTGTTATTTGTTAAAATAAAACCTTAAATACTACTATTAATCTAAATTGAATAAGATAATTAGCTCCTCTTTTATCAGCTTGAACAATCTTATAAAGTAATTATGCATATATAATTAAAAGTGAATCAAGCAAAAATCTGACATAAGAAAATTAAATTCTATAAGTATTTTAAGTATTTGTGTTAAACTGTATTAATTCTATACCAATTGCTAAAAGAGCCACTTTCTACAAAAATAATGCAAAAAAACTACACAAATATTATTGAAATTGAAAAATATTTAGCTCCTGTCTACAAAATTTGATGGCCCTTAGATGATATGTATTTTTATGTATGGGATAAGGGTAGTTGCCTAAAGTAGGTCTGCAGTGTAAGTGAAAATATTTTAATCTATAAACTATTAGTATCTGGCACAGAGGTCCTTTACTAGCCTCCTGGGACACAACACTCTGAGAGGTGAAATGCAGCAGACTCCGAAACTCAATAACTGTAAATCTGGAAGGGAAAACACATTAATAGGCCAACACAATACTGAAGAACCTTATAAGTTTAGATTACAATAAAAATTTGTTTGTGTTCTATGGTAGAACTTTTTGCTTATGCTTATATTTTTAAAAAGTGAGTTTGGGTGGTTGATTCACCATAAAACTATTTTCCATGCATGTGTTTTAAATAAAATGTAGTGACACTACTTTAATTTCTACAAAAAACAAGACTGTGAAGCATGTAGATGCTTTATAATTGAATGGTGACTCATATGTATGCATTTAAAATTAAGTGTTTAGGAAACTACAAGTTGGTGATTTGCACTATTTCTTAAAAGGACCTGGAGGCACAGAGGGAAAGGTTGATTAAGAGTAAATTTCACAGCAAGGGCTGTTGATACATGGAGCAAGTTACCTAGGAGAGCAGTTGAAAGTAGCACCTTGGGGACAATCAAATCTCATCTCATTTCATTTTCTCTATTGATTTTTCTCAGTAGTCATAGTCTCCAACTCTGACTGGGCAAAACTCAGGCAATCCCAGGCCAGTCTGAGGATATAATTCCTCCAGCATTTCCAGTATTAGACCCTGAGTCAATTGTCAATGGGTTATTCTTGATACGATTCCCATGAGAGGTATCCAGCAATCCTTACAGAATGCCCAAACCAACTCCAATGACCTGTCATCAGCTGTGAGGTGCTCAATCTTCAGACTCTGATTTGACATTTTTAGATAGATTAGATGATTAGGAACTGCAAAGATGCATTTGAGGTGAAAGTTCTGTTGTCATTCACATGCTCTCTCGTGCCCTTGTAAAACTGAGTCCCTCAACACTGGTATTTCCATTAGTTTAAAGGTCACTTGAATAATTTTAAAGTTGCAATATTCTAAACATTTTTGTCATAAATAATTTATTAACTTATGCCTGTAGGAAAAAAAAACAACTAGAACAGATATTAATGTTATGCATATCTAAAGTTTAATTACATTTATAAAAAAAGTGGCGCTATGACACAACTTATCTGTTTTAGGGACATGGTCTTAAATCCCTGTTGTTGTTTCTAGTGAAAAAATCCATGAATTCTCTATTATGAGAAAGGAGATCAATAAAAACAAAACAAATAATAACAATAATAACACTAGAAATTGAAACTCTTACTCTGTTCCTCTTCTAATTTGGCATGATATAAGTGATTGGGTGAGTATTGATATGTTCTGAGTATGACCTGCAATAAACTGATCTTCCAGCATAGTCTCTGCCTTTTAATGCCCCTGAATGGGAAAGTACGGGTCAACAGAATGGATAGAATATATTAACTCACACAAGCTGTCCTTTTTGTTAATTGATTTTTTTTATATTATGATAGCAGTATACAGTGCAATATTGTCAAAATGATGCTTCAGTGGGTGTAGAAACACAGTTTATTCCAAAACTGCTTTGATAAAGACAGAAGGTCTGTAAATAACCAACAAAAGTTGGGACACCCTTAAGAATTGTTTGTATCACCTTTCAAGGCTCAGTTGACTTTCATTGCTAACCCATTACTTCTTCCCTGAAAAAGGTCTTTTTGTAAAACTCTGAAAAAGTTTTGGAAACCTAAACTTTTTTTTTTTTAACCTTTAGCAATTTATAGCTTATCTTTGTGCCATTTCAGGTTATCACTGCATTTGAAAAAAACTGGAAAAATAGGGGTGTTATAAAATGTTTGACTGGTAGTGTGTGTATCTTGAAACAGACATGGGCACTTAGAAGAGTGTGTTCAGGGCTCTGGTAAGGTAAGCCCAAAGTCAAAAAAATTAAGGTGATTCCTTTGCCCTTAATGTCCATAGACTAGAAAATGACTTGTGGTAAGGGCTCTGACATCACTTCCACCACAGTCCTAGAAGCCCTGTCTCGTCCACCCCATGGACTACTTAAAGAAATGCCAGATAGCATTCACTCTGGGATCTGCATTAGTAAGAGAAAGATGTCATCAACAGAAGCACCCCTGCAAACAGGAAATTGTGAAGTCTGAATGTTTTTATCATCCAGATCTCCTTATTTCATTTTTTAATCTTTTATTTCCCACCATTACATGAAGTAACCTAAATGGTTCCCAACTCTTCAACTTGTGGACATTGTGTTGTCCGTTGCAAGGCACATGGCTAGCAACCACTGGATCAGACACCATTCTCCTAGCCATTGTATTCCGCAAAGCAAAGTTATCAAAATCAAGTAAGGTTAACCTTTATTGTGTTAGTAAAGGAGAAGACGAAGCATATGAAATGAGCACTAGTTTCATTGCTTGTTTGTTCATTTTTTTGTGAGCTAGCCAAGAAATCAAAAATTTCAGGCAAATAATTCCATTCCAATTTAAAATTAATCACCATGCTCAAATAATATAAAACAACATAAAAGTGCTGGCCTGCTTTATAAAAACATAATTTTACATCTGTCACACATATGTGGGTGTATACATAAGGCAGCAATGACTTGCACTGCACCATCATGCAATGGTATACGCAAACACACAGCACATAGTCAAAAACATCAAAATAGTACACAAGCAAGAAAACAGAGATATACCACATGCAAATGAAAGATGAAAAATGCAGCTTTCCACACAAGATCTTCCTGTGATGTATTGCTTTTTAATAAAGCCACGTTTGATTATTGTTTAAATATATCCTAATAAGATATTTGCATTCTTCAGAAACAGTTTTCTGAATGTTTACATGTATATGCAAGTGTTTGTTTTGAAATGCATTTTCACTGAACGAACTATTCTAAACGCATAACTTTATTACTTTTCAACTTATTTATAATAACCATTAAAAGTGCTGACTCATCAATAACTTGAACTGTGATGCTTAAACAATATAACAGGTTAACAGTATTTAATATCGCAATAATATACCTTTAAACATATTTCACACATATTTTATGCTACAATTAACCCAAAGCAGAAGCATCTCATGTTGGACTAGAATCAAAATTCCTTTTATAACCAAGAATGCAGCATGCCTGCAGTGTTTTTATATTTAATTCCCCCAATTGCATTTTAAACAGTGCCCTTAAATACCACATGCCTAATTCATTGTTCCCATCATTTATTCATTAAGATTGCATATATTAGGTTTGTTAGTAAGTTTAACAAGTCTATGTCTCCAGATGGCATATTTTTTCATATCAAAAAGGAACTGCAGCTTTACTATTTCATATTATGCAGTGATTTTAAGAAAATGCTTTGGAAATATAAAACCACTTAAGTTTTGCTTATTTTATGTAAGTCATTTCATTTGAAAGAATAATTTATTTCAGATATATTAACTTCAAGTTTCAGATGAGACACGAAAAGACTTAAGTTTCTCTATGACTCTGAATTGAGTAAAATGGTGTTGAAAATGAATAGATGAATGGTTTTTCTATAAATAACTACATTAAAAAAATCATGTAAAATTTACAAAAATTTAATTACTATGTAGATATAAGTCTTGCTGATTTTGCCCTAGTCTAAGTTTCCATCATTGCAGATTCACAGTGAGTATAAAGTATATCTTCTCACAACATGAACATCTTAAAAGCTACTTGTGATGCTTCTGAGTCATTATAACAAAAAACTAATCAAGAGTGGGGTTGATCAGTTCGGTAGGCTATCGTTTAATCAGACTCTTGTAATATGTATTCAGTTAGCACTGTCCTGTGCGTTTCTTCTCTTAGCCTTAAATAGTTCCATGAAAATTATTTAGGTACAGCTGGTGAAGTAAATTAGGTAATGTGTCAGTTTTGCTTAAAACCAACAGGCATTAGAGTCTTCTTTCATTCCACCTAAGATATGATATACTGTTAAGACCATGTGAAAAGTAAGTGCTTTTACTTTTCATTGTATAACTAAAATAGCTTCTATTATTTAATACAAAAATTTAAAAAAAATCTAATTTAAATGTTACATGATAAGAAACATAAGAATATAAGAAAGTTGATAAACGAGAGGTGACCATTCAGTCCGTCAAGCTCATTTGTTTAACTAATAGCTAAGCTATCGCAGTATCTCACCCAGATTCTTTTTAAAAGTGTCAAGGTTCCTGCTTCAGCTACATGTCTCTGTAGTTTTTTCCAGAGTCTCACATTAAATAGCAAATTTTACTATGTTATTATTTATAGAAATAAAAAATAAAATCAGCTAATATGCAGAAGTCACTAGATTTAAGAAACAGACTACAACATTTTCATGTTTGGATTTTTCATATGAGCTACAAAATGTTAAGAAAGCACAGTACATTTAAAAAAAAATACTGAAATTTCTCACACTAAGGACATTAAACCAAATATGCTGGTAAAACGTTGACTTACTATTGAACAGAAATCCCACACAAACCAAGACCTCAAAACATTAAATGCACACATTTCCCCTACAATTGATTTAAGAGTGGATGTTTAGGCCTTCGTGGTTGGTTTTGGAGCTGAGAGTAAGAAAATGAGCCAGGGTTTGGAATAAAAGAAAATGTCAAAATTAGTGGCTAGCATATAACATTGTGCATTAAAAACTGGTTTGTATTATGTCCAAAAACATTTGGAGCTTACTTTAATACATAGGGTTTAAATAAAAATGCAATGTCAACCCTCATCTAGCATATTTCATTACTTACTTCGATAAACTGCAGCCAGTTTCATTAGACCAAAGCAGTCATAGCTGAGGCTGTACTTGAAGTCTCACAGTTACATACACTTGGGTCCATAAGTATTCGAACAGTGACACCGTTTTAATGATTTTGGAACTGTACACCACCACCTTGGATTTGAAATAAAGAAATCATTATTTGATTAAAGTGTAGAGTTCAGCTTTAATTTAAGGGGTTTACCAAAAATATCATATGAGCCATTTAAGAATGTTAACTTCCTGCATATCCCATTTCCAGAGGCTCAATAGCATTTGGACAAACTAACATAATCATAAATATACTAAATATTTTCAATATTTGGTTGAAGATCCCTTACAGTCAATGACTGCCTGAAGTCTGGAACCCATGGTCCACTCTTCATAGTCTACACTTCAATCACATAATAATTATTTTATTTCCCATCCATGGTGGTGGTGTGTGGTGGGTTGGCACCCTGCCCCGGATTGGTTCCTGCCTTGTGCTCTGTGTTGGCTGGGATTGGCTCCAGCAGACCCCCGTGATCCTGTGGTCGGATTCAGCGGGTTGGAAAACGGATGGATGGATGGTGGTGGTATACAGAGCCATAATTTTGAAAATTGTGTCACTGTCCAAATACTTTTGGACCTAACTGTGTGTACAGGAAAACAGAAATAACTAGTGGATGATTTTATAGCTCATCCTTTTACATATACAAAAATCAAAGGAAAAATATCTTAAAAGTCAGGCTTGTCAATTTTAAAATCACAGGTCTGGCAAAACGTGGAGTGAGGGGCTCTCTTTTGTCTTGCTGAGATTTTCAAACATCTTTGGAATGATTCAGCTGCTCAAGCTAAATGAACAGCAATGTAATTCACTTTTCATACAATATGACTAAGACTCATAAGAAGTAAGAATGATGAAAAAATATAGGACAGATCTGGGGAAAGGAGGAAGGCACACTATGAAAAGAGCTGAAGAGAGAAGAAAGAATAAAAAAATAATTGCTGGATATTAACTTGAATAGCTACAAATGGAGTTTCATATTTATAGCCAGTTTCCAGAACATTAAAAAATAATTATGTCCACATGCCAGTGCAAACGAAACAGCATATAATGAAATGGATGTAATCAAAGTAGGGAAAAAACATTAATAATTAGAATATTTTTATTGTTATTATAAACTATAAAATCAACTTATTAAAAAAAGTATCGATTTATTAATAACACTTATCTATGCTATATTCCCAAAGCAAGAACTAGCAAAAATTCAGTTATTCTGGAAAAAATGAAAAAGCTGCAGTAGTATGCATTTTCCCCACATTTAATCAATGGATAAAGTGGGCCATTTCCATTCAAAAAGATAATGCTAACCAAACTATAGTATATTAATATCAACCCTTGGGAGGCACAAAACTACTTTGTAAGAGCTATCAACATCACAGCAAGTAACATTATGAGGGTGACATAGTATCGAAAGTGAAGAGAGCTCAGCCAGGAATCAAACTGGCGAAGGATTTCTGTGAGGTGGCACGGCATGAAGACTGTGCTACATTATTTCATTATTATTTGTACTGTATTTCATTTAAATAGTCCTACAAGTGGCTTAACATCTCACACCTGAGATTTGTGTCACACTTAAGCTAATTTAGCAAGCAATGCTGGAGAGGATGCCAGTCCATTTCATAGCCCACTCACACAGAAACAAACACACAAATACTCTTAAACAGGACCAATTTGAAATTGCCAGGTAATTTGACAGTAATTTGGCAGGAACACCAATACAGACACAAGAAAAATGTAAGAAATTCACACAGATCACAACTTGGCATGCTAGTTACTGTGCTATGATGTACCCCATCTTCCAAATATACTTTACAAAATGATTCCTGTGTTAATATATTTTTTGAAGTAATCCTATTAAAAATGCTCTCTTGATAATAATAAGGCTGTATATTTACCAGACATTAGGAGCTATTTAATGATCCTGTTAACTTATGGTGTTATATAAACACTTTTTTTCTTAATTTTTGCCTTAATTTAATTTTGTTAAATGAAGTTCATACAGTATATCTATTTAATCATTCTAAAATAATAACACTTAACACTTAACATGTAACAAAATGGGGCGGCACGGTAGTGCAGTGGTAGCACTGCTGCCTCGCAGTTAGGAGACCCAGGTTCGCTTCCCGGGTTCTCCCCGTGTCTGCGTGGGTTTCCTCCCACAGTCCAAAAACATGCGGGTTAGGTGGATTGGCGATCCTAAATTGGCCCTAGTGTGTGGTTTGTGTGTGTCCTGCGCTGGGTTGGCCTGGGATTGGTTCCTGCCTTGTGTCCTGTGTTGGCTGGGATTGGCTCCAGCAGACTCCTGTGTTCGGATTCAACAGGTTGGAAAATGGATGGATGTAACAAAATTTCTGTAAATTCACTTTTATATTACCCTATAACAGTGTGCTCTTTAGTTTTGCTGATGCATAATCAGCTAATTTCTCATTCACCCCAATCCAGTTCATGACCATGATAGCTAGTGTGTGTTCAGGTGGTAGAATGTATAAGTAAGAACCAAATATAATCATTCTGTAGACTGTAAAATACAGTATGTACCACAAATTACTAATTAAAAAATTAACATAAATTAAGCATAGCTAAAATATGTGCTTTTCAAAATAAAAAAACAAAAAGAAGGATGCAGTAAAGTTGCTTGAGGAGACATCATTGTATGTCGTGTGTGGTGAATATGGCAGCATACTATCCAAAGAGGATGCTGTACACCTCTGTTAGTTTATAAATTTAAAAATGACTGGCAGGAAGCTCAATTGGAAAAGTACTATAATTTTAGCAATGTCTGCTCATTTTTCAAAAATATTTGTGATCTTACACTGTTTGGATATGTAAAGTGTGTAAATGCTAAAATTCTGTATAGTGAAACAGTGGATTATAAAGGGGAATTGTTAGTCATGCATAATTTTTAAGAAGGGGAAGAATAAAAGCAAGACTCCTTAAACTGTTTTTTTTTTTTTTGTTTCATTTCATCTGAAGCACTGATGCATATGTTATGGTCCATGAACAAAATGGAATTTGCCATTAGATGATAGTATACACATGAAAGATTAAAAAACACAAAAATAGTGCTTTTCCATTTTTAAAAGTTTACAGTAGTAAAGACTTGCTAAATGCATTAGATTTTGCTTTTTAGCTCAGATGTGCTTATAGTTTAACCATCCACCCACCTATATTTAAATGAAACATTATAAAACATTTTCAAATGTAAACACAAAGGCTACAAAGGTAGTGCTGCTCTGAAACATTTACTAATTCTAAGAATATATTAAGGAAATTACAATAAAAGCATGAGCTTAATGTAGCAATTTCTGGGGGCACTGGGTGTTAGTAATAGATGAAACTAGCCATCTGTTCATCTATTATCCTGATAAAGGTTTGCAGGGTACTTTATCTGGACAGGAATCAACCCTGGACACGTTACAAGTCCATCTTGAGACAATGTCACTCACACTTTCTCAAGCATGGCCAATTTATAGTAACCTTTCAACATAACCTACTCAAATTCAGAAGGGAATTTTGAGGACCTGGAGAAAGGCAATGAAGTTGCAGGAAAAACAAACAAATTATACACCGAAACTAATAAAATATTAAATTAAATTCAGGCCTCTGGTGCTCGAAAGCAGAAGCGCTCAGTCACTGTTCTCCCAGTAATGTCAGTGTACTACCTTGAAATCTTTACTGTTCAAAAAATGTGCAATAATTTCATAGTTAAAATTGTATTTTTAATTTAATGAAAACATGGTGATACTATGCTTCTTTCTCAAACAGGAAGATAGAAAAGAAGCACAGCTTTGCAAATTTATAATTTTCACTCCAGTTCTGTTTTTATCAGATGAAGAAACAAATGTAAATAGAATATCAAGGATATTATTACAAAGGGAGCTAATTCAGAAAACAGGCACATGGCTCAACCCTTTGACTAATTTAATTTAGCACAAATACTACACCACACTGGCAACTAGTGACTGAATTTCCATTTACAAAGTATATTGGGCTATAAAGACTCCCCCATATATTACACTGAATGCATCAGGAATTATTATGATTAAATTAGGAAAGGAATTAACATTTCTAATGCATATGCAGTACCTGGTAACATACAGTCATCAAATGCTGAAACACTGCATTTGTGATATTGTGTAAAATCTCCACAGAAGGAGTGTTAAGAAATATATTTTGTCAAACATAAAGCAAACAAATCCGATCAAGTGGACTATGTACTGAATGTTTCTGTGACTGCACACCATTACACACTTGGGTCACTTTAATGTCCAAGATATCATTGAAGTATGAATTTGAAACGTTAGTAGGGTACTTCCCGTGGAGTATGTTACATGGAAACAAATTTCCTTCAAAAATCCTTGTATTGTTTTCTTATTAAAAGCATCATATATGCTATGAAATCCTTTTTGCTGGACAATCCAAGATTTACTGTGAATGTAAGAGAGCTGCAATTCAAAACCCAAAGAATGCTAAGTAAACCAAAATATAAATGAAAAAAAAAGAGTTTGTTATAACAAAAGGGTATTAATACAAGGAAAGTACAGATTTTGGATGGAAAAATGCAAGAATAAGAGAACAGGTAGAATAAAACCTCTTATGTCTCTCCCTGCCTAACCCTTTGTTCCTTCTCTGAACTCTCTTCCTTTTGCCAGCTGAATTCTTGTCAACGTTCCTCTAAACTGAAAGTTCAGCTGGCATATGGTGAGAAAGGCCCCATAAGTCCCTACTTGGGACTGCTTCTGGATGAAGCCCAACTATCACATCTGGATTTAGAAAGGAGCAAGGGAGATCCTAGCAGAATGCCAGTAGTAGCTCCAAGTAGCCCTGCATTCCTGTACTCCAGGCTTCCAATTTAGGGCCTCCCCAACACTTACTAATGAGTAGAAAGGCCTAGACTCTATTAGATGATTAGGCATGGTGGACTCCAGGCATGCCCTTCATCAGCCCACAGTGTTCTGAACCCATACTATAACCTCAGGAGTCACCTGCTAAAGGGCTGTGCAAACACAATATTGGGGCATACTTCCCCTTACAGACAGTGACCCATTGTTACATTAAATGACAGCGCTGCTAGTGTACCAGCTGACTGTGTATCCCATAGCCCAACTCCTGTTATGCATTAGAGGGGCATCATTACAATGTCAATTTCCTTCTGGGCTTGCTTTTACACTCCTTTCAGACTTTCCCTTTTAAGAGATTTGCACTATTATGTTCAGACTACCCAATGGTGCATCAGTTACAGTACATGATATAAGTACCTGATCAAACGAAATGGATTACATTGTATGACCATTGTCACACAGGTCCTTAAACCAGATTTATAATTCATATTATAAACATAACATAAAAGCTCCTGAGGTAGGAAACCTAAAACACTGGTTGTGCACAGGTACAACAGATAATTCAGGACTAGATTTGGTGTCTTAATATTCTAAAACTAATTTATATACTGCTAGCCTTAATGTAGCATTTTTGGATGTTTAGGTAGTTGTTAATGGTGTTTACCAACATTTTTCTTCTATGACAGTCATTCTATTGTGATTGAAGAGCACATTAATAAACTGAATGAAATTTTTATCATGCCACCAGCCAGCAAAAAATGAACAAAGATTCCTCGAATTACGCATTCCATTCAAATGAAGCAATGTTTTAAAGAGTCCTGTTATACATGTTGTTTGCTTGCAAACACAAGGCTCTTTAATCCATTTTACTGACATACGAGTTGCCAAACAAAACAGTTTGCTTAGTACTGCCATCAAACTGGAGCTGTATAATAAACAGGATGTATGGAAAAGTAACAATTTACAAAGAGTACTGTAATCCTGTCTGTAAATGGAAGGGGATGAAACTAGAAAACTTCAAGACTAAGCCATTGCTCTGCTACTGCTGTTGCTTTAATGCTTTCTACTCTTTATTTACTAAGAATAATCACTCAGTTTATTTCTTTGTAAAAAAAACAAATATCTTAAGTTAAAATTGTACTTTTCTTAGATAGATAGATAGATAGATAGATAGATAGATAGATAGATAGATAGATAGATAGATAGATAGATAGATAGATAGATAGATAGATAGATAGATAGATAGATAGATAGATAGATAGATAGAATTTGCACACTGGTTGGAATTGCACCAAGCAGATGAGCAGGTAATTGATACGGTAATTTTATTATCTGCGAGTTTGTGCTTGAGTTTTCATATTTTATCTTCTGAGCTTATGCTTAAAGGCTAAAGCTGTTATTTTATTATTCACTATGATAAACACATTTTAATGACTTAATAGCAAAAAAAATATATAGACACTAAAGGGATGGTCATATGTAAGGCATAAGCATTGTTGTATTGTAATACTTAGGCTAAGTTTCTTGTCAATTTACCCAGCTGGATTATAAAAAATTAGACCAATTTCTAGCAAACCATGGGAACAAGAAAAAGGAACAATATCTCAGGGTCGGATTTAAAAAGTCACATACCGCTAAATCTGACAGGACTATCAATCAACCTAGTGGACTGGGTTAATAGTGGTTATTTAAGGTGTCGATGTTTGTTTTTCATGTCCTGTTAGTAACTCGGTGTAACTAATCATGCTAAAAGTTTTCTGATTTTGTAATGAATTCCTTGGAATTGTGATCTAATCAATGAATTGTATAACTATAGCACAGAGGATGCTCTTTTCCTTTGTAACACTTGTGAATAAGATATGCCGTGCTGCCTCTTGCAAGATTTAAATAAAGAAAGATGACTGACGCTTTCTCTTGCCTGTGGTTTATTGCCTAAACCAGGGCATTCCAGTGGGGGGGATGCCCATAAATTTCTTCCACAATAGATAGATAGATAGATAGATAGATAGATAGATAGATAGATAGATAGATAGATAGATAGATAGATAGATAGATAGATAGATAGATAGATAGATAGATACTTTAAATAAAGAGATTTTCTACATTTAGAATGATTTATTAAAGAGTTAGTTTGTCTCACTAGCATACATATGTATCATAATCATTTAATGTATAGGTTCTGTCTCAGGGAAGACTATTAAGGTTCTCAATGGTGACAATTCATGAATACAAATTATACAACTTCAGTGAAATGATGTTCCATCCTGCTTACCAAATTGTACCTAATGCTGGTAGGATAAGCCCCAGCCCCACACGATCCTTTACTGGATTAAGTGGGTTTCAAAGTGCTATGTTAAAAATGAAACAAATAAATTAACAAAGCCAACTGTACTGATGCTTCCAAGAACTGTAACTCTTTGTCAGCTTCAGAAGGGGAAAGTGAATAAGGAAAAACCAAAGGACAGACGTTGTAGACCAATAGCTGGAATCACTTTTATGTGATGTGTCTTTATAAATCCACATACCTGCATTACTACCTCAAAGTGCTTTGAATTTGACTTAAATGCCAGCTTCTCTGTTAAATTTGCCATTGTTTCCCTGTACAGCAGTACAAAGGCATGTTAGGTTAAATAACTTAGAAAGAGGTATTTGTGTTTGAGTGCATGAGAATGACCAGTGCTGGACTTGCTTCTCTTTCAGGATTTGTGCCCAATGCTGTAGTAAAAGGTCTCATTATATTATTAATTTTACAAATTTATACTGTACATTTTGAAGCTGCTACAGTGTTAACAAAGCATTTTTATTGATATTTATTTTGTTAAACAGGAAAGAAAACAGAAACTACATGTTAATAAAAACAACCTCATTGGCTAAAAGGTCAGTGGATGACCTTTAGCAGTTCTTGTATCAAATAAAGCAATGGTTTTGATCACCTAACAGGTCACTTGAGCAGTCTGACATGGGCATAAATAGGTTTGAGTTAATCTAGAAAAAAGCATCCAGATTGATCTTTTACATGTCACCAATCACAACTAATAGAAAACCTATATCATATATGGCTATAGAAGCATATATTTGATAAACACTCCTGCCAATTCCCCTCATTCATTCCAAGGACAGCACAGCACTACCCACCCCTTAGGTCATTCAGCTTGAAATACATAGGTTTCTAATTCTTTCCAAAATGTTTATCCACACTGCTTAGCCTGCAACAAATGACAGCACTGAAGCGACCATTGGAAATAATTTACTATAATTCCTTGCAATACCTCATTTTGTGAATATATATGTTCAGCTTTAGAGTACTTATTCACTGGAACTTTCTCCCTATGATTTCATCACACTCATAATTAATTTAATCTACAATACTATTAGTTTCTGCCTCCTTGTTTTCCTTCCAAATACTTGCAAGGTCAAAATTTTATTGGCTTTATCATGCTGTCTTGTGTATGTTTCTGTCAGTGTTTCATCAAATCATTGCACTTTATGATTCTTTAAGTCTCAAAGTTTGCTTTGAGATGATCATTAAGACGATACTGACTAGACAAGGTGCTATATAAAGTAAATATTAATACATTAATAATGTGTGGCCAAAGAATGCACCCTAAAAATTTCCCCTTGGGATTAATAAAGTATCTATCTATCTATCTATCTATCTATCTATCTATCTATCTATCTATCTATCTATCTATCTATCTATCTATCTATCTATCTATCTATCTATCTATCTATCTATCTATCTATCTATCTATCTATCTATCTATCTATCGATGCCTTACTTGTGACATATTTTATCACTGAAGGAAGTTCCTTAGTCAAACATCTCATTCTCAATACAAGAGGTTTGTATGTTAGAATAAAGCTATCCAACACCACTGCACCCAGAAGACTGTGATGTATATGGGAGTTACTGCATTCGACAAACAAAAATATCTAAAATTTAATTTAAACGTACTTGTCTAAGAAGAAGCTTTTATAGATAATTTCACTGAATCCAGCTAAATGCTTGACATCATGATCTATGGTGTTACACACTGGGTATCAAATGCAAGCTAAAATGGAGCAACTTAAAACTGGTTGGTAGTCTTTAGAAAGTAATGACTTTTATACCATACTGATAAATTACATTTTTTTTTAATTAACATCATATTAAAGACAAGATAGCTTCAGCATCCTTTTCATTATCATAAACCTTTATTATTTAACTAACTGGCTGAAGGCAAATATAGTATGGTTATAATGTATTTCAAATGATGTGCATTTGTCGTTACTGCCAGCAAATGCTTTAATGTACATCTGAAGGAGATGTTGTGTGTATTCACACAGCATCGCCTCTTTTTTAGTTTGAAAATGAACATTATTCTTTTAATTATCTAACAAGAAGCTAAAAAAACTACAGCAAGAGCACACACAAAACATAACGAAGGATACAATGCCGATGATTTGTATCATAAACATTTCAGTAGGAATTAAAAAAATCCTCAATTAACAATACCTCACATTTAGAACATTTGAACCTTAGCAAATGTTATCTTATGACTACAAAATGAAAGACAAATTGTGTATATTTCTCATTTTTTGCTCTGCTGAGCATTACACAAACAATTAAATTTCTTCACTGTTGAAAGTAACTAAAGCAGTTACTGTGAATCCTAAAGGTACTGTGTTTTATTCTTGCAAACCTTTTATACTTGCTTACCAAACAAGAAAATTATATCAGGCAACACAAGTTTAAAATATTAAAACATATTAAATAAATGGCAATGTTTAAGAGCTTGAAAAGTTTTATACATAAATGCAAAATTTAAAATGCATAAGACATTTTTAAAATGTATACTTGCATTCACAAGGAAGCTAGTCAGAAATCTAACTGAATGAACGGCCCATCAGAAGATTTCTTAGGGTCAGGTTTATCTGTTAGTGCACTTAAGGTGGCATAAACACAGTCACAGACTTCAGAGATTGCCATTTCATTGAACTCAAATGACTAAAGCCTGCGGTAAATATTTAAAGTCATAATTAAGGGCCAGAATTGTTTCCAAAGGGTTGTTTCTCTCCTTAAACCTCTAAATCTAAATTCAATACAAAAGCTGATTAAAACTTAACCATGCATGTAAGCAAGATTCCAATTACAATTAACAAACACTTGACAGATTTCAATTTCAGCTCACTTCAGTGTAAAAAAATAGTTACCTATTAAGGATAGGTTAGTGGGTTTATGTTATAACAAAAATAAAATTTTTAATAAAGCATTTCAAATAAAGTGGCAGAAGCATATACTGTAAAGAGGCAAGGAAAAAAGTTTTTGAAACTTTTACAATTATAAACCTTGCTGTATTTTATTCCCTAATAATTTTGTCAATGTCAACAATATACAGTAGTCTAACAAGAATAATAAAGCAAGCATATTATATATAATGTATATATTATATATATATATATTATATATATATATATATATATATATATATATATATATTCACACACATAAATATACATGTATATATATATTGTGGGGCGGCACTGTGGCGCAGTGGGTAGCACTGCTGCCTCGCAGTTGGGAGATCTGGGGACCTGGGTTCGCTTCCCGGGTCCTCCCTGTGTGGAGTTTGCATGTTCTCCCCGTGTCTGCGTGGGTTTCCTCCGGTCGCTCCGGTTACCTCCCACAGTCCAAAGACATGCAGGTTAGGTGGATTGGCGATTCTAAATTGGCCCTAGTGTGTGCTTGGTGTGTGGGTGTGTTTGTGTGTGTCCTGCAGTGGGTTGGCACCCTGCCCGGGATTGATTCCTGCCTTGTGCCCTGTGTTGGCTGGGATTGGCTCCAGCAGACCCCCGTGACCCTGTGTTTGGATTCAGCGGGTTGGATAATGGATGGATGGATGGATGGATATATATTGTGAAGAGGGGGGCTGAACGCACCCCTAGAAGACACGGTCTCTCCTCCAAAACCCCCAGTGATACAATGGGAACAAATAAAGTTTTTTACCACCTCTTTGCTCAGTTAGCTGATGGCTTGCTGCTGCTGTGCCGCGTGATCTGCATCCCCCGTGGCGTTTCGAACATTTAAAAGCCTGTACAGCAGCTGTCCTTTTGTCTAACTGCCTTGTTTCTCTTCTCCACTAGACATCCTCTGCTCCTGTTGGGGGTCCTGCTTCCATGGCACGCCCCTATGAAGAGGAAGATTTTCTATCCTTTTAATTGAGAGATGGAACTGTTCCCTCTGTCTACACATGGAGCTCGATTTACTCCTGAAACAGACTTATGTTTGTTTGAAGTGTTTGAATAAAGTTCCTGTCTCTATATTCTCCTGTGTGTTTTTGTGCAACTTTGTGTCCCAAGTGTGACAATATATATATATAAAAGAGTAGATGACAAAGTAGAACGTCATAAAGAGGTTTAAAAATGTTGACATGCAGAGCAGGTTAGAGATAATGAAAGTACTACAATTCAAAAGTCTCAAAAAGATCACATTAGTGCAAACAAATGGAAATTACTACTCAGTGAAAAAACGGAACAGCGAAAAGAGCTCAAATATATTGTTCGGATTTATATATATATATATATATATATATATATTTATATATATATATATATACATATATATATATATATATATATATATATATATATATATATATATATATACGGTATATATATGTATATATACAAATATATGTGTATATATATATAATATATATATATATATATATATATATATATATATATATATATATATATATATATATATATATATATATATATACAGTGGTGTGAAAAACTATTTGCCCCCTTCCGGATTTCTTATTCTTTTGCATGTTTGTCACACAAAATGTTTCTGATCATCAAACACATTTAACCATTAGTCAAATATAACACAAGTAAACACAAAATGCAGTTTGTAAATGGTGGTTTTTATTATTTAGGGAGAAAAAAAATCCAAACCTACATGGCCCTTTGTGAAAAAGTAATTGCCCCCTGAACCTAATAACTGGTTGGGCCACCCTTAGCAGCAACAACTGCAATCAAGCATTTGCGATAACTTGCAAATGAGTCTTTTACAGCGCTCTGGAGGAATTTTGGCCCACTCATCTTTGCAAAATTGTTGTAATTCAGCTTTATTTGAGGGTTTTCTAGCATGAACCGCCTTTTTAAGGTCATGCCATAGCATCTCAATTGGATTCAGGTCAGGACTTTGACTAGGCCACTCCAAAGTCTTCATTTTGTTTTTCTTCAGCCATTCAGAGGTGGATTTGCTGGTGTGTTTTGGGTCATTGTCCTGTTGCAGCACCCAAGATCGCTTCAGCTTGAGTTGACGAACAGATGGCCGGACATTCTCCTTCAGGATTTTTTGGTAGACAGTAGAATTCATGGTTCCATCTATCACAGCAAGCCTTCCAGGTCCTGAAGCAGCAAAACAACCCCAGACCATCACACTACCACCACCATATTTTACTGTTGGTATGATGTTCTTTTTCTGAAATGCTGTGTTCCTTTTACGCCAGATGTAACGGGACATTTGCCTTCCAAAAAGTTCAACTTTTGACTCATCAGTCCACAAGGTATTTTCCCAAAAGTCTTGGCAATCATTGAGATGTTTCTTAGCAAAATTGAGATGAGCCCTAATGTTCTTTTTGCTTAACAGTGGTTTGCGTCTTGGAAATCTGCCATGCAGGCCGTTTTTGCCCAGTCTCTTTCTTATGGTGGAGTCGTGAACACTGACCTTAATTGAGGCAAGTGAGGCCTGCAGTTCTTTAGACGTTGTCCTGGGGTCTTTTGTGACCTCTCGGATGAGTCGTCTCTGCGCTCTTGGGGTAATTTTGGTCGGCTGTCCACTCCTGGGAAGGTTCACCACTGTTCCATGTTTTTGCCATTTGTGGATAATGGCTCTCACTGTGGTTCGCTGGAGTCCCAAAGCTTTAGAAATGGCTTTATAACCTTTACGAGACTGATAGATCTCAATTACTTCTGTTCTCATTTGTTCCTGAATTTCTTTGGATCTTGGCATGATGTCTAGCTTTTGAGGTGCTTTTGGTCTACTTCTCTGTGTCAGGCAGCTCCTATTTAAGTGATTTCTTGATTGAAACAGGTGTGGCAGTAATCAGACCTGGGGGTGGCTACGGAAATTGAACTCGGGTGTGATACACCACAGTTAGGTTATTTTTTAACAAGGGGGCAATTACTTTTTCACACAGGGCCATGTAGGTTTGGATTTTTTTTCTCCCTAAATAATAAACACCATCATTTAAAAACTGCATTTTGTGTTTATTTGTGTTATATTTGACTAATGGTTAAATGTGTTTGATGATCAGAAACATTTTGTGTGACAAACATGCAAAAGAATAAGAAATCAGGAAGGGGGCAAATAGTTTTTCACACCACTGTATATATATGTATATATATACACATTGTGGACTATGGCCGGCTTATCCCAGCCTATTCCCCCAAGCTGCCAGGTGGAGCCCTCCCTGCGACGTAGAGATGCACATACACACATACATACATACATACACACACACACACACACACACACACGTTTATATCTACTATATAATAGTAAGGTTTGTGTGCCCAGTCCCTCAGAGCAATCTGATTAGTCAGAATGGCTATGGAGACATGACGAAAGAGGAAATGTGAGACACGTGAGGAAGAAGAGTAAAGGTGCATGCTGAGAAAGTCACCTTCAAAGAAGAAATTTGTAAAACTGTATAGGAGGTGAGAAAGGCACCTCGAAAATAATGAGAAGCAGGCTTTAAGCGATCACACTTGACAGAAGGAGTGCCAATGAACAGGCATTCAGACATACATGATTGCAGAGAAAGTCAATGTAAGTACACACAGAGAAAGCAGATATTTTTAAATTTACATTCTTTCAGGTACCATGGCAAGTATATTCACATACACACACATGTATATACACTATAAATATACATTTATTTATAATCATACACATACCTGAACTTTTCTCTAGAATATTCATTTCCTAATAGGACTTTAACATTTGCTCGCATTACTGGTACATCATATACTTTAGCTTTAAGGTGGTAACAATTACCACAAGAATGGATGCGTAATACGCCTGCCACAGTAAAGGCATTAATGGCAAAGGCAATTTTATCTGAAAGACTGAATATCAGAGAGACTTTCAACAGCTCAATGACACTTTACTGGTATTTAAAATAAATTAGGAAGTGAAAAGCACCTTTCAGAGCAATTTATTTTAACCACTGTGCATGATTTCCTGGGTTGCTCACATCTCATTTTAAAGATATTTTGTAACCTTAATAAAAATGCAAGTATTATTATTTCATTTGTTCAAAGTAGATTGGCTAAAAATGCAAGAAGGGGTTCTGGAAGAGACTAAAAAGGACTATAAAGTAATGTTATTGCTGAGCTAGAAAAATGGAATTAGCCTTATTATGCTAGCTGATTGCTTGCTTGCATTGCAGGGCTCCAGTTGTCTATACCTAAGCTGTTACAGTTAGCTTTCTTTAAATGGTTTGATGAAGTAAAAAGACCTTTCAAGGGCAGACTGATGAGTAGCATCTTTGGCATATATTATTCAGTCATTTGTTGAACATTATTATGAATGAAGACCACAGCTGCTGCATCACTACAAGAGTTGCACATATGCACTTTTATTACACCTAATGAAAATATGAGCTAAACTACCAAGCACTGAGCACCTCCGTCCATTACTATAACCCTTATCACCAAACCACAAATAAGCCTTAATGGATCCTTAACTGCTCACCCAGGAAAAAAAAATCCTATGCAAAAAATTTCTGAAAGGTTCATTCACTTAGAGCTTCAAATCCATTTTGCATCTACTGTACAAGTCACATGGTATTAGAGTACAAAACAATCTTTTTCAATTGGGAAAGCATTGTTTTCTTCCAAAGAATGCTTTGCTCGTCACACCTCAAGAACCTAGAGAGATAGAAAAAGATAGTGCTGGATTTCCTTTAATTTGACTCTCATTATGTAAAGCTAATAAACATTAGGAATAAACTAAATGTTTTAGATTATTTAACTACAAAGGGAAATCTTAGCTGTGATTGTCTTTCAAGTGCTGGATGAGGCTGTCTGAGGCCGCTTTATCGATTTCCGCAGAGTAATGTGCCTGGATGGATATAACAACATGATGTAAAGTTGGATTTAAGCCTTGCATTGCAGAAATGGGGAGTTCAAGGCAAGTGAATTTGGTGCTGTGCACTTTCACAGGATGCCAGAAACCCCACATCATTTTATTTCATATATTTATTTATTTCCCCTCAGTGCAAAGCTTTTATTGCTAGATCTGTTTAAAATTTTCAAAAAAAATGTTGCATTTGGCTAATGAACAATATACATTAAACCAGTCACTCACATTCATTTAGGTTAATTGCATTTTTTTGTTTTTATACAGATTACATATTAAAAAGGGTTAACTAATACAAAATGGTAGAAACATGACAAGCAAACCTGCAACAGTGACACTTCTGCATTGCTGATCATATTATGACAGGTTGTCTGGTTGTCAAGAAATTACCAGTGGCAGAAGGGGAATAGGGCAAATACACAACAGATGATGGAAAGAGGAGTCCATCAGGTAATTGGAAAGCATTTCTAAATGTCACTGTGACAGATGACCTCCAGGGGGCGATGACTATATATACTTAACTAGTTTCTGGAACAAAATATTCACTGGGGAGTAAAGTATTTAGTAGAGAAGGGGCAGAATATTACCAAACATATCCCAAACCACTGGGAAACAAAACTAAGGCAACTTCGGGTAGCTGGTCTTTAATAGTAAACTGTATCTTATGGATGTAGAGATAACTGAGGTCACCAAAAGCAGTTCTAGTAGAACACTTCCAGCACTTCAAAGCAGAAAAGGAATTCTGGGGATTGCCTCAGAAGTAAAACCAGCGTGGAGTTTAAAGGTAGGTCTCTGGTAGTGGTTCATTGAGCCTGGAGATGAATGGTGGGTTAGGGTAAATGTTCACCTGGTTGGTAGATCAGTAATTTAGTTATGGAAGACAGACAAAATGCGAGTTTACCAGGAGAGTGTGACAGCTGCGATATGTGCTGTGATATTTCACAATGGTCAAGTGAGGAAGTCACCCCATTTCTTAAAATGAGAATTTAATCTGTGTTGTGAGATCCACAGGAGCAGAGTGTACTTGTTTTGTTTTTCATGCATTTGATACTTTGGCGTTCTTTCTTTAATCATCTCCCCCTTGTATCCTTTTTAAAATAAAATCATTATTTTTGAAACCTGTGGTAGAGTGGCACACTGAGGTATCCTCATCATATATCGAATCTATATCTCGAGAGAAATAGAGAGACAAAGAGTCTGCAAGGCATCTAAAGAGAAGGAAATCTGCTTAATCATTTTGCACCACAAAAGCGATGAAAATTGGAAGAATTGAAGACCACATTATCACATGGTATGGTGGACTCACTGAATTTACACTTTGTTGAACTGTAATTTCAAAAAGCTTGAAGTATTCTTCAAGGAATGATGACTCTTAGTTATGGCTTAGAGTTTGGAATTTGATTGTGAAAAAATAAATGTAAGAGAGCATTTGAAGAGGAATAAGTTGCCCTCTATTTGTCAGACACACTGCACTTAACACAGGCTCTGATAACAGAAAAATACTAGCCAGATGATTACCAAGGATGCTGGATCTATAACCACTGCACCACCTTGATAACTTATATTGAGATGCAATATATTACTATACAGCTTTTCATCTGTCCAACCTTTTTATAACTTTCTTATCTAGACAGGTCATAGTAAGCCAGTACATATCCTGGCAGCACTGGACACAAGAACAGAATGAACTATAGGCGGAGTACAAGCCTATCACGTGCACACACACACACGAAATGCTCACTCAATTTAGAGTTGTCAGTTAACTGAAATTATTGTGTTGTTTTGCTATTTTAAAAAACTGACATCTGAACATCTGAACTCAAGTGTCTCTATATTCATGTCTGTTACTGAGAAATATGATGCTCTCTCACACAATTACCAATGACTTCTGCAAGTTAATATGCCAAACCTCATTACTAATAACTGCTGCTGACAAACGATGAAAGAAAAACACTTAAAAAAATGTACAGTATGTTGTTAGAGGCAAACCAAAACGTTATAAGTCAGTATATCAAAAATTGTTTACAACAGAAGTAAACAAGGGCAGTCTAAAATATTTGCAATCAGCTGCGACTTTTAAACACAACAAGTAGTTACAGCTGTATCAAAGGCAACATCCACAAGTCACAAATTCTTGCACAATTCTTAATTTCTATTTTTTTTACAAGACTACATCTTTGTTCTGTTTCAAATTAGAAATGGAAATTCTGTATTTTCAAAAACAAGTCTTACCTATTCAGGAAAGCAAGGTGGGGAAGTCTCTCCCAACATGACTTGGTACAAGGAATGAATCAGCCATTGACAGATATCCAGTCCACAGCAGTGGTCATATTCACGATGGGTCAAGTTAAACATGCCAGATAAATTTGCAATATGACTTTGGACTGTGAGAAATAAACTGGAGTACCCAGAAGAAACTTGCACAAAAAGAGGGAAACAGGCCTGAATTCTGCAATGCTATCTTGCTTTACCACCCTCCAAATGTTAATCATGTATAGGTAAAAAGCTTACTTGGGGATACTGGATCATCCAAAGAAACATACAGATGGAACACATTTTTATGAAAAAAGAAAACAAAGTTGGATTATATTTCCAAGTCCTCCTCCTGAATGTTTTTGTCTTCGTTGTTACAAGACAAACAGATATGTCAACATTTACAGAAATCGGCCATGTTCTTACCATCTGATGTGAAAAACTTATATATGAGAAACTGCATGTCATAAAAATGAGACTCAGCTTGGTGATTTTGTATGTTAACAACTCCAGAGGAAAAGAGTTTTGGTAAAGGAAGTTCTTAGAGGCTTTGGTCTCAATTATAAAGCAAAGAACAAAGAAGAAAATGTAGCTACTTCAATCACTTTTAATTCTGCCAGCCTGTCAGATGCTATTTAGCTAGATCACTGTCTACCAGATGAGAAAACTTTAAAACTTTCTGAATAATGGGAAAAAATTGTAAACACTTTTAGTAAAACACAATGTAACAATTACTGATTTCAGGCATTTTTGTTTTTTTTTTTTTGTTGGTTGATAATCAGTCATAGCACTTTCTGTCAAAGTTAAGAGGCGCTAGCTTAAATCTATCTTTAAAAACACTGCTTTATTTAAGAAGACATTCACCATAATATTTATATAATCACAATTGTACAAAACATTACATATAATACAGTTTTTCAGTTTTGTAGAAAAGCGTATGGTAGGGTTATTAGAATGGAATTGATATTTTAGCAATACAAATTTATCAGGAGGCCAAAGCCCTGCATGGGCTATAGTGCTAAAGAGTAAATAAGGAAATTTATAGTCAGTAAGTGGTAAGGTTATTATAAATTTTAAAGTCATGTCTTATTAAAATAATGTAAATAAAAAGTATTATGCAAAACTGTTGAAAAATAACAAGGCTTTCTTAAACATAGTTATACAAATGAAGTCAGTTGACTTCCAAAGAAAACAGAATAGGTCTATTATTTAAAGTAAAAGCAAATAGACAATGCTTTCCACCAAAGCTCCCAAGGGTGAAGTTTATGACATTTACAAAATTCAAACAAATTATGTTGTTATTTCTCACATAAATTAGGAAAATTATAAATCGCATATCGCCTAATAGAAATGAAAAAGCAAAATGCTGATTAAGTTATGTCCATTAGACTTTCTCTTAACTTACATAAATGATTCTGTATGAATTTTCACATGCAGCAAAACTGTCAGCATTAGACTACCATTTCAACTCTACAGTATATATATAAAAACCTTGTATACACATTTAAGAGTTTAAGAGGCAACTGAACAGTGGTGATTTTATTATGCAATAACATAATGTCTCATCAAATGTCTGACTCACACTAAATTGGGACATATACAATAAATATTTTTTTAAATTGTAAATATGAATTGCTCTAGATTTATTCATATTCAGCTTTTTATGCTCATAATATATTTCAGTCTTATACGTTTAATCTGATTCCTCTACACTTGCCTGTTTTCAATTTTACTTTCCTTATTAAACTTTAGAATGAGCTATGTCAATAAAAAGATAAGCAAGTAGTATTTTAATAATTAGATATTTTTCAAGCAGTAAAACATAATAAGCATTTTAATTGAGATATTGGATATACTAAAGGGAAAAAATGTAACCTTTAAATGTTCTAAAGAAAAGCTAATGAGAATTCAAACTTTGGAACTGCTAATTTGTAAATTGAAATGCAAACTTAATAATTTTAAAGTCTGCCTTGCAAATATAGCCATGATAAAAAGATGACAGTACATAATCAGGAGTATACTGCATATAGCCAGATAGTTTCATAAATTTATTCTGAATCTGATTAATTAGAAAATCAATTTAAAGAAACACACTCATTTACTTATGTAGTTATTAAGTGTGATTGTGAGCTTTCACATTAAACGACAAGGTAAAGAATGTCGTGGTGGAACTGGTCTTGCTTTCAAATGCCATAGCAAATCAAACGCGGGCTGTTCTGAAACACTTTAACACATATTAAATGTACAGATGTATTTTGTTGATGCAAAAATTTAACTAATAACTCATATCACTCCAATTTTATAAACTTTCTTGAGATAAATTAAACATGCATTGAGGAAAACAATTAGCAGTTTTTGCCTTTTCTTTTGTCACTTTTGACCAAACTAATTTAACGTCCAGTATATCAGTCACAAGTACGTTATGAACACACTTTCAACTTTGCAACTGATTAACCTTCTATTATAGAAGACTGTGGTTTATTTTTATACATTACTGGGATAAGTAGAAGAGACATTTTTGTTAAAAATGTCAGTGCCAGAGTATCTATCTAATACGACTTTTAGAAGTCAATATAATTTTGCACAGTGTATTTGAAGAGTGGCAAGGTGAAACTAGGTGGCATTGCACAATGCACAAATATAAATTGTCATTAAACTTAGGACAGGACAAAGTTAACTTTTTTTTTTAAAAAAAATGTAAGCTAGGGTGACGTGTTTCCACCGTACAGAAAATAAACCAGTTGGTTCTCTGTCTAAGAATGGCCTCAGCTTTGGGCTTGTTAGTACAACGTGATTGGCTCCAGCTTCATGCAACCCTAAAGCAGGTTCAAAGAATGAAAGAAAGCATGATGGGTAAATAATGCAAGGAATACTTTAAAATCCATTCTTTAACAAGAACACAAGTGCACAGATGGAAGCTACTTCAAAGTAAATGTTTGACAAATGTTTCAAAATATTGCTGAAAACTGTGAAGTGCAGATACCCAGAGTGCCTTGAGAACATCTTGATCTAATCTTGACACTCTTTTGTAACTAAATCAGAGTTCACAAGCTTTACAGAGTTTAATGGCCTATGGATACCAAAGAAAACCTGATAAAGGACAAATTGTGATTGTGAAGTTGTGATTTGGAACTCAACTGGCATATTAAAAGCAGCCAATTTAGAGTTTTAATTTTACCTAACACTCTAGAAGGGGCCTGAGTTGCTTTGAAAGCTTGCATATTGTAATCTTTCTAGTTAGCCAATAAAAGGTGTCATTTTACTTAACTTTTCTGCTAATACTTACAAATAAAACATACATGTTAGCCTGCTCCTTGTTTTTAAGGACTATAATCTCAGAATATCTCTTCTTTTGCATGGAAGTGTGTGTTTTTTCCTCCCTCTACCGTAGGCTGCTAAACTATTAGCCCTGACAAGGGCAGTTCTAGGAGTTCAGATGTCAGTATTGTGTCTTCAAGCTGTGACTTTATATTAAAATCACCAAAATAAGTGTGTACATGTTATTTTGAATGACATGTGATTTATTATTCATGACAGGTATATAATCAAATCTAAAAGTGTATGCATGTTTCATAAATCAGACATTACATTTATGATGGCCTAGTCTTATCCAGAGATTTACGGTCATATCCGAAAATCGATTCAGAAATGTGTCACCAAGTAAATGCACTGGCACAGCAAAGATATTTTATCCATTCTGAAATACCAGAACTCAAAATCACTTCATACAAACAAATGTGTATTTGTTATTTGCAAGACATCACAAAGAGAGACATTGTCTGATGGATGAGTTGTTTTGATGTCATTTTAAATTTCAAGAAATAGATGCAGCATGGAATATGTTATAATCAAAGTATTATTTAACATCAACATCTGATTTGATTTATTTAACACTAGGCTTTTCATACTTTCCTTTGATTCATTTTGACACTGCAGCAATATATCCTAGGTCCTTGCTCCTTGTCTGTCCCTCTCTTGCACATTATATCAGGAGCTTTACAACAAAGTTTTGTGTCATGTATTTCATTCTACATTTGTCCTGACATGATTAAGTCCTGATAATACCTCAGATATGAAAGTTTTCCTCTCTTTTTTGTATTGAGATGGCTAGATATGTTTCTGCCTGGTGACAATATTGTGTAAAGAAATAAAACTAAGGTGAATATTATGTGATGAAACCTTGGAAAAAAATCATGAATTCATAACTTCACAATTTGTAAATCAGTTTTATTGACTGAAAAATGTTATTTAGTACTACATAGTGTTAAAACCTATAACCAGATACTTAAAAAGTATTCTGGCTGAATACAGAATTAAGCCTTTGTTAGATTTTGAATGCTGCCATTAACAGTAGAACATGGGATGATTTTCTCTCTCTATTATTAACAATAATCCTGATTTTTTTTTTTGGTTTAATCAATGGTTTTGGTTTTCCTAGCATTAAACTGTACTAACAAAAGTCACATCATTAAATATTGAAAAGAATCATTCAGCCTACCCTTTGTGGACATATCCATTTAATCTGGAATCTACCGTACAGTGAAACGATTCTCAATTAAATGCAGGGTTAGAGAACACATTTTCAGTAAGTGCTGTCAAATGCAACTGTCCCTGTTTGTTTAAGGGAAGCCATTCCGGGCTCTTTTCCTTAAGGGAATAGTTACCTTTGGTCAATATGGCTTTAAAAATAGCAGTCATTAGCTGTTAATTAAGATCCCAAATCAAACGAGGCTCGAGGTGTTCTATTTACAAGTCAGATAGTCTTGAGGTCTCATCGAACATCTTTGCCACAATGTAAGTTATAGCACAAGATTTCAATCATTCCACCAAGAAGGTGTAAAATGCACAATGGGTACAAAGGCTTACATCCCTAGTTAACTCACTTTATACAACCAGTTTTTTGGAAAACCAAAAGCAACATCTTCTAAACAAAGTTGTCCTCATGTTGATGATACCTATTCAGTACCATAAAATAGGATAAGTAGTGATAATCAAAATGTAATGTGGGGTGGAGCAGATTAATATAAAGTTTATATATATAAACAGGGTTGAAGGCGAGTGGAACCACATAGAAAAACAGTGTGCAGTACGGCTGATGATTCTAAACAACAACATTTATTTCTAGAGCACATTTTCAAACAATCAATGTAGCTCAAAATGCTTTACAAGATGTCAAAGAGAAAGGTATAACAAAAGAAAAAAAGCAGAGAGAAATTAGACACACTTTAACTGTTCTGTTAGAAATGGAGAGTGTGCTGAACAGACTTTAATGGGAATGAAATATTTTTTAGAAAATTCTCAAATTATAGTTTACAGTTTATCAATAATTTGTCAGAACTTAAATCTTAAGAGCATCATAGTTATTGCATAAAATGCATATATTATAATCACATCCAATAAGGTGGTTGCAAACTGATGAAGCATAGATCTACAAAATGGATAACGTTAAGTGCAATGTTTCTTGCTCATTTTGTTAAGAGAGGAGGATGAATTTTTGATATTACTCTGGGGAAAATTACTTTAGCAAGAATACCACAGATTTGTGGAACTGATTAGAAGATTAAGTGGAATGGAGGGCAACTATGCAGAAGGTGTTGTTATTTTATACTTTATTTTGTTCTGATAGCAAAATGTTCCTAAAACTGGAAATGGGCCATGTATTTTTAGTTTGTCAAGACTCACTGAGGTGGTTTTTATAGTTAATTTGGATTTGCTGTATTGTACCTTCTCTTGAGAAATACCTATACACTTTGCACTATATGTGTGAAATTGCCTGAATGAACAGGGAATAGACTTTTTTCTAGTATTGCCTTTTTGGGGATGGGCATTTATTGGTTCACCTATATATAGTTAGAGAAGAGAGTGGTATTTTTTGAGCTCTACTATAAATTACTGAATCAATTTATTTAGGAAGCATGGATGTAACCGCTACTATAATACTAATATTCTTTTATGCTATACCACTGGAAAATATTTATATTCCTTCATTTCCATTGTGCCTATTTAGGACTGCGTAAAGAATATTATGAAATATGGCAATGGGTTATCTCTAGCAAAATAAATCAAACACACTGTTGCTTGCAAAAAGAATAATCTTTTGACTGTAAGGTCTTTGTCAGATTACTTTATTATGCAGGGGAATTTGAACCTCATTTTTTAGATAAATTTATTCTATCAGCTTTTTCTAAGGATGCAAAGAATAAAAATCATTATGCTCCCTTGACTAGTGATCCTAAAATTGTAAATGTCACACATTAGCTGACCGAGAAGTATTGTATTCTGTTTTAGAAGGCCAATGATTCAAATGGAACTTGATCTTTTCTACATAGATGTGAGTGATATGAAATACTTTTGGAAGAATAGGTCACATAAGCACTGCCTTATATGATAATGAGTTGATCACGGGCCATTTGCCTTGATCTTCTACTGATAAGCCTCAGGTAAATTTATTCAAAAAACAAATAAATAAAGATTATTCAAATATAAAAGTCAGCAGGCTTTTATCAGAAAAGCTTACCAAACGTATGCTTTGAAGGAGGTCATTTTTGCCCAATATGAATTACCCTGCCCTTTTCTATAGTTGCTCATTTTAGAAATATCAAAAGACAGAAAATGAATTCTGAGACAGAGAAAAAAAAATCTATTGACTTTCGGAGTCTGGAGAGGAACATTACACTGTAATAAATTGGTTCAGAAGGTAAAAAAGAAGAATAACCCATTAATAAAAACTACTGACTTAAGAACTGGAAGTGCTTAGCTATCAAGTACAATACATTTCCTCTGGAATGTATACAGTGCTGCACTGGAGGGGGCTGGACATCCATTAAAGCTTTACTGACCAGGCCAATAAATCAAATATCTTTTACATTGTATTCCTTCTTTTATAACAAAACACTATAAAAGGATAATGCCTGCCGATATGAGAAGTAGACTGGAACTGACCCAGCACATACTCCCTTCATATATGCTAATTCAGGCTGTCAAGTTAACTAATTCTAAATATTAGTGTGCAGCATTTCTACAGATAGATTTAACACAATAATTAAAGTCTCAGATCTCAAATGAGTAAATCTCCCTATTTTCATATAGTCTGCCAGACTACTGAAAACATTTATCCACCCTCAGTTTGGATAATCTCATTTACTGGGGTGTTTCTTTATATTGCAGAATTTTAACTTGCATTTGAAACTCAACAAGAAAAAAAAAATGAATGCGATCAACTTCTAAGTTCTTTTCATGTGCATGTGCTAGAACAAACATTTTGAAAAACAGAGGAAACAAAGGGGAAAGTTCTCTTGCCTTTGCTACATTGATTCCATGGAGATGTTAAATGAAAGCTGCTCAGCTCAAATGTAATGCAGCAGTGGTCCCTGGTGTTATTATACATGTGTGTCTAATTGTGTTTGCCCCTACCATTTTCCATATGCTCTGCCTCACCAACACTGCCATCCGGCGTAGTCCTCTCATAGTTGTCCTCTGGGAGTGGAAGGGCACCCAATCTGGGACCTGACGAGCTCTTACTGCTGGGCGTCTCTGATTCTTCCAATCCACTATCATAGCAACTCTGCAATGATCCCTGATGGGGGTCCTGAGGCTGGCTCACCACAGAAAACGTCACTCTGCGAAATGGCTACAAGAGAAAAGATTCTGAAGGTCACTTTTAGGGCCGATGAGGCGGCAATTACAAATTACTACAATTTTTTTGTGAGTGCATTTTAGGAGCTGTTGATTCTAGCATGGGGTTACAACGGCTAGAAAACATGAAACATAATTTTTCATTCACTTTATCATTCTTCTTTTAAAACTTATTTTTAAGAAACACATTCTAATCCCTTATGTTTAACTGGAGAGAAAAAAATAAAAATAAACTGTGCATGGAGTGCTACTGCAAAAGAATTTCCAAGGAAGGTGACTCATTGGTAAACATATCACTTTATTAAAGCCATTCACTTATGTTCTACATTTTAATAGCAGACATTAAGAAACCATACAAAAATAAGCACTTTTTTATTCCTCAGGATAAAACTGTTCTTTAAGAGATAATGATAATCATTACATTTGTAACTGCACAGAAGAGTTTTATTAACTTGCATTTTATGCAGGATGCCTACACCTACCATAATTCTACTGGTCTTAATGAAAACTATTATAATCAAACACAAAAAGATGAAGAAATATAACTTATTTTTTGAGGGGAATGGCAATTTATTTAAAATAAAAAATGTTATTCTTTAATCTGTGTAATCATAGCGCTCACAGCCGCTCCTCCTTTAAAAAAGCCTCAAAAGAAATAAGAAAACACAGCACACTGAGGAGAAACACATTCACTTTGCTGAAGGGCACCTGCTCTGCTTTGAATAGGCAAACACTTTGCAAACAGAAAATATATATGGTACACATGCTGCTGATGCCAAAAATATCTTTTCCATGTGTACATTTTTGGATAACTACATTAATCAATTTGCTTTAGCAAAGCAGGGCCCTGCAGTTGTGACACCTTTACAAACAAACCTCTTTTTTGTCCTTCTAATGGTATTTTTAAAACTCTGGGAAAATAAAATAAGAATTTGATACACGGCTAGCTGCCTCTGCTGCTCATAAATCTCACAGCATTTCGATAACATGTCCTGACACCACAATGTTAAAGAAAGACAAGATAAAGAAAACATTTATTAATGCAGATCACTAGTCATCCTGCTTATCTCCGAAAGCCATTTAATATCCAGTGGATGATTAAGTTTGCAAAGATTTCAAATGTAAGGTGAATTGCATCACCTCACACTAAGAGGCTGTGAATTTGGAAAGCTTTACAGGAGGTTCAGTGAAACCTGGTGCAAGTCTCTGCCTCCTTTATTGGAGCTGTGACCTTTAAGTGCTATAAATAGGCTTCCACGCAGCTTTGTGCTTCCAGGTCAAGGTGGAAAGCTTGGTAGGGTCAGGAAATTGTGAATTTGCCCTCAATAATCATTAAAGTACTATATCTGTCTATACCAGATTAGCTCCCTTGCAATTACATGTTGTACTATGAGGTGTTGATTAAACATGCAGAGATCCTGCTGAAATGTCTGCTTTTGTTGCAGTGGTAAAGCCACCCTGGCTGAAAACATCCCCAGATTAAGACAGCAGTCCATGACAAAGGTCCAACCTTTGCACTTGCCATTTTGACACTGCCAATTAATCTAACCAGAAATCTTTAGAGATATGGGTGAAAGACGCAGGAAGAACATGCAAACTCCACAAATGCAACAACCAAGCACAGGATTCAAGCCCAGGGCACAGGATCAGTGAAGCAACACTAACCACTGAACTATCAAGCTGCCCTAAAGTGAATTCATTTTCCTCCTATTTTGAATAACACCAGGCATGATGTTCCCATTATATGCAGTATTAGAAACACTTTAGCTTATCAGTTACTATACTCCACCGATGAGTTGACATCAAACAAAACACATGCAGAAGACACAGTAGACCCTTAGTCACCAGATTAAATAATCAATTATATAGGAAAAATGTGACCCTGGAATAGGATAACTGGGATTGAAAATGGATTACTGAATTGATGACCTGGCAAGTCAATGATAGAGCACACAAGAATTATTTTAAGCTGGGGTACTTTTTGCTCCAAGCTAACATGCATTAATCAGTAAATCAAATATGGTGTCTAATGGTTGAACAAGGCTCGTCTCTTCTGGGGTCTGATGCAAAGGGTACATTGAAAAAGGTATTGAGAGATACAGAGCAGCCTGATTAGTATCTACTTCCACCCCTCAGCTAAGAAGATCTAGACAACTCGGATAAGTTGTGAATGCCTCCCAATCCCAGCCTCCTCACCTGCTTCTTCTGGGTTGTCTACTATGTAAATATCACCCAATTAGCAGATACAGTACTTTCAAATATCAGCCAACCCAGAAATTAGACACATTTCTGCCAGTCCAGCCTGTGCTAAATCATCTAAAAGGGAAAATCTCTTGCACTGACAGGATTGAACAGGATAGACCATGGCACCTCAAACATTCTTAACAGTTTTGATAAGATTGTTTTTCAGCTTGTAATAGATGGAACTTTGCAAGTTACTCTGAACCAGTGTTGCACATCTTTGAAATGAAGGCCAGTCTTAAGATAAAGTGCTTCATCTTGGTTGGCACCCTGGTTAGCACTCTTCTGTGACAGACTGGGTTCGAACTGTGGCCTGCTCAGCATCTTTTAGGAGTTCATACATTCTCCCAAAATTTACATGTGTTTTCTTCAGGCGATCTAATTGTATCTCCATATCACAGATGTGTGTTTATACTCGAAATAAGCTCTGGAATGAGTGTTAAGTGTGTTCCCATAATGGGCAGGCAATCCATTTAATGGAAATGACCCAGAATATCCCTGAGGAGAACTAAATGAAGAGGGCTAAGAATATGGATCTTGAACCTTACTTTGAGTTCTTATCTGATAGGATGTGATCTCATTCTGTATTATAAAAACAGTTGCCCCTTTTTGTAATACAGTCACTGGTGTTTAGAACTGCTATATTGATTGATATTGGTCCAGATTTCCAGTGGGAGTTAACTTTTACAGAGGAGCTGAGTTTAAACAGTGAAAACATGTCTTTGATGGACCAGGTCTGGCCGGTAGTCCGTATGTTATGAATGCACACTTACTGCAAACTGAAAGGATTTCTGCTGGTGTGCACTTGTGATGACTGATTGATTTTCTATTTACACTGTACTGTCCCTGTTTATAACGGGATGAAGTATAAGCCATCATGACATTTTGTTTCAGAATCATTGGCTATGAAACATATAGTTAATATGACACAGGTTGGATTATTTTCTGTTAAATATTTTGCAATGTGTTCCCAGTACAACGATCAAGTTTAGGAGCATAGTTAGGTAGAAACCAATTTCTAAAATTTATTTATTGGTAAAGTGTTCAGTGACATATATTAAAATGGTTATTTTAGAATGAACAAATCAGTCAGCTGGAGGGCAATCATCAAAAAACAGAAAATGACTGAAGCAGTAGACAGGATTTTTAATGGAACTAAAACACATTTCTTTGTTATGTATGCAGTGCATGAGGTCATAAATCCATTAAATAAGTATTGAAGGTATTGAGAAAGCGAAGTATTGGATTGACATTTATATACTCCTTTCAGCACCATAGTCTGCCGGCCCAAACCCTGGAGGGACTGCGTTCATGATGAGATTTTTATTGGAGCCATGTTATAAACATTGTAAGGAGGAGAATTGTACTCCCTAGCTTGGGGAAGTCTTCAGGCCTCAAGTATTTTTCACCCTAGGCCGTCAGTGATTAAAAAAAAATACCACTTGCTATGACTGGCAGATGGAACCTTAATAACTTGCTTTCAGCTCTTCCGGATAAGGGAGAAAAATCTTAATTCTGTCTATGCCTTGCATATCTATAGGCACACCAGGGTCATAGTATGCAGAAAAGCTTGGTAAAAAAAAATGATGCAGAAATAGAAAAGAGCAGGATCTGCCCTTTCCACAGTACATAATGAGATTAAAAACTGCATAGGATAATGCCCATGCAGCTCCACTGAATAGGGAGAAAGTTTTTTGTCAATCTGGATTAGAGGAAGAGGTCAGAACATAACTGTTTTAAATGAATATCTGTGTGGTTTAATAATAATAATGTAAAGTTAGTTTGCTGGGCAGTAATGCTGAATCATCACATATTATAATAATGTCATATTTTTCAGAAGCTAATTTAATTCCAGTACTGTAGCTAAATTAAAGCACAGTTCAGACTTTTATTTTCTTTCTATTTGTAACTGATGCAGATGTCACGATTCTCAGATGTAGAGTACTTCAGAAGCTTTGAAGAGGTTGGAAATACAATATCAGCCTAAATTGGCAGCCACTGAGTAGTCTATATTTACTTAACAACAGATATGTAAGAAGTAAATATACATAACATAAACCCCGCAAACCCAAACAAACACTTTCAGTAGATTAAATAATAAATGAGTATTGTAAACTGTTGAACAAATTGTATCACTCTATGGACATTTTCACAAAACATTGTATTTCTTTCTTCTTCTTCTCTCTGCTGCTCCCTTTAGGGGTTGCCACAGCGGATCATCTTTTTCCATATCTTCCTGTCCTCTTCATCTTGCTCTCTTACACCCATCACCTGCATCTCCTATGTCACCATATTTCTTTAAATAAATTTAAATAGTAAAAAGAGAAATGCACAAACACAAAACACTAGGGCGTCATAGCCACTCAGTAGTTAGTGCTGCTGCTTCACAGTTCCAGAATCTTGTGCACACTCCGTATCAGACCTAGACCCATTCTCCCCAAGTCATTTTCACGGAGTCTTCTGTATTGCTGTCAAACCCAAAAATATGCACAGGGTTATTTGATGGCTCTAAATGAGCCCCATATGAGTGAACACAGGTCTGTGTGCAAGTGGGTCCTGTGACAGACTGGCACCAAAAATTTTGGCTTTTTTTTTTTCTTTTTTTAAGCTTTGTTTCTGATGCTGTCATGATAGGGTTTGGTCTCTATGACTATCGGCCAGGACACCTGACTTGGATTATGTTTGTGTTTATATTAGTCAACATTATGTTGATAAAGCTTGAACAGACGGAAGTATAAATCTGAATATGCTGTGCTGGACTAGAATCCTATATGGTGGGTGTTAGTCCTACTACAAGGATAATCTTTAGTCCCCTGAGTCAATAATGAGTTTAGAAAATTGATGTTTGGACATGCTTTCTTGTAAATTAGTAATTACAAGTTAATGTCAAATGTATTATGATTCTATATTAATTAAGGAACATTAATATAAAATCATAATACATTTGACATTAACTTGTAATTTGGACAGTTGGGAGACAAAGTCAGAGAGGCGAGATTGCATTGGTATGGACATGTGTAGAGGAGAGATGCTGAGTATATTGGGAGAAGGATGCTAAGGATAGAGCTGCCAGGGAAGAGCAAAAGAGGAAGGCCTAAGAGAAAGTTTATGGATATGGTGAGAGAAGACATGCAGGAGATGGGTGTAACAGAGCAAGATGCAGAGGACAAGAAGATATGGAACAAGATGATCTGCTATTGCAACCCCTAAAGGGAGCGGCTGAAAGAAGAAGAAGATTAATTAAGAATCATTGACATACAGCTCACAGGCATGTAGTCTATTTTGTTGTTATTTTATTGTTTACTTTGCATTGCTTTGTATTGTGTTCTTAATGGTGGCACTTTGTCATGGTGGTATAGGTGGTAGATGTGTAATAAGCCAAGAGAAATTACTTTATATTTTCTGAGTTAGTGTTCTTCATGTTTTATTGGCCTATGGGAAAGACTCTTCACTTTATATTTAAAGAATATCTATTTGGATTTTTTCATTAATGTTGTTGATTTTGTTAATAAACATTTCTGATATTTTGACATTTTTGACCAATCCAATGCTTAAGACTTCTTTGCCATTTAGGCAACAACAACTGTTGTGTGCTGGTCTCTACATAAACTGGTATCCACATATAATAATTTAATACATTAATCCAATAGCAATAAATGTCACATGAATGAATTTAATAATAAGCCTTCACTTGTATACAGTAGATGACACAGCTGAGTAAAGGAGACCAGGTGACTTGCTTTAAAATTATAAAGACAGTTTGCTACTTTTCAGCTCTAGGATTAACACTAAATTTGCCTCCCTCTTATACAATTAATTAAATCTTAGTAACCAATTCATGTGGTATGAGGCAAGAATTTTGTTCTGATCTCGTCAAAACAATCAGATGACAAATCAAGAAACCGAAGATGACATTACAACATCATCTTAGCAAGAACATGTCATAGCTATTCAACAAATTGCATCTCAATTCTAGCCCCAAATGTCACTTTGTGATTTGCATCATCCATCCCATTCACATGTACAACTGTAGAGAGCTAGAAGACCTAACATGGCATGCCAAATTTAATTGTACTCGAAAGTCAGTCACTCATGTGGAGTCATCACGAAACATAATGAAAACAATCCTCATTACCTGCGGCATACACACAGTAAACAAGACATATGCAAGTGCAGTAAAAACGGCCCTTTGAATTTCAGTCTAACAGAAGATCTTGCTTGTTACAAACTGAACATAAAAAAAAATTACACTGCCTAAAACCGTTCCCCCACCCATTAAAGAACTACTGATGACTCTATGTTTGCTAAAACTTTCAGAAAAGGTCATCCAGCCATTAATCCAACCTCCTTTCTTAATATGGGACTGAAGATAATAATTTGGCAGTGATGTACTGAAATCACTGGTCTGCTGCAAAGTAATCCCATTAGTCTTTACAAAAGTTCTGAGTCATAACTACTCAAAGGAGGCTTAGG
Source organism: Erpetoichthys calabaricus (assembly GCF_900747795.2). Lineage (NCBI taxonomy): Eukaryota > Metazoa > Chordata > Cladistia > Polypteriformes > Polypteridae > Erpetoichthys > Erpetoichthys calabaricus. The sequence goes on from NC_041398.2 coordinate 120,626,781, forward strand.
ACAGAAGTGTCAAATTGTAGACAAAGAAAAAAAATCACATTTATTTATGACAACTCAGTACATTAGTGTCAGGGACGGACTGGGGCTCTTGGCCTTTCTTTTGGATGTCATTTTCTGCTAGACCCTCCTGTCTGTGGCTGTTGCTAAGCAAACCCTGTTATGCAGCAGTCACATGGAGGGAGGCAGGGGAATACAACTGAAGAGCTCAGTGAAGGCCTTCACAATAAAATTGTGCATTTTGCCTTTGCGAAAGTCTCTGCCAAGCTCTTCTTGTGTTTACTGCTTAGTGTTTCTGACCTTTTGCCTGCTTTTGGATTCTTCTTTAGTCTGGTGTTTTAGATACATTTGCAAGTGCTTGTTGTTTTTTTGCCATTTGACACAATCCTTGTTTTGGATTATTGACTGTGATAAATATTACACACTTTTTTGCCTAAATTGGAATAGATTTATAGTTGTCTTTGTTTGATCAGATCTGCGAAACTGTTATAGTTTTCCCTGCAATAGTTATTGTTTGTGTTTTTCTTCATAATTTCATCACATTATTTACCATTTTCACACTAGATTTTTGTTCATGTTGTGGTGTTTTATTCACAGTTGCAGCCATCTTGTTTACCTTTACTGTACCAGTCATGTATTCATCATAGGCATTTTGTATAACATCAGTCTCCTAAAGGTATAAAAGATGGTGACAGACAACATTCATTTATGGATTACAACAAAAACAAAACTTCCTATTTTAGTCTTGTTGGGATTTCATAAAAAGGTGGGCCTAATGTTATTTATGTTACTGTTAAATATTTAAGTCCAACAAAACTGCATTACCATTTTATTTATTTCTTTTTTTTGCTATACTAGTTTGAATATGTTTTGCTAATAGTAATTTAACTTACAAATTGCAAAAATACACAGATTGCCTGTCTTTTGATGATATGTGCTGTACAACATACCAGCCTATCGCAAGGAACAAATACCCAAATAATACCTACTATAATTTTGACCAATATAATTATAGGAGAGCAAAAAGGATTACCTTTTTTTGCCATTCCTTGTAATCTGTGTATACATACAGTAAATGATGTGTTTCCAGTCTTTGAATCTATGAGTGAATCTGTCTTCAATTAGGTTATCACAAAAATTCTCACTCACATCACTCGATATCCTGTATTTTAGCTATGTGCTGTATCAAACAGCTGCAAAATTGTGTGCTACCTGCAGTAACAGAAGTTGGAAACTTCAGTACCAATCGAGTTTTTGGCTCGAAAATATCAGACAAATTTCTGACCTGGCCAATCCTTCAACATTTGGCAGAAGAATGGCTGTAGATTTTTCAACACACTACACAATAGTCTTGGTAGAAAATCTATCATTAAAGTTAACCCAGGTAGCAGTGGGGTTTTCACTTGCCATTGGTGCATCACAAAAATTTTCAGGGACAACATTAGACTCTGTCATAATTTGCAATTCTGGTTGTTATCCTTTTATTTATTAAATTTAAAAAGGTTTTTTGTCAAAACATCATTCAGGTATATCTTGCCCCATTCGTGTTTGCCTCTAATGAGACCTACACCAACTAATAAATTCAGTAAATTGCTAGCTAATAGCCTCCTGTTGATGTTAGATCTTCTGTGTGGCTGTGACTGGTAAAGTTTAAGGTCAGTCTTTCATTCTAAACTATTTTACGTTGACATATGCTGTAAAATCTCTATCCACAAATATACACTTTCCAAATGTTTTAAGAGTTAAATTAACTTTTATAATGGTAAAGTTACAGTGATGATTTTACTAAGTTTATAATATTTTAATCATAGGAGATGTGTATTAAAATGCAGGTATGCAGTATAAGCTATTTTTCATTTGCCCCAAAAAAACAGGTAAAGTGGGTAGGCATGGGCTTACCCAGGCCTTACACTGGTGCTGTGCTCTTGTCGGTTCTGCTATGATTTGTGTTTCTGGCTCAGTCTCAGTTATTTTGTTGTAATTTCTCTTTTTGGTAACAACTGCTGCCTGTCTCTCTCACTACTATTTTTTTTAGCCCTTCCACTCTTTATTTCTTAATCTAAATAAATAAGTTAAATTGTCTTTTGGACAAACTTTTTCTCAGTGTAGGTACAACATATATTAACAAAGATGCACACTGTTTAACATGCTTTACAGACTTCCGTGACAGTGCCAGTTAGCAGTTTACTCTTTTCAGCAGAAGGGTCAGAGCTGGGGGGGCTACACTACACATGGTCTCACTTTTGTGAGCAGGTCGACACATTCTTAACAATCAGAGGTCAAGTTGGGGCTTATTTTAGAACCATTTCTACAATATCCTAAGCAACACAGACTCTAGTACCTTGAAGTATCAATGAATCTATAATCGATCTGTTCTGAATCAAAAAGATAAAAAGAAGTGATCTGTAAAGGACCAGGAGATGGAGGCAGCAAATAACAAAGCAAGGATCAGAAAAAGCTTAAAAAAGTGAAAATGAGCTAAAGCAACTAGCCAGGAAGGTAAGTAAACTCAAAAGCAAAGTAAAAACTTAAAAAGTGTTTTGGATTTTTAGTCTTTTAGAATCATTTAAGAAATATCCAGAATCTTGAACACCAGGAAGGGCAAAAAGGTAATGAAGTGCAACTTCCTGGTGCCACATCCTTGCTGCCAATAAAAGAGCAAGTGCTTCAAAATGGAGGCTATTGTGGTAAAAAGGGGGTTAAAAATAGTAATGAATAATAGAATTGATTTCAAATCACAAAATAAATAATAAAAATGTATTTCAACACTGCCAAAAGTAATCCTTCTTAAAAAAATCATTACACTATCAACCTTTAGTGAAGTACCTTTTAAAAGAATATTTTCCATACTGTATAAATTGTTTAACAATCCATTTTCCTAACCCAGGATTGAACTCATAGCACAACCAAGCTTTGAATGGGAATCCAGTCTATCACTGTGCATACTTAAGTGCACACCTTCCCACACTACATGATACATAACCTAAAATGATACTTATTTTTGTGATGTGGATTAAAATCAAAATACATACAGAATTATTTTATATATTGAGTATAAATGAGAGAAAGAGGTTTATATGAATACATTAATTTATCCCTGTAATCTTGGGTGTTATGTCCAGGATCCTTGCTTGATCTTTTTCTGTCTCTAGGACACTATTTCAGCACTTTTAACAAAAAAACTATGATTTCTCAGCAGATGGTAGAATTCTAGAAATAGGCCCAATCATTTTGTTATCACTACTTTTAACTCATGATATGAATGTTAATTAGTCACACAGTAAGCCAGTTCCTTTTTAGTTCATCTCATAGTATCAAGCCAGATCCTTTTTTATTGAGTCCAATGGAATGTCTATGAGGTTTGTTACCAGTTTAGATATTCTGGATTACCCACAAAGGATAAATTTGTTTTTTTACAATCAACAAGACTGTTCAGTATAAACATGCAATACATACTCTGTACCACTTAATCCAGTTCAGGGTAATGGGGCGTTGGAGTCTATTGTGACAAAAGCAAAGAAAAAACAAGGTACCAGTGGGCCCACTCTTACACACACACCCTCCCACAATCACTTACATACCAGTTTACAGTCGCCAATAAACCTCAGCAGCATGTCTTTTGGAATGTGGGAAGAAAACAGGAGTAAACCGAAAAAACTCCATGTACAGAACAGATCATTTCCATATGGACAATGACCAGGCACAGAGTAGGTTGTATCTGTGAAGAAGTCGCACTAACCACTGGATAAAACAAATGTGATTAATATTAAAGCACATTAACACCAAAAGCTTTGATCACGAAAATGTGTGCATACACATGATGAATATGAAAGTGCAAATATATATTTTTATATTGTATTCATTTTTGCTTTGTTTTTAATTGTGTATCTTGCAACATATACCTTTTTTGTAGTAAGTTGATAATAATACTGGGGTAATAAAAGTAACCTCTTGTTCTCAGCACATCAGTTAATCTGTAATTTATGCTAATATGAATTACTACACATAATTTCTGCTGCGTACATTTCTATAAATGCCTGTTTGTTCCTAATTCAGTGTACTTTTCCAAAGCAAAATTCCACTTATAAGTCTGGTGCACTTTGTACAGAAGCATTGTTATCATTCATCAAATACTTTAAAAATAAACCATATGACTGAACTAGTAACCTCTGTTGTGTAGGTCCCTACTAAGCTATTCATATGTGACTAGTAAAAAACAATAATGCTCTTCCTATCATAGATAACACGCATATCGGCTGTCACTTCGCATGTCACTTGGACACTTGCTTGGATAAGACCGTGTAGAGTGTATATCATCTGAATACAGAAAGAGAGACTGGTTCCTTACTTTACCCAAGAAATGCTGACCTCCTTTTTTTTCTACATTTCTCAAGTCCATGATGCATTTGGACCTTGGTATTTGATGTATATTTGTAGCTTACCTTTGTGCATTTATAACCTAATGTATTGGAAAAAAAGCTTAGAGCTGTGATCAATATATATTGTTATTTAACAACATGACTTGTAGAACTTAAAACTGTTTTCAGTTTGGTTGCATGTACTTTATCGCCTGAATGAGAAGAAAGAACATTGCCTTCTGAGTGTCTAAAAGAGTCAAGTTTGGACTTATTGTTAAAAAAGGAGACAGTGCTTCACCTTCAAGTGGAATACAGCAAAAAGTGGAAAAATTAATTCTTGAAGATGGTGTAATAAGTGTGTTTCCTTAGAACACTTTATTTTGTCTGGTCCAATAAAGCATTGTATTCTTTACTAAGCGACATCTTTGTAAACCAAATAGGCCTAGCCAATTATTATGGATCTCTCTGGCCATGAATTCTGTACATTGCTTTGGATGACTTGGATGATTTTTGTTGTTACCTAACATTAAATACACTCGTCTGTTTAGTACCTTTGAGCTTTTTTTCAGCACAGCCTCAATAATTCATTTTTCTTCACAAAAGAAAAGCAATCAACTGTCAAAGAAGCAGAGAACACTACAAATAAAGTAATGCTACAGATTTATCAAATAAAAGCAACATAGAAAAAAGTATCCTTCTTGTCAAGCTGTGCAAATGCTTTGGACAAAAGCAGCAAAGTTTACGGCATCTGCTTTTGCAAAGAAGATACAAAAAGACAAAAGAAAAAAAGACGCTGCAGCTCTCATCGTTCATGAAGTAATAGAGTATAGGAAATTAAAATGGTAATGTCTTTTAAAATCAATACAGTGAACTACCACATATTATACTAGTTTTCCACTTGGATGTTTTTGTGAAATAATAAAATAATTCACCTATTGCCTGTTCCATAGTTCATTCCCATCTGATATGACTTCTTTAATTTCACGTTAAAAGAGTTATTTTTTCCCGTACTAACACTGCTAAATTAGAAAACCAGAAACCAATGGAGCGTTTAATTTAATAGTTAATTCTCATAATTTACTAAGATGCCATATAACAGTATATTGCACACAGTATATTCTTTTTAGCTCTTCACTGAATATAGATCTTTTGTTTTTTTTTGTCTTTTAACATGTTTTCAGGTGGCTCAAGCTCAATTTTTAAAAAACAGTAACATAAAATTATGAGAAAATCAATGTATACAATTTGTTCAGGTTAAACACAGAATAAGGCGCAAATATGTTTGGGTGCTATAAGACTGGAGAAGACAAATGCAAAGCAATTGTTACAGTTTTTTAATGGGATGCCAAAACCTGTATTCGTTACAAGTCGACTTCTCAGCTGTTGAGCAGCCTTAAAACTAATGACAATTTATTAGCCAAAAACATCTGACTGTATTAAGGAAAGAGAGAAAAGGATGGGGTGGCACAGTGGCGCAGTGGTAGCGCTGCTGCCTCGCAGTTAGGAGACCTGGGTTTGCTTCCTGGGTCCTCCCTGCATGGAGTTTGCATGTTCTCCCTGTGTCTGCGTGGGTTTCCTCCGGGCGCTCCGGTTTCCTCCCACAGTCCAAAGACATGCAGGTCAGGTGGATTGGCGATTCTAAATTGGACCTAGTGTGTGCTTGGTGTGTGGGTGTGTTTGTGTGTGTCCTGCGGTGGGTTGGCACCCTGCCAGGGATTGGTTCCTGCCCTGTGTTGGCTGGGATTGGCTCCAGCAGACCCCCATGACCCTGTATTCGGATTCAGTGGGTTGGAAAATGGATGGAGAAAAGGATGGGGAATATGGCTGACATTAATACATTTTACAAATTCATTCCATTAAATATATGTCTAGTAGACTCATTTTTAATGCATTTAACATTTTTTGTCTATATTTAAGTCTAATTACACATCAAAAAGTTAAATAATATTTATGGTAGTGATGATATTTTTTCTAAGAAAGATCTTCACTACATTCATAAGCCTTTCAAAATCATTATTTTTAAAGAGTGTGTACCAAAATATTCCATTGATTTGCTCATTTTCTTAACTGTCTTAATCCAGTAATGTTCACCTGTTTTATCCGCAAAGGACACAGGACAGGAACCAATTAGCTTATTATCTTAATGCAGGAGGAAACGGGAAGTACTTAGAGAAAATCCATAAAGATATAGGCAGAATGTTCAAACTTTACATAGAGAGTAATCAGGCACAAATCTGAAGCCCAATCTCTGATGCTGTGAAGCAGAAGTAGGACCACTGTGCCATCTCCACAAAATTTTAAATTGGCAAAACATAAAGTAATACAAATTTAATAGTTAATCTCTCAGAAAGTTTATCCTGTTAAAAAAAAAAAAAATAAGTGTAGCTAGATAGATAGATAGATAGATAGATAGATAGATAGATAGATAGATAGATGTCATTCTTTCTGCTAAATGTGTGCAACTTGTTGGAGTCATCTATGAATTCATGTGATCCACTTTCAGATGTCCTAATCTCTTTACTGACCCTTCATAGTCATGACTGTTATCTAGAATGGTTCTCTTCTCACTCATGTTTCTAACTCTAAACAGAACCTATCATTGCCTCTATTCTATAATTTGCTTCAGGAAAGGAAAGTTTGGTACTAAAAGATGTTTCTTTTCTTATACTACTTTTTCCCATATTCATCTTCTAATTACTGTATACATTTCCAAGTGAAGACATTTGTACATAAATCTGTGGATTAGTAGTGTGATGAAACTGTATATTGATCCTGGTAATCAAGATTTCTTTGCCTGGATGCTTTACTCTCATGTATAGTATTAATGGCAATTCAAATACAGTATTCACTTTTTTCTTTCTATTTTATTTTACTCACAATTCTTTTATATATTTGCTCATAAATTACACTTTGTCCTTAACTTTATTTTTAAAACTGAGACAAAACTAAACACTTATTTTTCTCATCTTACACAGGGGTGGGCAAAGTCATTCCTGGAGGGCCGCAGTGCCTGCAGGTTTTTGTTCCAATTCAGTTGCTTAATAAGAAGCACTTACTGCTCAAGTAACACTTCTGCTCCATTTTCATTGCCTCGCTCATTAAGATTTTGAACCCATATTGCTCATTTGAGTCTTAAACAGCTGTATTCTTGGTTTTTAATTGCTCCTTATTAGCAATAAGATGCAAATGACAAAGGAAAGCAGCAGTTCTCCATTTAGCTTGTTACCATTTACACCTGTGTGTATTTATTGTGCACTATTAGGTTTAATTAAATACTTGGAAGAAAAGTGAAGAGAAAAAGGTGAAGGACTGAGAATTACTTCTCTGTTTTAGACTTCAAATTATTTGGATGATATCCTTAGAATGGAATAAAAATAATCTAGGATATGAGAATGACCTGACATGGGAGAGTTAAAGCACTAACACTAATTATTGGAAAGGATTGTTTTCTAATTGAGAAAATGGGTTGGATCAAAAACCTGCAGAAACTGCGGCCCTCCAGGGCTGACTTTGCCCACCCCTGATATAGTATATCAATATACATTCCTTTACAGCACTTGTGTTACTGTATACTATGCTAGGCAATGTAGCATGTAACAACTAGAAGGTTGAATAATTTACCTTATAAAATAAATGAGATGAAAATTTAAATACACATTCAAAAACCAAAGATGTGTCCTTGGCATTAGATCCTGGAAAATAGTGTGGGCATTTTATACTATAGTTACCTAGGTGGAATGAATTTCTTAAATGTGAATCCAATGAATGAATGGGTTTAAGGCAGACCCGATGACCTTAAATGAGATACCAAGGCAATTAGATTAACTAAATTAAAATGTTGTAATAGTGCTTTCTTTTTTAATAGCTGACGATAATAGTGGTGCTTAGTCAGCAGATGTATGAGCTGGCATTCCATTATTGAAATGAGCAACAATAGAGCGAGTTTGCCATAGTCGCACAATCAATATTCTAGTGTAGCTAAAGCGAGCAGTCATTCTAAGGGTAGCAAGCTACCAAAATTAGTGATGAAATGAGCAAAAATCAACTGGGTTGGCTTGCCAGCCAGCAATGTTCAGGACAACAGTAATGTGTTTAAAGTACAATACTTCTGATATAAAAATGTTTAATTTTTTATATTAATAATATATTAAATAATAAAATCTGATCTAACTCAGCCTAGCCTAGAAGGGCAACAATGAAAGAAGTACTTCATCAAAACATGTCATAGACAGATAATCCTTGACAGAGAAGGGACAGAGTCCCCTGAAGAGAGAGTGTGAAAGAGAGAAACAGAGAGTGAAATATTCACACAACAGTGGCCACAGATGGTTTTGAGATTGTTATGACTACTAAACAATGTATTTCATATTCTAATAAATGGGGCAACCAATTGGTACAGAAATATTTTCAGCTATCCCAAAATTCCTTGCTTCACAGGACAGGCTCTCATTTCCCATTACCCTTCATTCCTTCATTAAACTAATCAATCTTCAAAACTTTACAGCTGAGAATTAAATTTTTTTATTAAGAAAAGAATTACATTAGATATGTTTATATGTTAGATTAATAAAAAATTATTTTTCAGATTACCATAATGATGTTACAAAAAGTTACAGTTCATGGAAAAAAAAAGATTCCTTCACTATTTATAGGTATAATACAGATAAAGACGGCAATTTACCGATTCCGAGTTTAAACCATTTTTTGACTCACAGCATGCTCAATCATTTGGAAACACCAAAGCATCTGAAACAAAAAAGGCCAAATTAAAAATAGCTGAGCTGCAATAGTTTAATTGAAGCAAAGAAACACTGAAAAGAGATTGTTAAATAATAAGTTAGCCATAAATACTTAATGCTTCAATTTTTTAATTATTTATTTTAAAACATTTTTTCCTACAAAAGCCTTCTTTCTCATATGCTCATTTTTTATGAAATTTAAACAGTGGGGCTTGCTGGAAACCATTCATTCAGAATCTCCTTTCTGCAGACACCTCACTGAGAATTTGCAGCATAACATACAATGACACCAGGTGCATTAGCTGTCCAAATGTGAATACAATCAGTCAGCTCTGCCTGCAAAGATAAGAAACTGTACTTCAGTCACAGTGGAGTCATGTAAAGGGCGTCTGGGCTACCACCACCAATCTAATATGTGCCGCAAAAGTTCAAAGGTAAATCAGACTCGCCTGTCACTCAGTGGGCTCGTCTGATAACAAACCAAAACCCTGACAAACGGTGTGACAGAATTCTGGTGTGCATTACTGTTCATCTGAGACTTATCTTAAATTTCACAGGACTTTTGATCAGTGTGGAAATAGCCTGAGGAGAAGCTATTTCATTTTGACCTTTGCTCCTTTCACCCCATAAAAAAAAAACAAAACAATGCTGCTCTTAATAGGCTTCCTGTGTGAAGGATGGAGTTTTCCAGTCCTTAGGCATGTACAGGTATATATCTTGTTTCTGGTAACTTTTCTGTTTTATGTCTGTATTTAAACATTACCAGTATTTCAGAAATGACACATTGTACTTTCACATCTATTATTCTTCTGCAAACAAAAGGATCGTTTCAAGTAGTAGTCTACTCCGCACTAGTAGCAAGAACACGGTAAACAGGTACAGAACTGAGAAGATTTATGCCTTGTTTTTTGTTCAGTAACATTTTCACACACCCTTGTATATTGCATAAAGTAGACCTACCAGGTTTTATAACAGTGCCTGCCCACAAGTGGTAATATGCATTAACTTAGAGTCTTAATCGTAGAGTCTCTTGCACTCTACACTGTTGATTTATTTTATGTGCTGTATAATTAGGTAGGGTTGTCTACTTGATGAATATGCATATTTAATAACTATCTTCAGTCTTGTTGCAAGCTTTTAATTTCTGAATTAAACACATGAGTAAAAGAACTGCTCAGTCTAATAGGTAGACCACCGCAGAAAGCCACAACCCTATCGCCTGCTTATTTTCGAAGTCTGTGATGTCCCTGAAGCTTCAGCTACAAGAGAGAAATAAAAGTCTAGTTATCTGTGATCTTCTGAAAAGCATGTAAAGAAAGAGTGCTCAAATCAGAAAGCCTTACAATTGTTATGAGCTTGACTTACTTCTATGACCAAAAAAAGTAAAGGGGGATGAGTCTTAAAAGGTACAGAAGCTTTAGGAAAGGTTGACAGACAGTATTAACATTCAGACTTGAAAGAGTTACCTTTAGCATGCATCATTGACATAAAATTCAACAATCCATATTAAAAATATGGAAGAATATGGAAACCTTACCAAAAGTAAATCATAATGTTTTTGACAATATAGTGGCTCAAATCCAAAAGATGAATCCAATGACAGGCAAGAGCATGAAATTACCTTCAAGTCTTAGAACTGTGTTTAGCACCTCTGTTTGTTCTACTGACTATAAGCAGAATCATAAAAAGTGATACAATTAAATATCTAACTTGTTGTAATTAACAGACACAGAGGGAACAGTGGTGGAAGGTATCATATTCTCAGAACCCCTCCCCAACTCTTTGTCTTTAGTTGTGTATATAGGATGTAGTCTCACCAGTCTGTTCAGAATGTGATAGAGCTATAATAATCTGTAGGCTGTAAGGGACAGCCGGCATCCTTACTCGGCTGGAATGCCCATGAGGTGGATGGATGGGGGAAGGCAGCATCTTTAGGGCACTGCCTGCCATGGAACTCTAGATGGCATCCCCCCTGGGTTACAGCTTTACCACTGATTCTCACAGGGCATCACGGGACATGGAATTCTTCAGCTCAGCCTTGTTGGGTTCCGTGGGTGCCACCAGGGGGTGCTGTGGGAACTGGGGAGCCCTACTTTGTCAGGTTCCCATTTCACATGGATGTTCTTCAGGGCCTATTCTTTGTGACACCTGAAGTACTTTCAAGTACTCCATAAATCAAGCAGAATGCCTCAGTTCCAGTGAGCCAGAGTTGAGAGGAGAAGGACAATGCTTGCGTGGAGGAGGCAGTGAGAGATGGAGAGGGAAAGACCAGAGAAAACAAGGCATTACTGAGTGCTACTGTATATATTGAGTGCTCTATTGCTATACTTGTGGTGATAGTGCTGGGAGACGCTTAAGGAGAAGAGTTTCCCATTAATAAAAACTCTTGTGCTTTTAAACTTGTGTCCAATACTGCTTGTGTTGGTGTATGGGGATCTGGAGTGCCCCCTGGTTACTAATTACTAAATTATGAGTTTCAAAACAAAATACTTATAAGGAAAAGAAACCAACAATGTAATATTTCCTCCAAATGCAAGAAGGTAAATCTTAAAAATGGACTGTAGAAATAAACACTTATACTAGCAAACTTCGTCTTTGTATGGATCATATCCGAGTATTCAGAACAGCAGTAGACTCCTTGCAAGAACCAACCAAATCAACCAATCAACCAAAAATTATACATACAGTATAAGATAGGGGGTGTCACTGAGCCCTAAACCCTGGATATAGCAAACAGTCACAGGTTCAAATACAGTGATTTTATTCTCTCTCTCTCTTTCTTTCTTTTTTACAGGCCCTTCTAGAATCCTCTGTATAATATAGCACAGTGCACAAAGATTTTTCCTCCTTTTCATCCTACTCTTCTTCCTCCAAGCAAGTGTTGTCCTGTGCTTCCCAACTCAGATTTGCTTGGATGAGGTCAAGCTCCTTCTTTTATCTATGACCCTGGAGCACTTCCAATTCTAGGGCATTGCCTACTGGAAGCATTTCCGGGTGAAACGGAACTCCCTGAAAGTAGGAATTACTGATCCGGTCAGCTTCCCCTGGTTGACCCCTCAGGACCCAACACAGCTATCCCACTGGACTACAGGTCCCAGCATGCTCTGTGAGTGTCTGTGTGGGAATCCTAACACAGGGATGGTGCCATCCATCATACCAGGAGATAAAGGATCCAGACATTGTTTATCCCCCCAAGTCCTTCCATTATATTGGCCTTCCAAGTAGGTGAGGGTCAGGGCCGTCTTAATGCATGGGATTGCTGGGCATTTGCCCAGAGGCCCCACGTTAATCTATATATGCTGTGACTTGCTGAGTGGTTGTGTAGGTAGGGGCACCAGTGCACTGCTTTGCCCAGGGACCTATAATGCTGTTAAGACAGCCCTGGTGAGGGCTCCTGTTCCCTCCTGGCTGAAAAACCCATTTGTCCATTTTCCTTTATTATAGAACAGCAGCTGGGCAAGGAATCGCCCTCCATCCATTATAGTGCTCACAAGATCTATATACTGTGTGTATATATATATATATATATATATATATATATATATATATATATATATATATATACGCATATACATATATATATATAATATATATATATATATATATATATATATATATATATATATATATATATATATATATACATATACACATACACATATATATGTATACTGCGGTGGGTTGGCACCCTGCCCGGGATTGGTTCCTGCCTTGTGCCCTGTGTTGGCAGGGATTGGCTCCAGCAGACCCCCGTGACCCTGTGTTCGGATTCAGCGGGTTGGAAAATGGATGGATGGATGGATGGATATATATGTATATACAGTATATACACACATATATATGTATTATATATTGCTGCTTATAGCTAAGACATGAAGTACTGAAATAACTTAAAAGTCACTGAGAAAAATTAACAGTTAATAGTTTTAATTTCAGCAGTATGTCCAAATTAAGCAAAACATTAGAGGCATTTTCAGCATTTCATATTCACATACTTTTGTAGAACAAATGGTTTGTGCATACATTTATTTCCAAATATGACTGTGGTTGACCAATAGACCTCACATATGAATGGTGAAAAGCAATTGCACTTTGCACACTAAGTGCAGGGAAAAGCAAAACCAAAGGACTTATACTTAAAGTAATGGAGCGGATAGAATGCATAAGGTGCTGAATGCACAACAACACAACTATTCTATAATTAACAAGAGGCTTTAAATTTTAATGGGAAATTCGAGCGTCTTTCTTACCCCCAGTCACAATATAGGTCTACCTGAAGACCTCAATGATGAAATAAACAACTACTATCTGAGTTGTTTACACTTCAAGGATGGATGCAGCTCATTTGAAACATGAGGTTTTAAGGTGTCATGTTCTACCTTTGCATGACCAGCCAAGCTTATTTTCTCTGGAGGTTTAGCTGAAATTTCTGGGTTGTTTGTCAGGAAAACTGTCTGAAACACACAGAGCTGAAAGCTCACCCATTCAGCTAATTCCTTTTAAACCTTGTAATTCCAAAACATTTGTAATTCAATGAGTTTTCTGCTATCTATCTACACACAAATGCAAACCTGCCATTAATGTGCAATTTGCCGTATTAAATGAGATCTTAAAATAGAATGCCCTTCGAAAGTAGATTCTGCCTTAAGAACATAGTTTTAAATCATAATGGTTAGAGCAGTTATGTACTAATGTACATCAATAAAGCTCTAAAGGACTGAACAAGAAACAACTAAGTATAATTGCTTTCATTTACTTAATTTTTCATATTAGTCCTTTTAGAAATGCTCGCAGAAATTTGGGCAACAGAACAGAACAGCACGTAATATGAAAGTAACATTCAAACGTTAAGGTGTAAAGTCTTCCAAAAATATTTCAAAGCAGCTTCTGTTATGTATGTCACAGTGTGGGATATCTGAGTGTGTGGGACGTTGTTATTTGTAGGCTGAGACTTGATGCTGTATAATATCGTTAACTTTCTAAATAACTTCCCATACAGGTAACGTAATATCCAAAAGGCAGGATAAGTGAATTCTAAACTGTTTATTCAGTTCAAAATATGTAGTATCAAATTTTGCTGAGCAAGTCCTTGTTGTCTGTACACAGTGCTGCCACAGCAAAAAGCCGTGCTCTAATCTACAGTTAAAGATGTTAACCCATTATTAGGCTGAATAAAGGGTTTATATGGAAGATCAGTTTTTCATGGTTTGTTCAGCTGCCATGAGAGGCTCAGTCATATGTTAGTTACAGAATCTTGTGCAAAATTTGGTCTCTAATGACATGTGCAGTGTGACTGAATGGCATTATGTTTGCTTTCCTCAAGACTGAGAGAAACTGTATTAGTTCAGTCTAAGTTAAGCTGTCAATGATATTTGCTGCAACGTTCCTCAGCATATGAACAGTTGTAAGGGCCATTTCTGGATTATCTAAATAGAACATGTACATGGACTGTTAAAGGGAATCACCAACAGATCAACCAGACTTCAATTTAGATAGCTAACTATATATAAAAGAAGCAATTACTTTTACACTATAAAATCTATAATGTCTATTCATTGTCTGTTTGTACGTTCTTTGTGTTTATGTAATGTAGAGGGTGGCTATGTAGAAACTGGAAGTGCAAGCAATAGAATGTGGTACATGACAGTGACAGGACCTTACCAGGCTCTGAGATGGGAAGCTGCTGGGGTGAGGCAGTTACTTCAGGTAACAGAAACAAAAATCAATATAGGCCTTTGGTTAATAGGTCAGAAAACTCCTAGCCCATTAGATGGCAGCAAGGTGGTACAAGATTATATGCTTGGTTCTCTGCCATTAACAATAATGTACAGGATATCTGGGAGTGGTTCAGAGTGAAATGGGGTTCTGGCTTGCAAGAACACTTGGGGCTGGAAGAGGAAGATCTAGGAGATGACCCAGGAAGTCATCCCTTTTGAGGGCTTAAAAGCCCTTCTGTTCACCTGGGACCTAAAGTCAGAATGTCAAGACAAGAATTAAACTGGCAGGAAGATGTACGGCTAAAGGAATAGAGAGGGGCATATGGGAAGAGAGGGAGAGAACTAGAGAAAGAAACAGAGGGAAAGAGAGAAAGACATTCTTAGTATGATACCATGACGTTAAATGAAACAGACACCCTGCTCGATGGACTGGGCAACTATGTTGCAAAAGAAGGGCTAGCAAGGCTTTAGGATATGCAGCTTTACGTCTGTTCATGTATTTTTGTTACTCCTACTATTCACCCCTTCCTTATGTACTTTATTTACTGTACAATAAAGACATGTTTTGTTTATATACAGTGCCAGCTGGGCATGTATTCTGCATTCAGGGATGGCTTGAGAGCATTCCTTTTGGATTTTCCTTCCATACTAGAGATATGTGTGTCCATTAGGTTAACTAGCAACTCTCTTTTGAACCCTTATAAGTGAGTGTGGCTGTGTGAGAGGGTAAAGTGTACTGCGCTGGACTGGCACCCCTTCCAGGTTTGACTCCCACATTGCATCCAAATCTGTCACAATAGGTTTCAAGTTCCTGGCCCGAATTAAACAGTATTGGATGGACAGATACTTTTTTCTATTATTATTGATGCATTTCATATACACATGGACTACCATATTTAAACTCATGAGAAGACATAACATTCTTATTTATTCTGGAATTCTTTTTTTTTTTAATTTTATTGATTTTATTGTTTTTTTTAAATTGTATTGATTTAAAAAAAACAGCACAATTTGTCATGATGCTGTTAATCACTGAAAAATAAAAATGAGAAAAAACATTAATAATACTATTGTTCTTCCTTAAGCTTACTTTGCATTACACTACGTATTAAGTGAATTTAATTTTTAAAATGGAATTGTATTAATTAGCTATGAAAAAATAAAAAAGATTCACATGTAGTTATAAAAGCACTTAGGTCCATAAATATTTGGACAGAGACAACTTTTTTCTAATTTTGGTTCTGTACATTACCACAATTAATTTTAAATGAAACAACTCAGATGCAGTTGAAGTGCAGACTTTCTGCTTTAATTCAGTGGGGTGAACAAAATGATTGCATAAAAATGTAAGGCAACTAAAGCATTTTTTTAGCACAATCCCTTCATTTCAGGGGCTCAAAAGTAATTGGACAATTGCCTCAAAGGCTAGTTCATGGGCAGGTGTGGGCAAGTCCATCGTTATGTCATTATCAATTAAGCAGATAAAAGGCCTGGAGTTGATTTGAGGTGTGGTGCTTGCATGTGGAAGAGTTTGCTGTGAACAGACGACATTCGGTCAAAGGCGCTCTCCATGCAGGTGAAAGAAGCCATCCTTAAGCTGCGAAAACAGAAAAAAACCCATCTGAGAAATTGCTACAATATTATGAGTGGCAAAATCTACAGTTTGGTACATTCTGAGAAAGAAAGCAAGCTCTGGTGAACTCAGCAACGCAAAAAGACCTGGACGTCCACGAAAGACAACAGTGGTGGATGATCGCAGAATCATTTCCATGGTGAAGAGAAATCCCTTCACAACAGCCAACCAAGTGAACAACACTCTCCAGGGGGTAGGCGTATCGATATCCAAGTCTACCACAAAGAGAAGACTGCATGAAAGTAAATAGAGAGGGTGCACTGCAAGGTGCAAGCCACTCATAAGCCTCAAGAATAGAAAGGCTAGATTGGATTTTGCTAAAGAACATCTAAAAAAGCCAGCACAGTTCTGGAAAAACATTCTTTGGACAGATGAAACCAAGATCAACCTCTACCAGAATGATGGCAAGAAAAAAGTATGGAGAAGGCGTGGAACAGCTCATTATCCAAAGCATACCACATCATCTGTAAAACACGGTGGAGGCAGTGTGATGGCTTGGGCGTGCATGGCTGCCAGTGGCACTGGGATACTAGTGTTTATTGATGATGTGACACAGGACAGAAGCAGCCGAATGAATTCTGAGGTGTTCAGAGACATACTGTCTGCTCAAATCCAGCTAAATGCAGTCAAATTGATTGGGCGGCGTTTCATGATACAGATGGACAATGACCCAAAACATACAGCCAAAGCAACCCAGGAGTTTATTAAAGCAAAGAAGTGGAAAATTCTTGAATGGCCAAGTCAGTCGCCTGATCTTAACCCAATTGAGCATGCATTTCACTTGTTGAAGACTAAACTTCGGACAGAAAGGCCCACAAACAAACAGCAACTGAAAGCCGCTGCAGTAAAGGCCTGGCAGAGCATTAAAAAGGAGGAAACCCAGCATCTGGTGATGTATTAGGGCAGCATGGTAGTGAAGTGCTTAGTGCTGCAGCTTACAAATCTTGTTCTCAGTTTTGTTTGAGAGCAACTTTCATGTTCTCTCTAGATCTGTGAAGGTTTTTACTCCAGATCTCTGTTTTTTTTTCCTATCCAATATCCATCCATCGATCATCCAACCCGCTATATCCTAATTACAGGGTCATGGGGGTCTGCTGGAGCCAATCCCAGCCAACACAGGGCACAAGGCAGGAAACAAACCCTGGGCAGGGCACCAGCCCACCGCAGGGCGCGCACATACACACCAAACACACACTAGGGACAATTAAGAATCGCCAATTCACCTAACCTGCATGTCTTTGGACTGTGGGAGGAAACCGGAGTACCCGGAGGAAACCGACGTAGACACAGGGAGAACATGCAAACTCCACGCGGGGAGGACCCGGGAAGCGAACCCGGGTATCCTAACTGCGAGGCAGCAGCGCTACCCACTGTGCCACCCTATCCAATATCAAAATAATACAAATTAGATTAACTGGTATCTTTAAATGTACCTTTTGTAAATGAAATGGGCCTTCCATCCAGAGTTAATTAACTGGGTGGAAAATGGATGGAGAAATGGATGCTTTTACAGCTAACAGAGAGCATTTTGGAATTCCATAGCCATTCAAGAAGAGCCAATTTAAAACATCAAAATGATTTTAAAAGGCATGCCTTAAACAAAGAAAATGGAGTTGGTCTAAAATAAAAAAAGGAAGAATTAAAACTGAATATCTGTAGACTATAAAAAGGAGACTGAATGTTCTGTAGACAATTCGTTTTTCTATTTATTTCATTCTGCTGAAGAAACATCAATCTGCTATGCCTGTTGTTGCAGTAACATTAATACAGAAGGTTATATGCTCTGGACAGCTGTATAGCAATAAAGGAATGTATTTTAGGTCTAAATTTTGACATTGTGCTTTGTGATGGGAAAAAGGTATTGTATTAATCTATTTCAAGAAAAAATAAAAATGATGTATATTTACGACAGGGGTCATGTGTTTTATCTGAACTTGGCTCATTGTGTTCTTTACTGTGAGAAAGGGGTTGATGACAGGTTATAAGAAATTATATTCCTGACCCGAGTTGCTGTAGTAGGTAACACAACTGTTGGAGTACTAAAGTGAAGGGATCTTCATGAAAATGCCAAATTCAAATCTTATCAATTAAAATAATGCCTCTTTATATTTTAAAAGACTGCCCTATACCAGGGTGGCATTATGATTAGCTGCTGCTGCACAGCTCCAGGGTCCAATGCTTATTTCTAATGTACATTCCACAATTGTTCCTGAACCCAATTTTTGTTTTGGGGTGCTATAGTTTTCTACATACATACACACACACACACATATACACGCCAGCCACTTCGCTTCTATGTGGATTTCACTTTCAACAAACAACAAATCTTTTAATTCTCGTGGATACGCCTCTTCAAGTCAAGTCAAGTTGGGAAGCATGCACTAGTACAGTGCGTTGCCACACCCACTACATGACGAAACAAGCCGGGATCCAGGTTGGCAACCCCCCAGGCAGACACCCGGTCCAGTCCCCCCACCCAGAAATTAGCCTCTATCTCAGCCAGGTGTTATATGAGCGATCCCCTTGGCCTGGTCTAGCCACTTGGGTCTCCAACAATGAGGATCTTACAAGCCGGATCACCCTCTGGGAAACGCGCCACATGGCCGAAGTGCCATAACTGACGCTCCCTCACAATGCAGGTAATGTGCCTCATTCAGGACTCTATTATTACCTGAATACGCCTCTTCATTAGGAAAAAACATTACTTTTCCCTGATGGCAACACAAATTAGACGTTTAAATCCAAACAATATATTCAATCTCTTTTTGCTGTTCCGTTATTTCACAGAGTAGTAATTTCCTTTTGTTTGCGCTAATGCGATCTTTACTATCATTTTTTGGAGACTTTAAAATTTTAGTGCTTTCATTATCTCTAACCTCCTTTGCATGTGTATCATGCCAACGTTTTTGAACCTCTTTATGACGTTCTACTTTGTCATCTACTCTTTGTCTATTATTTCTGGCCCCAGGCGTGTTTAAATTTCTTGGCACAAAGTCTTGTCTTGCGGGACTTGAAAGTATCTCTCTGAAAAAGTCACGTCTTGTCCCAGGCTAAAAAGTCTCGTCTCAGGATATTTTTTATATAATATATATATATATATATAATATATATATATATATATATATATATATACATATACATATATATATATATATATATATATATATATATATATATACATATACATACACATATACATATACATACTTATATACATATATATAAATTATTTTTATAAATACAGTAAACTGGTGACCATTAACTACTCATTTTAGAGCTTCCTTGATGGCTTCTGGCTTTCTCCAAGTCTGAACTAGAACAACTGAATTCAGAAAATTATATGAATGAATTCTGTAGATTAATAAGAGGGAAATTCCAGGCTACACTAACACTGACAAGCTCTAAGTTACTCTCTGGCAATACCAGTATTTTCTTTTCATCCACAATCACCACCTCCACGGTAGCTTCATGGATATTAAGGGGATCTGATTGTCTTGCCTCACCCCATGGCAATCACTGATTAGTTATGACGGTGTTTGCTATAAATTTAAACTTATTTACATTCTCAGAATCTATTAATCTGCAAACATTAGCTAGAGCTGTTTAAATGT
Organism: Erpetoichthys calabaricus; assembly: GCF_900747795.2. Taxonomy (NCBI): domain Eukaryota; kingdom Metazoa; phylum Chordata; class Cladistia; order Polypteriformes; family Polypteridae; genus Erpetoichthys; species Erpetoichthys calabaricus. The sequence goes on from NC_041398.2 coordinate 120,646,836, forward strand.
AAAATAAATAATAAAAAACTGTCAAACTAAATATTTGCAAAGTAGGATTAAAATGAAAACGGTTTCTCAAGCAATTTGGCATAACACATATACTGTACTTCATCTGGCTAACTTGCTATTGATGCCATTTTCAGGCTTTTGACCCTGACTGAACAGATAGCAGAAGTCTTTTCAACTCCAGCCCTCTCTACGATTCGCTAACTTGCTTGTCTTTCAGGCGGAGTCCAACCTTTACTCAAGATAACCAGTTTATATTTTTAGGATGGAATCTTCTCATTTGTTTAACATAACAATTGTTCAAGCTGTGCTATTAACTTGTAGATATTCTTTTCATACAAGTTTGATTACAAACACACAATATACAACTTCAGTCTCTTGTGTATCCATTTGAAACTTTCCTAATCCATTTTAGGGCTATCAGGAGCCGGAGACTGACCCTTAGCATAAGACACAAGGTGGACACCAACCCTGGATATGGTACAAATGTATCACAAAGCATCCTCACACACATATCATCAACAGACCAGTTAAGAATTGCAGAAGGAAAAGCTGTAGAAAGAAACTTCACACAGGTAGAAGGAGAACACACAGTATTCTGCCCCAGCAACTGAATCTAGGAGTGGAGCTGACTACTAAACACAGCAGCATCTAAATTATTGTATAACCAATGCTATTACATATTTAAATATTAACAGTGTATTCAGAATGTATTCAGATCCTTTCACTTTTTTTTTACATTTTGCTATGTTGCAGCCTTGTGCTAAAATCATTTAAATTTATTTTTTCCCCACATCAAGCAACACTCAGTAACCCAGATTGACAAAAAGAAAACAGGATTTCACATTTTATTTAATTTTATTTTAAAAAACAAAAAAAATGAAATATTACATTGACACAAGTATTCAGACCCTTTGCTATGACACTTGAAATCTGGTTGAGCTACATCCTATTGTGTTGATCATCATTGAGATGTTGTTGATGATTGTTTGGAGTTCACCTGCGGTTAATTTAACTGATTGGAAATGATTAGGAAAGGAACACTCCCGTCTATATAAGATCCCACAAATGACAATGTGTACTAGCCCAAAACCCAGACAATGTGTTGAGCAACAGATGTGGGGAACACCAAAAAACAATCCATCAGCACTGAAGGTCCTTAAAAGTACAACAGCCTTCATAATGCTTACATGGAAGAAGTTTGGAACAACCATGACTCTTCAAAGAGCTAGCTTCCCAGCCAAACTGAGCAATCATGGAAGAAGCACAATGGTAAGAAGAGTCCTGATGGTCACCTTGGCTGAGCTCCAGAAAATCTGTGTGGAGAATCTGTGTTCCAGAAGGACAACCATCACTGCAACACTGACAGATGCCTCTGCACAGTACGTGACACATGGGAGTTTGCTTTGGGTTTTCAAACGGGTATTTAAAAGACTTCTCACACTGTGAGAAACAAGATTGTCTGCTCTGTTGAAACAAAAATTAATGTCATGTCTGGAGGACACAAGGCTATACTTGTCAATGGTGTAAAACCATTCCAATTGTGAAGCATGTTGGTGGCAGCATCATGCTGTGGGGCTGTTTTTCATTGACTGGGAAACAAGACAGGATTGATGGAAAGGTGAACCCTGAAAGCTGAAAGTAAACCCTGAAAGCTGAAGTAAAATACAGCAATATGCTTAATGAAAATCTACTCCTGAGTACTCTAGATCTTGGATTAGACCGAAGGTTTACCTTCCAACAGGATATTGACCCTAAGCACAAAGCAAATACAAGACAGGAGGAGTGGCTTAGGGACAACTCTGTGAATGAATTTGAGTTGCTCAGCCAGAGCCTGAACTTTAACATAATTAAATATATCAGGACAGGCATGAAAATAGTTGTCCACTGATGGTTCCCATCCAACCTGAAAGAGCTTGAAAGAATTTGCAGAAAATCCCTAAATTCAGGTGTGGGAAGCTTGTCAAGTCAGGCAAACAAAGACCGTAGGCTGGAATTGCTGCCAAAGTGGCATCATTAAGGTATTGATTAAAGTGTCTGAATGCTTACAGTTTTTTTATTTATAATATATTTGCAAAAAATTCTAAAATTCTGTTTTTGCTCTGTCACTCTGGGGTATTGAGTATTGCATGATGTCACAAAAAATGAATTTAAATTATTTTAATACAAAGCTGCAACATAAATACTTTTTGAATCCATATTTTACATATACAGTATATATATATATACAGTATATATATATATACAGTATATACAGTATATATATATATATATATATATATATATATATATATATATATATATATATATATAAGCCATCCCCCATAGCTCTGCCCATGTAGTAGTGAAACAGGAAAAACTTAAAAAATCAATAAACAAACAGGTATCGCTAGCTAGGCAGAGGCAAGGTACACTCCAAAATGCAAAAGCAGAAAGACTCGAACAGTGGCTGGCATGTGAGTGAGGAGGGCCCTGCCTGGCTCGCCACTCCTGACGTCACGCGTCCCCCTTCCCTCGACCCATAGCCTCTGTCTCGGATTAGCGTGAATATATCTCTCCTGCAAGCGAACTATGCTTCTTAGCGCGATGAGAGAAGTCACAAAATCAACCGGAATGTTCAAGCAACTTATAGAAAAACACATTGATTAAATCCATTAAGTAGTTCTCTCAATTTCTAGGTAAGCGGAGGTAACATCCCGAGGCTGGCGTGTGAGTGAGGATGGCCCTACCTTCCTCTTCTTGGCCCGCTGCATCTCTCTCAGATTCGCACAAATAAATCGGCACTTAGTGCGATGACAGAAGTTGCAAAATCAACTGGAACGTTCAAACAAATTACTGAAAAATACCCGATCTAAATCCGTTTAGTAGTTCTTTCGTGAAAAGCGGACAGACATACATACATACAGACAGACAGACAGACACAGACAGGAAGATGTTGGATTTTATATATATAATATGTGTGTGTGTGTGTGTGCGTGTGTGTGTGTATGTAATGAATGAAAAGACTGAGTAACATTTAAATATCTATTGTCACTACTGTTCTACCAGGATTGGCTCTGTCCTCTCGTAACACTGTAACAGAGAAAGTAGGGTGGAAACTAAACAATGAATAGATATTTCAATGAACATAATTTTAGAATATTGCGACTGTGACCAAAATATTATTTTCCTTATTGTGAAGTAAAATATTGACTTGCCAAGGTCCTTCATATAAGGCCTGGAGCATTTTTCTAATTTTCCTTTGAAGATATTTACAATTAAGTGATGCAAAGTAAAGCCATATTCTCTCCTATGGCAACTATCTTTCACATTGCATCCAATCACATGCAAAGTAGAAAATGTTTTACAGTATAAGTGGAGTCAAGCATTTCTATAAAAGTTTGATGCAGTGATTATTTATGTGTTTATATGTAAAGGTATACTTGGAGAAAATATTTTCATAAAATGTAACAAACCTATAAGTGAGCCATACTTTAATTTCCAATATTTGTCCATACATACCCAGTAGTGGCCAAGCTTTAGGAATGTCAGTAGTAACTTACAAAAAGCTGACGTTTCATATTTACAGAATTGCACACTTCCTATACATATTTAATTTACAAATTTTATTATAAAATGAAAAAATTATGCAACCAAATTATTTCTACTATCACCCCGTTTCCATCAATAAAGACATAAGTTTAAAATATTTTCTGCTTTTATTGTCCTTTTTTAAGGCAAATTAATCTGTACAGTTTAAAATAATTTTTTTTTAATTACTTTTCTTAAAAGCTCTCAAATGCTGCTTGCTCAAGGATAATGCATGTATAATGTGTTGTCTTTAGCAAAGTGTTTATTTAATTTTGATGTTTTTGAGTGATTTGAAGGTAGTAGAATTATTCTACTTCGAAAAAGCATATCTACGCTTCATCTATGTGACAGCTAAAGTTTTCAATTTGTGAGTTTATGTTGGAAAGACTGACAAAATGTTGACTTGATGCTAATCTAATGAATTCTAGCACTTATGCTAAAAAACATGTTCTTTGAAATGGCAAATAATAAAGTTGATACATGTGGTTTGCATACATTTTTCATAGGCACATGAAACACTTAAGTGGTTTTATTAATTGACTGATAGGATTGTTTCAGTTTAAATAACATCTCATTACTTTTGCACCAAAATATTTTTTTACATTTCAAGAGTAATAATCCCAAAGCATAAGGAAGATGATGGATCAGCAAATGCAGCACATGAAAATCTTTCAGTGCTTGGGAGTTCTGAAGGCAACCAGTAAAATTTGAATGACGGTTTTGAAAAAGAGATTTAATGTTTGCAAATATAAATAAAAGCTCACTTTATGAGAAGGTTCCAAAAATAAATGAGTAATATCTATTATTGACTCATCATTTGTTCTTCCTTTTTTTCCCGATTCAGCCAGAGCATTCCCTGATAGCAGGGATATGGAGATGTTACCATGAAACAGGAGGACAGACCATGCAGCCTAACACACACATTCACATAAGTCCTATTTTGCAACATCAGTAGCTTTATTAGCATATCTTTGGACTATGGGTGAAAACTGGAGTTCCTAGAGGAGCATTGGAAAAACATGGATAACTGAAATGATACCTGCCATGTATTTGTGATTACTAATTCCAGCCAATCTTTCTAAAACAGCAAATCTGTAGTAGCAGACTAGTTTTTGTCTTTCTATTTTTGCATAAAGCTATAAAAACCATCTGCCAAAGAACTTAAAAACCAAAAACAATCTGATCAATTTCAAGGTTATATACTGTTTTGTAGAAAGCTCAGATAACATATTGTGTAATCACCACTACACAATCAGTAATGAAGAATAACATCTAATATGTTAGAAAAATAATAATATAATAATAAAGACAACACTTGGACCAGGGGCAATGCAGTTTATGAAAACATTAATAATGTATTATGATTACATTTCAACTCTGTTGATAGAAAGCAGCAACACTGCAGCATTTAAAATGAAATACTTAATGTACACCTAAACGGACTCTGGTATCATATTGTAAAAAGAATGTTAATTATTAGAAAAGATAATGATAGCAAACAGAGAAGAATAATCATAAATGGTTTCTCACAGCTGCAGAATACAAAAATATACTCTATACAATAGTGTATATCATGTATACAGCATGTGGCAGTGCGAAGAGATTGAACAAATCAAAAATCTATTAAGTAAAAATTCAACACACATCATGCAGTACTTTTTTTTGGCTTCTTACTTACTGCTCACACAGCGATGGAAGTTTGATTTCTTTATATGTTTCTTAGAATACATTTTCTTGAATTATGATTGAGACAAATTTGTATCATTTGGTTAACTATAGATAAGTACTACATACAAACTGAATTAGAGACAAAAGATGGAATTTTCATGCAGCATCACCAGCATTTTGTTTCTTATATCTTTAAGATGGAGATTGAGAGCTATGAACTAAAACAGCAATTTCCAATGCCCACAGTGCATGGTTTCATCAACCAACATTCCTTCCATGAATATAATAGTCTGCCAGGGAAAAATTGCACTTTTCAATTCAATTTTATCTTATATAGAATACTTTAACTTACAAGCCCACTGTACAGAACTAGTAAGGCATGGCATAACATTCTCAAACCCGCTCATATCAATTCAGTTGTGAATCGTCAAGAGCATACTGTATCCCAGCAGCATCTGGGACAAGGCAGGAACCAACCCAAGACAGGATGGCACCTAAAATGTACAAATATCACAGTTAACATAATACAAGACGCAGGTGCATACATCTTCTTCAATGTTTTTTTAATGTGCCTAAAATTTTATTTATGGAAAAGTGTAACTGTATTACACTGAGACCTTTGGCAGCTGGTCTACTTGGTCTCTCTGGACACACCATAAATTTTATAATAGAACACCAATGAATAAAACAAGTTTATAAAAGTCAGGTCCTTCACTATGTTAAAAAACATAACCACAAACATTTTGAAATTAAATCCATTATACTGTATGTTTATGTTTTAAATGGCTTGCTGGTTCCAGAAGCATTCTTGCTGCCTAAACAATGTATGGAAGAATCAATTAAAAGTAATTAATCATAGTCATGTAAGAGCGCAAAGTACAGTTGAGAGTGATCAAGTAATAACTTAAAACTTAATAATTAAGCTTAATATTTGAGAACCGTTAAGCTGTCAATCCATATAATCGTCCTTCTCTTATAGCCAGTTTGGACTACTATGTAAGCAGCAGAAACCACAAGGAAATATGTTCAGATCTGTCTCTCAGTCACACTATAGAAAACAAAATAATTCTGTTAAGCGCAAATATACATGTGTAAAGCATAATCTGTAACTTCTTGGATGGCTCTAGCTTGGTGCAGACCTATCCAGAAAACATGCTGATTAATTACTAATTCTATTCTAAAACATAATAAAAGAATATCTAATGAGTATGTCTAAGTTGCTGTGACAGATTTACTTTATTGTGAATTCATCTAAAGATCTACTTATCAAGAGAGATGCTTCATTATGAATCAGTGAAAATGCTTCCCTAAGAAAACAGTGTAGAGGAGTAAATCTAAATTAAGGAATAGGATAGTGGAGCAGTATATCTATATATTAAACAAAGCCTTACTAATATAAAATATAGTGATATGCCACACTAGTTGACTAGTGTCAAACTCTAGATAATCATCTAATGTCACATTGCCACAATTGATTATTTTGTCCAAGCATAAAATGAAAACAACAAATATAAGAATGTACAATATATGTAGTAGCACAAAATCGGTAAGTGGAACAGAATAAGCATTTAGATCCTGTTGAAAAGCAGGTTTGTGACTGTTTCATGACTGCTCATTTTAGAGCATCTCTCCAGTACAGTACATTCATTCAGTTCAGTGTTTTAGGTGCACTTCCATTTGGCCCATTTTTCCTCTCACAAACACTGGTTCAGCATGACATTCTTATACATTTAACTTGTAGCACTATAGTGTATGCTAAAAAAGAAATTGGAAACTTATAATTGGCAAGAAGAATGAACTATTAACATTGGGTATTGTAGTATGTGAATGCCTTGCTGGAAAAGTAGTATTAGGATGTTATAGTAGGCAGAGGGTTTGAAAAGAAGTCGACACAAGAATAATCTCACTTCCAGACATACAGTTTTTCTGTTTTCAGGATAGCTACAGTATACAGTATGGACCATCAGTAGGAATAATGCTCCAGAAACAGATTCTCCAAGGGCTCTAGCAAGGAAAACACTATGGATGTCCGCTCAGTGAGGTGGTGGTGTAGTTCTAGTTTTAGTGGCTGAAGTTTTGCATAGAATCTTATATGTCATTTCTGGGTTTGGCCCAGAATCTAACAGTCTAAGATATATCTATAGAAAGAGGTGCAAAAAACTGAGAGAGGAACAGTGTTTGTGTTGTGATGGGAGATGGGTAAGGCAGATAAGACGCTGAACCAGACATTCAGTGTAGCATCTTGCTTGTGATGGCTAATTGGACACTAAGATTTGCTTTGATTTTTGTTTTTTTCTATAATCGCCTACTCAGATTTTTTTGGTGAATAAATACATTAGATTGTCTTGGATTGATTATTTCTAGGTTTGTGGAGCTGTAGGCACTCTCATTCCATATTATAATTGTTTTTTGTTTATCGGAATTAAATGAAATTTGACATCAATATACAATTCTCTTACATAAAGCAAAATACTGGCATCTGACATTCAGGTTCATCAAATGACTTCCACATTAAGCAGAATGGACACTAATGCAGTCATTTGTTATTCTGGTAATGGGAAAACTATACCATTTTAAATGCAATGGTTGCTACTGCTATTTAGTAAATATGTTGATTTCCTGACAAAGGCCATAACTGAAGTTTTGATGAGTCTGTTCCCATAACTCACTCTTTTGGGCTTGTAAAGCTTTTAATGTTTATCTATAAAATGATAAGTAATAGTCAATGGCCAGCTTGTATTGTTCACTAACCACAGAGGACAAAGCAAATAAGACAATATTCACAACTCTCATTTCAATACGACTTTGTGAACACAGCTTCATATAGTAAGCATAGTTTTCTCTATATCATACAGAAGCTTTTATATCTTGAAGTTATGGTATATAAATAAGTTTCAATTCAACTTTTTTCCTTGATTTTGTGAGCTACTAAATGTAAAAATATCGCACAAAAATACATTGTAATTTATTAACAATGTCGACTAAGCACAATACCACAAGGGGTGGTTTGCTTTACTCTGAAAGGCACACTTACTGTAACAGGCAGCCTTTGAAGCTCAAAACTGATAGGCTTCAGTCCAACAGTTTATCGATATTTTAAATAGACTTCAACGAAATGATAAAGCAGGTCAACATTTTTCTCCACTTGTCAAAGAATGGCACAAGTGAAGCTTAAGTAATGGGCCACACACACCGGCACACACTCCATCATGCAATTTACCAAGTATTCTGCATGGTGGAACATTTTACAGGTGATCCATGAAATATTATGAACACAATAAGAAATAAATTGACTGCTTTTTCCAATTTTACTTTATATAACAGACTCCATTTTAACCTTATCTTATAATGAGTCAGATCTTCAACAAATTATACTGCAAAATGGTTCAAACACCTAAGTTATATTTAAAAGAAATGAACAAATCTTGAAAAAATATAATCATTACTGTTACTTTTCTGAAGAGCTACAAAATCGAAACACATGGCTATGGGCTTTTCTTTATTACAAACAGCTGGTTGGTAAACCAGATGCTCATTAGGAAAGGATGACCTGGAGTGTAATATTCCAAATACCCTTGTAAACAGTCTAACAGGAGGAAAATGCCTTTCAGTTTACTGGAAAGGCACTAATTTGGATTTTAAAATAAATTTAATGTTTTCAATGTTCATATGTGCTATTTAGACAATAACAATTAAGATATATCTATATAACAACTTTAAAAACCTGAACCTACCCGACTAATATGTTTAAGTATTCTGTTACAGACTGTGACTATAAAGAAAATGTGTTGTCATTTCTTGACTAGAATGTAGGGAGAGCATTTTGTTAAAATTTATACTATTTGGGAGAGGATCTTGCTCTCCATGATGCTCAGTGGTTGTATGGATTGACTTAAATGATTTGCTTACTGGTTCTTTTGTTTAGAGAAAAAGCAACAATAGGAATAGGACTCAAAAAAAATCTAAATTCTTCCAGAAATATTCCATTCCTGAGTGTTTATTTGAAAGTTGCTCACAGCAACTGATTTCAACATTGTAATGTAATGAGCGTGTTACTGGAAACGTAATTTGGGATTTGCAGTATGTCTCTTTCTAGTAACAGGGTCTGCCAACAGTTATTATCATGTGCATGAGAAATGTTCAGTCTGCAAAACATTGAAAGTATCTTTTAATATTGCAAGAACTATTTGGAGAAAGCCAGTTCCTTCTCTGTAGTCCAAAGTGTATAAAAAAATAGTACACATGCAAAGTATCAATGTCATTGTAGTAAGAACACCACAACTTTACATGTGTTAAAATTGTGGGCATGTGCTTTATTTGTGAAACTAATTCAGTGACAGAAAACAACACTTAGTTTTGTAGCACTGACTAATGACAAAACTGTTCCTCCTGTATTCTTTATTTTTTAATGTTGTTGTAAGATCCATCCATCCATCCATTTTCCAACCCGCTGAATCCGAACACAGGGTCACGGGGGTCTGCTGGAGCCAATCCCAGCCAACACAGGGCACAAGGCAGGGAACCAATCCTGGGCAGGGTGCCAACCCACCGCAGTGTTGTAAGATTGGTTTTATAAAAAAAAGGATGGTACATAATACATTATCAAACCCACTTAATACAGTTCAGGATCATAAAGACAGAAGCCTATCCTCCCAAAACTGTACACATAAGATAGGGAACAGCTGTGGACAGGGAGTAAGCCTATCACAGAATCTACGGTAATCATGCAATTGCTAACACAAGGACCAATTTGGTATCACCAACTGACCTAACCTGCACATCTCTGGGGATGTGAAATGAAAAGTAGAGTACCTGGAAGGAAAGCCCATGCAGATGTGAGGAAAAATATGCAAACTCCACATAGACACACCCGCGGTACTGGATCTGTGAAGCAGCAAAACACCACTCTCCTATGCCACCCAGAAATACAAATTAGCAGTCCTTATAATCTTTTGGTTTCGTTTTTAGCACAGTGAATCTTATATTATACACACACATTATATATATATATATATATATATATATATATATATATATATATTGTAATGGACAGCCGGGTCTCATGCCCGGCAGGGAAACCCCTGCTGCATCTGTTCCGGGGGAGCAGCCATGGACAATTCAATACCTCCCCCGGGACGCTTGGTGGCAGCCTCCCTGGCAGACGATGATTCCCCAACCCGGCGCATGGCTCCATGGGAGATGAAGTCCTCCACAGCCTGGTTGGGGGCTCGAATGGCCGCTAGGGGGAGCTGCATGGAGTCAGCAGCCTGGCTGGACGTATCTTCAGCCCCACCCGGAAGTGCAATTAGGACCAGGTGGTCAAGCACCTGGAACGCTTCCGGGTGGGATATAAAAAGGGCCAGGCACCACCACTCAAGAGAGCCAGAGTCGGGAGGAGGAGGACGACTAAGCCTGAGGAGGAGTGATGGTGCCAGAAGGATTGTTGTAGAGATTGTGAGTGTTTTTGGGACTGTGTTGGGAAGGCGTGCCCCACGGCTGAAGACAAGTAAAATAGTGTTTTATTTAAGTACGTGCCTCTGCCTCAGTCTGTGCCGGGTCATGTGCTATATAGCGTCTTTCACAATATATATACACACACATTAGGGGGGCTTAGCCCCCTGCTTGCTTTGCTCACCAACCCCACCGGCCTCACATCTGTGCCGCTCGCGTTTGTGGATTTCACTTTCACCAAACAATAAATCTTTCAATAATCACGGATACGCCTCTTCATTGGGAAGAAACACTACTTTTCCCTGATGACAACACAAATTAGACGATCAACAAGTCTCCGACCTAAAGTTTAAATCCGAACAATATCTACATACTTCTGTCATATCACCTATGTCCATATATTCAATCTGTTTTTGCTGTTCTGTTATTTCACTGACTATTAATTTACGTTTGCACTAATGCGATCTTTACTATCATTTTTTGAGACTTTCGAATTTTGGTACATTCATATCTCTAACCTGCTCTGCATGTGTATCACACCAACGTTTTTAAACCTCTTTACGACGTTTTACTTTGTCATCTACTCTTTGTCTTTTATTTACGGCCCCGGGCATGGTTAAATCTCTTAGCACAAAGTCTCATCTCACGGGACATGAAATTATCTCTCTGAAAAAGTCTTGCCTCATCCCAGGATTTATATATACCTATGCAGAATGATCACAAAGACTAAAATTATTTACTTATATAAAAAGCCATCTTTGATAATTGGCAATAAAGAGCAAACTCTGGCCCTTTTACACTTTCTTTAAAGAGGACAGAGTTTTTTAAAAGCAGTCTCACATGGTTTACATTCAAAGCATTAGTAATGAGTTTGTGTGTCGGATGCTAAAACACCCTCTATCAGTCACAGTATACATGTATGCATGCACACCCATACACAAACATACTGTACATACATACATATATCTATTTCTTACTAGAAGAATAATAGAGCGATTTATCCCATCATGATATGGATAAATAAACCTTAACTCCATGACTCCATAATGTGTATGAGGGAGGTTAAGAGGTGATTTTTTATTGAATACACTTGTAGTTGACTTTGACTGGTAGCATCTGTGAGTGTGATTGTTTATTAGTTGGTACGGATCAGCACATGCATTAAGAAGGCAGACAGCCTTATTGAAAAAACACCGGTCAAAATTCAGTACTGCACGTCATTCTGATTTATTATAACAGATTCCTCTAGCACCCACTGCAGATTGGTTCCCTCGTACATACAACCTTGCACTTCCTAATACATGTACAAAAAAAGGAAGTGTTTAACTTACTGAGTAAAAAGAAGCTTCCTTCAACCTGGAATGGTACAGATTTTTTTACTTCAGTGAAGCAATTTCACTGCATCTCTTCTGTAACAGTTTTTTGCCAAGTCTCCATCCATTTTGAAGGACAATAATTATCAGAATATCTCTTCCGCTGGCATTTTAAATGTTCCAATAAGGAATTAAAAAGATGCTTATCCTGTTGAGGTAAAGGAAGAATCCCTTAATCCAGGATGACTATTCTTCAATGGGAAATGACCACAGCTACCCTGTAGCTCTAACTGCTGTCTGGGAAACCCATAGTTCATCATCAAAAGGGAACATAAGAAGGTCAAATGATACAGTGTCTGTTTTATACTGCACATTTCACGTGGAATCAAAACACTATGTCAACTGAAGTAACTGCAATTCTTGATGAAGAAGGTTTAGCAGAAGGGATCCATTGAAGACACCTGACTTTAAAAATGAAAGCTGAAACAGCCTATGCCCTAGAGGATACAAGTTCAAGGGATTAAAAGACAGAGATCTTTATTACCTAGGCTAATATAGTGCCCACCTCAGCTTCAGCATATGACAAAATATCGACAAAAGATTCATTGAACATTTTCCAGGACTGAATTGAATATGGGGTATCCATCCAAAACACAACTGAAGGGTAGATTTTCTATTATTCACTAATAATACATTTTTTTCCTTGACTGTGCATGTCCTCAGAGATCACAATACATTTACATATTACATATATGGAAAAATGAAGCCTTCATACAACAGCTGACAATTGTTCAAAAGAAAAAGATGATATACAGAAATATCCACAAAAAACAAGCATGTTATTACAGAGAAAAAAGTACTGTCAGTGTCTACTAGGTACAGAAATAAGATCTTTGTTTTTATCATTTATTTTTAGAGATATATTTAGAAAGTAATACAAATAACATGCAACTGTAAATAAAAAGTAAGCCCTCTCTGCCCCCATTACATCTACCTATAAACAGGATTCTTCTCTCACTACCAAACAAGGTTTGCTAACTCCATTACATAAGACCAGCAAACCTCCATTGTACACCTCTTCTTTGGTTAGCCTGTAATATCTGACAGCAAGAATATACTCCTCTTCATTGATATTACATTGGCTTTCGAAGTATACTGAATTCTCTCACAATTGCATACATAATACAGATGTTCCCACCCAGACCACTACAGCGATCATAACTGGACTCAGTCTGAATCAATTCCAGAAGTCCAAAAAGATAAATGTGAAATCATGATAAGATGTCCTCCGGTGGCATATATATACACACATTGTACTGTACTTCTATTGCAATTTCATTGATTAAAACATTATTATCCCAGGATGGGTTGGGCCTATACCATAAGAAATACGATCTCAGTAGCGCCAGCATTCAAATGTATCTACTGTACACAGATAAAAGGATTTTTAGCTCAGTGCACCCAGGAATTAAATGTTTATGGTGCCAGGGCAGACATTTTGCATTCTGTAAGTATTTTTTAACCCAAGTTGGTCCTTCTTAAATAAATGACTAGAAATAAATGACTAAAAAGCAGTGTCAGATTTGGACAACATATCTATCCAACCATCCATCCACCCATCCTTTAAAAAAACCTGTTCAGTTTAGCAGAGGGAAACCAAATACAGTATTCTGTATAAAGTGATGGGATGCACCAACCAGGAATTGTCTGGTGGGCTGGTTAGGGAGTAATATTACACAATAAAGTTTATAACACCATGATATTATTCCATAAACTATTAATGAAAATGTTTATGAACACAGCTCAAACTTCTAACCATTTTCAAATTATATTAAACTATAGAAAATTGACTGAATTCAAAATAATACTACTTCTAATTTGGATTGCTGAGAGTTGCTATGTGCGTGCTGTGTTGGTATACATTGTGTTGTTGCTAGGCACATTTTTAATGCCCTCTAAATCACATATATAATAGAATTTGATAAAATCCTTTTATATTGTAATGTGTGGGCAAAACAAAATACCTTACAAAAGAAGCACAACACAACCAGTCAGAAATCAAGACAGAGAAAGATCCCCTAGTGGGGTCTAAACATGGTACTAGTTTTTGCAAAGTGAAAGGCATCTTTATCAAATAATGTTATTTAACAAGCAATCCTAAAATAATTAACAAAAAAAAAATATTCAGTAATATGACCTAGTAAGCCAGACATAAAAATTCACGGAGTCACAGTCCCACATGTAGCCAAACAAGCATAATTCAAATGTAATTTTACCAGCTAGAACAAAGAGAGCAGTATTACAGTTCTGTTAACCATTTCCCCTACAATTTTCGTTTTTCTGTAATTTGAGTAGAAAAGGCTTTTTTAGATTATTGAAGCATTAGATGTCCATTGAAAATGTACAAAACCACTCCCCTACCTGACTTCCCAAAAGAACCAGAAACGCTTATGCTAAAGACTTTTTTCTTAATCTAATAATATTAAAGTGAAATAGTAAAAATGACACTTATTCATTCAGCCTAAGGGTAAAGTGTAGAACGCTTTTCATGCAGTGACCTGAGATGAATGTAATGCTAAAACTTCAAAAGGACTAAAATGAGGGTTTCATCTCAAATTCATGCCACAAGCACTATGTCTCAACAATAATTTGCTGCAGGATGGAATGCATCAGTTACTGTAACAGTACATTTTCAAATGTGTTGTTAAGTATAAAAGGGAGAAGAGAACGATGCAATGCTTGTTAAACTTATTTTACTGGAAATAAATAAAGACCATGTTGAGAAGTAATGCTGTTCCCATAAGAGGTTTCTAAATATTATAAAATAAAATTGAGACACCTTCCTGACACATTACATCACTAAATGAGTGAAAAAAAAAGATTTAATCCCTGATTTCATTCCTCACAAAACATGGTGATTAAATGTTACTGCCTTTGAAAAGTGATGTAGAACAGACCCCAGATTAATGAAAAGAAAAGGGCTTTGAATAGCATTTGCATCCTGAAGAAATACATTTTCAGTTTTTCTAATTCCAGTTCTTACAAAATGTTTGATACATTCTTGGAAATGTAATATTTAATTTGCAATTCATTTTAATTAAATTTAATTTGTAATTTAATAGATTAAGTTACATAAGGAAGACATGCTGCCATAACTAAAATTTGATGAATCAATAAATAATTTTCAAGGCCGTATTTTTTAGTGCTGCATCCTAATAGTTTAAGAGGCTTTGGGCTTGGGCAGCACGGTGGTGCAGTGGGTAGCGCTGCTGCCTCGCAGTTAGGAGACCCGGGTTCGCTTCCTGGGTCCTCCCCACGTGGAGTTTGCATGTTCTCCCCGTGTCTGCGTGGGTTTCCTCCCACAGTCCAAAGACATGCAGGTTAGTTGCATTGGCAATTCTAAATTGTCCCTGGTGTGTGTGGGCTGGCGCCCTGCCCAGCGTTTGTTTCGTGCCCTGGGATTGGCTCCAGTAGACCCCCGTGACCCTGTAGTTAGGATATAAGTAGCTGGTTGGATAATGGCTGGCTAGCTTTGGGTTCAGTTCCTACTGATCTATTTACTATTTAACCTTTACTTATAATGTTACAAGGAGTAAAATCCTATGCCAAAAGCATTGAAACAAGGCAGCAACCAATGTGGCATATGTCCAACACAGCCATATATTACCATAGCAGGGCAAATTTAGCACTCAATTGACTTAACATGCATAAGTATGAGACAATGAGAAACAAAGCTGACACAAGGGAACTATGCAAACCCCACACAGACAGTGACCTAACTGGGAATCAAATCTAGAAACTAGGAGTTGTAAAGTGGCAGCACTAACCACTGAGCCATTGTGCTACCTGTCCCAAGATCCTATAATGTGAAATGTAACACAAAAAAATGGTTTCCATATAGTGTCTTCTCTTACTAACACCCGTTGCATGGCTGCACTTGGGTCCTAACCTAGGATCTTGAGTTGGTTTGTCGTGTGGTGGGTGCAGCAATGCACTGTATTAGTGCGTGCTCCTAACCTCTCTCTCTCTCTCTCTCTTACTAACTAACACAAGAGGTATACAAGGGCATTTATCTGTTCATTTAGATTTCATTTGTTAGTTCTATTAAAGGTGTTGTACTTTAAACTATTGCGCAAAATTATTTACAGATGCCTAAAATAAACATACAGCATCAACATATTCTACGTTTGACCACAAATGGGGAGCAACAAGGTTAAACGACCTCAGAGACACACAGTAAATCAGTAGTTGGATTAAAACCGAACATACTGCAGCACGCAAAGCCAAGTCTTCAGGAACCAAGATTCTGTATATGGTCTCAATGTAAAATACATCTAAATTAGTGGGTAGAGCTGCGACAGTCATTTCTCAAACAGGAGGAGGCTAACACCACTCTTGAAAAGGCTCTGAATAGATATCCAATATATTCCACAAACGTGTACACAGCATGAAATAAATTTACAAAACAATGATTCTTTTAGTACTGTCAAACCAAAACTCTACACATCAATGTAATATACACATTATTTTAAAAATTGTATTTGCATTGTTTTATTAAGTCAGTATGGGGAAATTGTCATGGGTCTGTTTCAAAATTTGTAACACATGATCATCCCAATCACAATGTATTTAAATTTGGCAACATGCCATCCTTAGAAATGGAAAAAAAACAATCAATTAGTTCCTTTTATTGAAAGCTAACACGGTGACCATACAGATCTTCTAAATATATCAATTATTGATGATCACTTAATCATTAAATGCAGTTGTAAATATTCATATCTGGCTCATGTCATGGCTTGCCTGGACATTTTTCAGCTGCTCATGCAGTGTGTGATGGAGAATTAATGGCAATACTATTGATAGATCTTTTAAAATGAATTTTAACTTAAGAACGAATCTACACTTTTATAACCTTGTGATGACCCCAAGTATCATAAGTGCCACCGATGGTACCTTTATCTGTAATGGATATGCATGTCTAATTAATATTCTAACTTACAGTACATGAACTTAGTTGGCCTAAATGCTAAAATAATTCAGGGTGGTAGGAGATAGTGCCATAGCTTCCTAATGTGACCCTGCTGCATTACCTTTGGGTGTAAACCTTTTTATTTCCTCTTTTAAAATTGAGGTTACCGAGTAAACACAGTACCATGAAATGCTGATAATTGCATTGCAGTTCTCATATTTGCTTTCTGCCTTTTTATGTGTCACAGAGTAGTTTCTGCTAGCAGTATGTTGCACATAAAAAAAGATATAAAGAGGGAATCTCTTCATTTATGAAAAACTGCCCACTGTACAATACATCCAATCACATTTTAGCAAGGTATAGACTTTAATTTTTGACATGCATCTATCATCCACCTATCCATCCATCCATCCATCCATCTTATTAGAGCTTAACCCAACAAAGAGTCACATGGAGCTTGACTACTAGCACAATTAAATTTAAAGTGCATATTGGTCATCCTCCTATTCATTCACACAACTAACTTCAACATCAAGACACGTGATGAAAGCTGGTTTGTTATATATGAATTTACAAGCATACAACAAACCCACTTATTCCAAATTAGGATGAAGGGTAGTTGGCGTCTCTGCACCCCTTGGGGACCAGGCAGGAAAAAACTTTGGACAGAGTGTCAGTCTACCAGAGGACTCACTCATGCACAAACACATGGGGCTCATTTCAATTTGCCGAAGAACTTAATTTGCAAAACACCGCAGTACCTGAAAACACCACACAGGGCGAGTGTGCAAATTACACCAGATGCAAGATTTGACCCAAGATGCCGGATTTGTCATGCAGTAATGCTAACAACTGCAAAACCGCATTGTCTGCATACATTTACTGTATGTATTTAATTTCCCAGAGCCCTACTTTATATAAGAAGTGGTTTTGAAAGCTCAAATCTCAACTTGCCAGTTTTTGTTTGTTTTTTTTTTTCTTTTTCTCATTATGCTTCTCCATTATTATCAAGCCTTATTCACTACAGCATATGGTTTTGCTTCCCAAAACTTTTGCTGATATTGCAGTGCAAAAAAAACTGACAGACTTCAAAGCATTTTATTGTATTTAAATCACTTGGCAGTTTACCTGCAGTGAAAAACAGGACTTGTTTGTTTTTTGAAACTGTTGGATATAAAGGGATCTCCAGAACACACTATTCTAAAGCTATTTGTGCTTCTCTGGATTTCATTATTTTTCAGCGTCTCAGAAATCATGAGAACATATAATTAAGCTAAGGAAACTATGTGGCTCATAGTGGTGGAGTGATCCCATGGAGAGAAGAGAAACCTACAGGAAGATTTAAGAACACACTGCTGGGAATCCAGTGGATTCACTGTTCTCAACAATACATGGTTTTCATTTAAATTTTAAGCATTTATTATCTGAATTATTTATTAATTCGCATAACTGTTACAGAGTATGGGTGATTGAATTCCTTATCAGAAGACATTTAAAGATGCTCACTGTATTTTGATGAGAGATGCTCTTTTAATAAAATAAAATGAACTGTGAATATACAGTACATCCTGTATTTATTCAGTTTAAAACAGACAAGTTTACCCCGGGTTTACTTCATATTTAAAAATGTATTCACATTGCTGATATATTCAGCTTCCTCACACATTCATCCACTTGCTTCTTGATTAAGCTGAAAGTAATATTCAGCAACAAATTATGTGCAATTATCATCTAACAGGAGATCATTCATGGGTTATAAAAATAGAAGAATTATATATTGGCATAAAACATAGTAATGATGCACAATATTTTTTTCATAATGGGCTTAAATGAGATTGTAATTTACATTTTCATCCAGAAAACAAATGTGTGTTTATAGGGGAAAAATAAGAGATATTAAAATTTTATTTATAAACATAAACCATTTACTCTATGTTTAAGATTTTAATTTTGCTCTGAAAATTATATTTTAGTAGGATGAGATTAAAGGTACGTTGTGGAAATGTTTTTATATTCTATTATCTTGGTATTATTTAAAGAAAATGATAGAATCAATTGCATCCATGATTGAAAAAAAGTTGATTAAAAACAACATATTATATATATATATATATTTCCTTTATAATTGCATTTTTTGCAGAATTTTCAAAAGGACAGAATTATTAAGCTGCCAAAGTTTTGAAGGAGTAAAAAAAAAAAATGAAAGAAGAGAACAATAACTCCCAGGCAGCCAAAATCAAAGTGAACCTGTTGTGTTAGAATAAAAAGGTAACTACAGTATACAGCATAATTATATAAAACAGTATATAATTGTGCTTAAACAATTCAGAGGGTAGAGAGAGACTCACTACATACACACTGATTTAAAAGATTAGATTACTGTGATAATCACCAGCCACCAGCCAGGACTCTTACCAGATCTACAAATGAAAGCCACTTTTCCATATTCTAACTATTTTGCCCACTGATTCTAGCTACTGAGAGCTCAAGATGATGTATATGTGTATGCATGTATTCTGTGATATCCATCTGGCAGTACAGTGGTTAGCAATGCTGCCACACAGACCCTTACTTCAAATCCTGGGGCAGATCATTATCTGTGTGGAGCTTTCACACAGTTTTCACACAGCCCCATGTCTGTGTGGCTATCCTCCTGGTATACCTGTTTTCCTACTGGATTGATGATTCTCAACTGGCTCCACTGTGAGCGTGTGGGTAATGATGTGTACTTGAGTGCATGGGTTTGTGTATGGTTTGTGGGTTTCAGAATGTAAAGCCAGGAAACTATACTGGATGGCAATGGCACCACTGCACTACTCTTCTATATTATAGAAACACACATCTTATACTGTGTATATTACAGAATATATAAAGGAAATACAGACGTGTAGTGGGGAGAACTGTTCCTTCACCACTTTAGGGTTCTGGATTTGAGACCAAGCCTTACCATAATTTGTAAATATTACCACTGAGTGCATTTTCTCAGGCAAATACAATTTCTTCAATCTTCTAGTGATGTGTATATAAGATTAAATCTATTGATCTGGAACGAATATGAGTTTATATGTACAGTAAGTGTGCCATGCACTGGACTGATATGTTGAACAGAGTTTCTTTGTCCACTACTGTTGAGATAACCTTCACCTTCCCATGATCCCATACTCAATCAAGCAGATTAAGAAAATGTGTTGATGTAAACACAGTGTATGAGCAACAGTCTAAAATATAGTTTATCACTTGTCTTTGACTGTTTCATCAGCAAGAAAAATATTGTTTAAACAAATTACATATAATTTATTTAAACAATATTTCCTTTACTGATTATACAGACAATAACAACTACCAGACTATCTGTCGCAGGCAAGCTGCTATAACCAGAAAATGAAGATATATTTCAAGTAGCCTTAATTGGTTAAGTGATATTTTAGTTTTGAGACTCAGCTTAAGGTGGGACAGATTTAATTTATAATTTCCTGCTTTAATGTGCACCCTGGTGACAAAAAGGCTGAGAAGACTCTTTTTCTTTTCATTATTCAGCAATATCTCATTATAGGATTAGCCCTAGCTTCCAAATGAATCAACATCTTTAAAATGATTGTCAGGTACAGGTATTTGTTATTAGACCAATTAATTCTTTTGAAAATCATAATGCAGTATACTGTTATATTTGTGTCTGATTCTGAAATTGTTTCTCTTCTTTTACTGCATTATTCCTTAAGCCATTACTCTATTCATGGCTGTAAAATAGGTAAAACTGAATCAATAAAATATGCCTTCCAGTAGTGAAAACCATATTAAAGGATTTTTTTTTTTTTTTTGCTAAGTGTGAGAATGCTGAATTCTACACACACACCCACACACACACACACAACCGTGCAGTATACAGCAAGCGGGTGCTTAATCAATAGAGTATTACATTTGGCAAATGGACACATTGGTTTTCCAGAGCTAGTTTTACAGGCAAATATAACAGAGATGTAATAAAATGAATACATAATCTGAAGCAGCTGGTAAAAATAGTTACATGTTTATTTGGTTAGAAAAAGTAAAGATTAATTTACTTTGATATAATTTTACTGTATAAAAGTGTAGTTGGCAGGACAGTGAGCACGGTAGAATTTCATCCTGAATAGAAAATATTAAGCTTGACAGAGATACTGCTGAGAGTGTGCTGAAGATGTATAATGCAAAGAAAGTTTCTAAAAAGAATAATCTATTGCCTGGAGCATGGTATTCCTGTGGTGTAAGACCTATTGATCTAAGCTTTATCTTATAGCAAAATGATGTAAAGCACCCAGCTAGAATAATTAAAATACATTTGTAAACCTAATAGAAGACTAGGTTATGGAACAGCTGCATTTCACAAATATTTATCTTTATGACAAATGGCTTCCTGGTGGATTCTTTCATAAGTGTTAGCACTGAATATTATAGCAGGCAGAGAAGACAAGATGGCCCAATTTAGAAGTTTCCTTCTGAATTGTTAGTTTTTCTTGTCTTGTGGCATTGTTAGTATTACTGTCTGTTTTGGTTTGCATTGGAAACCTACAATAACACAGCATATGTGGTAATACACAGAAAACAAAACATTCCTTCTCAAATGCTACTTCTTAGAAATGCTCATATTTATTGCTTAGAAATTTCCAATTAATTCCTCATGGTATCAGTGATAATGTTTCTGCCACAAAAGCCAAATCCTGAATGAGTCATTTTCCATCTAGTGGGCCTCAGCACTCCAGCTATTGCCTGCAGAGAACACTTGACGTGCACATAAGAATGATGCAGCAAGATATTTAATGAGGTATGGCTTTTGTCTTTAAATGTACACATTTACAATATTATAGCTCTTTTTCTATCTTTTAATAGAGAAAAGTACATTTTAATATAGGATACTTGGGGAAAACAAATCACAGTGTGAAACGATGCAACCATGTAAATTCATGTAAATTAATGGAAAGAGCAAAAAAGTGATGTCACTGATCTAGCAGTACACTGGGGGAAGAAGTCAAATCCCCAAGAATCAATGTTGTGGTCATAGTGAAGGATGACTACGCACTATTTACTCAACACACTGTCGCATTGATTCTTGGGATTTGAGTTCCTTGTTCAGCTCATTACTAGACCAGGTATAACACCAAATTTGCAGTAAGAGAGCTGTGCCACTGTAGCATTTTGGCTGAAATCAAACGAACTGACTCTTGGACATGAACACGGTACAGTACTGAAGACACTATTTTTATGGACAATAAGAAGTAAATTGCTTATTTTGGTAGCCAGTAAATATTTGGTGCGTCTTTTATAATTCTGTAAATAGTGTTACAATGTTGCACTATAAGGATGCTTAAGGGAGAACCCTGAACCCAAATCAAAGTAACAAGACAACAGGAATGCAATAACAGTAGGAAAGTTCATAAGGTACAGTGTAAAAATAACAAAATCTGTCCTTGCAGGGCTACCTATAGAGCAGATGACACTAACTACCCTGTATGGTGTCTGGTCCATTTACCAACTACTGTACATTGATTCCTGCTCACCTTCTTGTACAAATCCCTTTCTTTGTCTTACTTCTGACTTTTCTTACTCCCTCCAATTGAACTTTTGTCTCAAATGACTTCCCAACTCTAGCCTCAAGATAAGACTACTCTGAATAACTCTCCCAAACTTCTTTTAGATTATTGGGTGTCCTTTCAAAACTCTGGTGGTGTGCTTTGGATGAGCTCCCTCTAAGAGCACAAGGTACTCCAACATGTTCTACATACCCTCAAGTTGTACCTGGGAGTACCATACTAGTTATCCTTTCCGGTATCTTTGTGAGGCTATGTTAGTTTGCCCATTAGTGATTTGTGAAACTGCTAAAAAAAACATTTGCATTAGTTTCTAGGTCATCCTTTGCATTAGTTTCTGGGTCATCCATGGCTAAAAATTGTAGTTGTAGTTCCCTCTGACTGTTACCAATAGTGTCATTACCACTAATGGTTAACACAAATGATTTTTGTTTCAATTATACAGAATCTGGTACACTCCAAAATAGTTAAAGGGAAGACACCACCTTAAACTTATACTGTATATAGCAGATTCAGCTACACAGGTGTGAGATAGGAATGGTGCCAGTTTAGAAATGAAATTAAACTAAATCAAAACTTAATGATTCTCATATCTAGTAATTACTGAGTCATAATAAATGGAAAATTTAACAAGGCACCTTGACCAGAGCGATGAAAACACTAGCCAAAACTATACTGCAATTAGCAAATATAACAAGAACATTTTCCAGAATAAAATAATTAGCAAAACAACTTGTAGCCACCTCTGTCTCCATCATTTTGCAGAACAAAAAGCAGCAAACAAAATTTATCACCTTAATTAACAGTCAGGTTTCACAAGTCATAAAACTTTCTCTGTTAATTCTTATACTGTATGCTTGCATTAGAATATAAAGCAATTGTTCATCCATGTATTACTGTGATTTTTCCATTAATTGGTCACAGGGAGCTGGGGTATATCCAAGCAGCACAAAATGAAAAACAGATTAAACTTCAGGCCACTGCTGGGCATACTCATGCATTCAATCAAATTCACTCTTATCTGGCCAATTTAGAATTTTGACATTAATTGTAACGTGCAAGTCCATGCGGTGTCGTACCAAGCTTGGGTGCGAGTTCCAAAGCGGTAGTGCTTGTTCTGGAAACTGAACCTAGGTCCTCTCCAACAGTAGCATTAATGTTTATTTACTGGATCACTATAACACTCAAAAGTTAAACATAAAGCCAAATGAAATGAGTAGCTACAGCACAATATCACTTTAATTACTTAATCCATAAAACCAAACAAGCAATTAAGCAAGGCCGAGGTTATGCTGGAGTGAAAACTAGACCAGATATTCGTCTTTCAGAATGCAAGACTGAGACTTTCTTAAGCCACAATGGTCCTTTTATCATGGTGAACGATAGGAGTCAGTTACAGCATAAAAATATGAATTGTTTACCATAGACTATAACAAAGAAGCAAGTAAAAAAGTAAAGTAAATTACAAGGAAGGGAGAGATTTTTGATCAAGTGAAAGATGGCTATTTTTTAAAATGGATATTGCTTTATTTTTAATTTTACCTTGAGCATGGATGTGCTGCTTCAAGTAAAATTAGATTTCTAAGTATTGACAATGGGAGGTATGGTAGTGCAACGATTACTAGGTCTGCCTCACGGATCTAGTGTGCTGGGTTACTGTTTAGTAGTGCTTGGTTTGGACATTCCCATGACACTTTGTAGGTTTGAGTCTGGGGACTCTGTATACCCCTAAAAGACTTGCCTTAGGCCAACAGAAGATTCTAAAGTGAGCAAATGCAAGTATGGGCCCTGCAAGCACGGCTGGTTTCGGTCTTGAGCCCATTAGACACCAAAATCCTGACTTGGATTAAAATTGTTTTGAGAAAGTATGTCATGTGTTGACCATTCTCATCAGTTTATTGAAGTCAATTTTGGGATGCTTTAAAAACATATTAGTCATATCACTGCTCTTCACTTTTGGGATCTCTAATCAATCATAGAGATTTAATGTGACTTCAGTGTATTTTTTAGTCACGGGCCTATCTGAAACATTTTCACTTTAAGAAGTACAGAAGAAGCAGGTAATTCGCTAGGGTGTCTTTAAACTTCAAAGCAAGTGTTTTATTTGTAGTGGTAAAATAAACAGTAAATCAATAATGAGTCTGGCCCCAGAAGAGCGAGAGTTTCTTCACCACAATTGTATAGCTTATATACGCCTAAAATCTGGAATAAATTACCAATAGAGAAACATGAGTTTAGTACTGTCAAACATTTTAAAAAAGCTACTAAAAACACACATTTTTAATTTGGCTTTTCATGTTTGTTTGTGGTGTATCTGTTGTAAAAGATTAAAGCTAATACGGTACAATATCTTTAAAGCTTTGCACTTGTTCACAGAGGTGAAGAAATAGAATACAACTATTAGATAGTCCTAAACATTTGTATTTTTTATAAATATTTTTAAATCTTTCTCGTATCCTTTGGTGGTGTTGTGGCAGTGCCATTCTGTAGCCGCTTTGATGCTGGTAAGGTTGAGGGAGGCTACCGCTATGATGATACATACAACACTGAATCTTCTAGCACACTTCATCATTTGCAGATAACCTTGAATTACTTTATCACATTGAAGAACTGCACAATGTCCAGATGGAGCTGTGTGGTCTTTCAACCTTGGAATCCTGACAGGTTTATTTTCTCCAGCAGTTTTTGTTTTCCTCTCCACCATTTGTTATGAACTCTTCAATGTTATCTTTCTCATACATTTAGTTTTTATTTGAGCTACACTTAAGTACCAAAATGTGTTACAGAAATAAGTGTCTTTGACTCCTTAGATTGAATCCTTTATGACTGTATTATGTGTTAAAAAGGAACTTGTGTAGGCCATCTTTCCTGTTTAAAGACTGTTGATTCATCTCAGAGAAAAACTGTTTTTCCCTCTTTTTTTAGGAAAGGTACATTAAAATCTAACACTAATGACTACTAATGATAAGTCAAAACACTTTGTCAGTATTAATACACTTTCAAACTATAGTGGCCTGGACCTGCACTGCCTTTGTACAATATGCAGTATAACATCCATCCATCCATCCATTTTCCAACCCGCTGAATCCGAACACAGGGTCACGGGGGTCTGCTGGAGCCAATCCCAGCCAACACAGGGCACAAGGCAGGGAACCAATCCCAGGCAGGGTGCCAACCCACCGCAGAGTATAACATTTACCACAATATAAAAACAAAAGTTAAAAAAAAATCCTGAATTTCCTTTCATACAATACATTAAAAAAATTACACTTTTATAAGCCTAGTAGGCAGAATATTTTTACTTGGATGTTATTTGTGGAGCCATAGACATACTGTACACATACACACAAACACACACAATCTTATTTAATCCTTCTCATCTTTCAGTCCAATTTTACTTCATACGTATAATCATTTCCAGTGGCAAGGAAAGCATGCCATGCTATTGTCTTGAAAAATAAGGCTACAGTAACTGCCAAGTTTTTCTAAAACTCCTTTTCACCCTAAGGCCATCTTTTTAGTAAGCTACTCTGTACCATGCACATCAAAGGGCTTAAGCTATTTTTCTTATCCTTCTTAACTCACAACTGATTAATACTTATAAATTAATTGAAATTGTGGAGAAAAAGGCTGACCAAAAGACAAGAGATGCAACATGCAGTTTTTCTGAAAGAAAAAATATATAGTGGATAGTGGACTCCCCATTGGTTATCACCTCAGAACATTGAATATTGATAATAAATACATAAAATAAATAAATAAATAAATAAAAAAGAGGTCTCTAAGCCGTTCCAAGATGCAATAATAAAGACTACAGTATTGAAGACCAACAATTTTCACTAGGGTCTCTTTGTACTTTTAAGAGCTAGTGGTCCCTTGTCTGTTAATTTAATGAATTGTTTAAAACCACTTTGGTGTGGGTGTGTAGCCTTATAGCATTATATACTGTAGCTGCAAGGCTTCAATACAAACAAAGTGTGGCCAGTTGAATTGTATAATGTTTTTTTTATGATTTTTTTTTTTGAAAAAAAAAATTAAACAGGATTAAAGAATTGGTTTTGTGGAATATATGGCCAGACCACTAAATACATGATAACAAGGAGTTGGGATCATGAAAATATAAATCATGTCAAAAGCAGGTAGTGTGCAAAATACAGTGTGGTAATCAAGGGGTCCTCTTAGTTCTTCAGTGCTGGCTGAATACTGATTTCTTATGAAACATACAATAATTTAATTACGGGAAATGCTGTGAGTATGCAAATTATAACAAGATACTCAATCTGCAAAGAAAAGGCCCAGCCCCTTGAACCTATGACAAGCATAACACAGAATAAAGGCTTTTCATAAGACATTTACACTTAGTCGCTTAGTCTGCATGTGCAATGCAAAAATGGCTGTTTCATCTTGAAGTGTAAGGCATGCCGTGAACCAATTTTCTTCTCAGTGCTGCAGCTCTAGTGTACAGCACAAAATTCATGGGCAAGTCATTTTTAGGTATAATGCAGTGTGCCCCTTCATTTGTGACAGACGGGTATCATCAAGAGTGAAAGGGAAGGTTGGAGACGGTGGCACTGACCACAAAGCACGAGACAGAGCTGGAGGTAGCAGAGTTAAAGATGCTAAGATTTGCACTGGGTGTGACGAGGATGGATAGGATTAGAAATGAGTACATTAGAGGGTCAGCTCAAGTTGGAAGGTTGGGAGACAAAGTGAGAGAGGCTAGATTGTGTTGGTTTGACATGTGCAGAGGAGAGATGCTGGGTATATTGGGAGAAGGATGCTAAGGATAGAGCTGTCAGGGAAAAGGAAAAGAGGAAGGCCTAAGAGAAGGTTTATGGATGTGGTGAGAGAGGACATGCAGGTGATGGGTGTAACAGAACAAGATGCAGAGGACGGAAAAATATGGAAGAAGATAATCCACTGTGGCAACCCCTAACAGGAGCAGCAGAAAGAAGAAGAAGAAGAAGAAGCAGTTTGCCCCTTCATTGTGACTATTGTCCGTATGATGGTTTCCGCAAGCTCTGTCATTTTTTGCTTTCCACCATCACACAATTCAGCATCACTAAGACCAAGGCTATGTGGGGCTCTATTTATTGTTCTTCTGTGAAAATTCTTTTCTCTTTCTTGGAACCTCTTGAGGCTTGTTAGAGGACGCAGATCCCTTTCCTGCAGATGAACTGCTATCACTCAATCATCTAGTACTGACCAGCTTGTACAGCATTTGTAGACCATTGTCTTCCCACTTTGCCTTTGAAGACCTGTCTGCCAGCTGCTACAATATTTTACTGTGAACCCAGTAATGGGCACAGAATGATTTATAACATAATAAGGTGTTTTCAAAGTTTATTTTTGCACACCCCTTTTGTTGCTTTTAGGGAGTCCAATGTGTTAATTAGAGTCCCCAGACTCCAGGGGCTCTCACTGTTTTTACATACTGAAAGAAGCTCAAAGTGAAACAGGTAATGAAGACCTTGTTTTAAGTAACACAAAACACTTGGCAGGGTTCTGTGACTTTGAATTAAATGGGGATGCTAACTGATGTACAGATGAATTTTAGTAAAAAGAGGTTCAAAAAGTAAAATTGTTGCCATTGTAGTTGATAGTAGCTAACTATCATAGTTACATAGCTAACAATATCCATCAGTTCAGCTATTTACCAGCTTACTAAATTCAGAATTACAAAGAGGATGGAGCTTAACCCTGACAGCAACAGACACGGGGGATAAAAGGGCTAACCCAATGGAAAGCAAGTCCATCTCCATATACATAAAGTATGCTCATAAAAATATGGATAAGTACAAGCCAATCAGCTCATTATGACTTATCAGATCATTTTTTTTGGCTAACTTTGGCTACATCGTGAGATTGAGAACTATAGAGGTCCAAATTATACACAGCATCTTCCACACTACTTTTTAACCTATCCTATGCATACAAGATATGTCTGTTTGAAGAAACACTTTACTATTTGTGTGAAATTACCCTTAAGTTTTGTCCACCTGTATGCCCAAGTTTGTGTTGAAGTACTCATTTTAAAATAACAGTAAGTGCCCAAGCTGCTCATTTCTTTCATAACTTTAGAAACGTCCGTCATGTCTTCTCTATTTCCTTTTGCTTTAACTGAAAAGGTTCAACTCCTTCAATTTTTCTTCATGGCTCACACTTCACAATTCTAAGAATATGTCTAATAGCTTGCCTCTGGTCTTCTTCTAGTGCTGCTATTTTTTGTGGTAATGAGACTGAAACTGAACACAATATCCCTGTTGTGGCTTCACAATTATAATGTATAACTTAAGAATGAGCCCCTTGACTTGAGCTCAGCACTGCATACTGTGTAACCGAATATACCGTTAGGTTTCTTAGTTTTCATGCTGTACAGAATATTATCAGTTTAGACACACCAATTAACTTGCTAGCATGTATTTAGACTAACTAGAGAACTGAAGTTCCCACACAATCATAGAGAGAGCATAGAAATGCCATACAGAAGAGGGCAGAATTGAAAATGGTTCTTAAGTGCTGTTAGGCGGTTACACTACTAGCCGTTGCAGCAACATGCTGCCTCTTAAAACAGACTTATTGTCTGGGAATCTGGGAAGATCATTGGACTGCTGGTTTTTGCAGCCTCCCCTGATTATCTGAAATGTAAAAGAAAAAACTCCTGCACTATATAACTGCATATCATTAACATAAATAAAATATGGCAGCTTATATAAAAGCCATATACCTGAAATATTATTAGAAAAACAAATTTATTGCGAGTCCAAAGAGTATAATTCACTGTATTAATCATCCACTAAATCTGTCACATTACTTTATTAGCATATCCATATTTTGAAGTGAATAGATGTATATAAATAGCCCATTTCCATATTCGCTTCTCATATTTTGAAGAAAGGAAGAGGGGGCGTCTCATTGCTGTATGATTATATTTTTTAATTTTTCTTTCCCATGAATAAGCTGCTTTCTTTTATTTGTGTAACCTCCTCCTTTGCTGATAGATGGAATGCAGTAGGTGCCATGATGAGTGACAAGATCAGCAATCAAACAAAGCCTCATAAACCTTTGAAAGTGCACAGCCTGTACTTTTGTTCGCTTCTTACTTCAGTCAGTCTCTTAGCTGAACACAACTGCTTAGGATTTAGAGATGACATAAATTATCTTAGTTTATATAATATTAATACTGCAGATGTTTATATATGTTTTTTTTTTTTTTTTTTTTTACTTTCACAAACATTTGAAAATGGTGACAGCTGGTAGAAAGGTTCATTCTGTGTGTGTGTGTTTGTATTGTGCTCACTAGAACAGAATGCCATCAGTGATGTTTATCCTTATAACATTGGCATGGAACCAAGGAGTTATTTTGAGAGAGGACTGTCATACCACATTAAGACTGTATCAGAAATATGCTTTCTTGATCTAATTACTGTCTTTTGGTTACATGCAGTCATCTTTAGCATATTAGGGTACTCTAGTATACTTAGTCAACCTGTCGAGCACCTATTGAGAATGCAGTCAGGACTGTAACTAAAATAAAAACTGAACTATTGACATGCTATTACTTTACAGATGTCAATTGATTAGAGTCTCATTAGTGAACAGGTACATTTAACACTGATTTTGAAATTCTTCTATCATCACTCTAAATGCTAAAGAAATCAGTACCGCCATTTCCTAGTAAACTCATAGGCATTTATAAACTAAAAGTACATCACATTCAAAGGATGGTAATTACTGTTACTCTTAGGTTGCAAAAAATAGAAAATATACTTGGAAGATGTAAAAAAAACTTAATTACAGATGCAAGATTATGGTATGATATTCCAGCCAGTGCAAATATGCCAACCTATAGTATGTTTGTCTTGCAGTAAACATTTTAAACTCACTCTTTTATATATTTCTTGCCTATTAAATAACCCCACTGGGTCTGCTGAAGTTGCTTTTTTGACACAAAATACTTCTTTTTTTTTTTTATAACGCATTTTATAAAACTCTATAAGATTAATGCCTTTAGTGTTTCTCACTTCTTTTCTCCTACTTCCAGTACACCTTGGTGCTACCTTTCTATTTCAGGAGCAATTCACAACAGAGAAAGTTGTCAGCAGCAAAGAGAGATAAGTGCATTGCAATCATTTACAGCCAAGACGAATCAAGATTCAAGAACATTGCCTTTTTAATGCACTTAGTATGCCCACAGTAAAGGTTACTAGGATTTTACTGATTTTTTTTTTAATCTAGTCCTAACATTTCTTTTCTGTCTAACAATTCATCTTCAAGAAGTGGGATGCCAGCTCATCATTGGGCACACTTTTCCACTGGCCTACACTCCCTCACAATGGGCCAGTTAACCTGACATTCACATCTTTATAATGTGTGAGGTAAACTAAATAGTAAGAGATACCCCAGACAGGCAAGTGGAAAAAAGCAAAAATTCCATAGTGACCTGGCAAGGATTCAAACAAAGTCTGCATCTGGAGCCGTGAGGCAAAAGCCCAGTGTTATTCTTGTTTGCTAAAGCTTCACAATACACAGAAGTCTTGTTGCTAGACCAGATTCATCTCTTATTTATATTTTATGTTGCAGGTATAACAATAACACAATTTCTGCAATATCTGAGGAAGCACAGTCTACAAAATTACTCATTCAAATAATCACATATGTTGTACTTGTGTTGTGATAAAATTAATGACTTTAAGTCTATAAGATGGCTATCCTATTCATTGGGTTAGAATAAAATGAAACCCTAAAGCTATGAGGCAACAATAGTAATCATTGTAACATTGTAGCATCCATTTCTTCTACTTTCTTCCTAATTTAATTTTAATTATCTCTTTTTTATACTATTTTTCCCCCATATATTCTGTGGCTTCTTCTTTGATATAAGACCTGAATTACAAAAATAAACTGGACTAAAGCCTAAACCACACTAAATTCCATCCTATCCTTCTCATACTGCTTGAAAAACACAGTTAATAAAACTGAAAGGCTTACAATGACTTTATGACCCATCATTTTACATTATATATGTTTATACATACATATGTTTAAATAAGTACTGTATATGTGCTTACACAGATACCAAATGCAGTATATGTGTGTTATATAAACAACTGTATGGACTCCACACACATACAAACATTGAAACCTGTATATTGGCATAATGGTTTCTCTTTCTGTACTTCTTCCGAGTTGGATCTGGCTGCCTTATGGGAGCTTTCAAGACGTACAGTTCATACATCTGCACACTATAAAACATGACTTGTTTCAATACAATGTCCACATTTTCACTTCTGGCTTGTGCCAACATAATCTCTCTCTTTTTTCTTTTTTTTTTAAACAATGCTTTCCGTTACACAAAAATGAGGAACATTAATAACTGTCCCTTAATTGAAAACAGATTAAAGTGGGAAAGAATACAAGGACCGCAACACTGAACCAAATTGACACTGAACACTTACGTTGAAAGAAGGCCAGATTTTTAAAAATAATAAAACAGCGGCATAACAGATTCCTGAGTTGTAATATCTGATTCTATTCCCCAACATGCATTTACTCTTACCTCAAGTTATTTCCTATTGTTTTATATTATATGGCGAGGTAGATGTGGCTATTACTGAATCTTACAAAGGCAACTTTATTGACAGATTAATATAATATAAGATAACTGCTATTGAACTCATTTTGTAGACATTATTGCATACAGTATGTGCACATGAGACTGGACACTTATGATGAAGTAATGTTTAGTAAAGGAATGTTAAAGAAAATGGCATCTTATTTATGAAACAGGCACATACAGTAGTGATCCCAAGAAAATGTCCCTTATTTATGAAACAGGTATATGCAGTAGTAATTCCAACAGCACCACAGAATAATGACAAAGTATATAAAACAAAAAACAAGGGATAAAAAAACAGGAGTATACACATTAGCAAACAAAAAACAGACAAAATCCACAGCTTCTCTGTGCCCACTTCAACACCATCCAGCCCCTTCTACTGAGGGACAAGCTGTCCAGGATGGGAGTGGACTCGCAATTGGTGGACTGGATTACAGATTACCTCACTGGAAGACCTCAGTTTGTCAGACTGGGGAACTGCGCATCACAGACTTTAATCGGTAGCTTCACAGGGAACTCCCCTTTCCTCCTCAACCTGTACACATCAGACTTTAGCTACAACTCAGAAACATGCCACATGCAGAAGTTCTCAGATGACACTGCCATTGTGAGGTGTGTCAGTGATGGACAGGAGAAGGAGGATTACAGGGGTCTGATGAATGACTTTGTGGGATAGTGTCGGTCAAACCAATTGCTGTTTTAAATTTCCAAAACCGAGGAGATGGTCGGGGACTGCCGAAGGTCTAGACCACCACTGAGACCTGTCTCCATTGAAGGGGCTGATGTGGAGTGTGTCAGAAACCTATAAATATCTTGGAATGCAGTTGGATGACAGGCTTGACTGGTCAGAGAACACAAAGGCTGTGTTCAGGAAGGGGCAAAGCCAGCTCTATTTTCTGAGGAGGGTGGGCTCCTTTTAACATATGTAAGAAACTCGTGCAGATGTTCTATCAGTTGTTGGTTGCCAGAACACTCATCTATGCTTTAGCCTGAAGAAGAGAGATGCTGAGTGTATTCATAAGCTGATCAGATGAGCAGGATCTGTGGTTGGTGTGTCTTCTGTGGTGACAGTTGCAGAGAGAAGGACACTATGCAAGCTGCTATCTATTATAGACAATAAACATCACCCATCATACACCACCATAATTAACCAGAGGAGTTGGTTTAGTGGTAGGCTGCTATCACAGAACTGCAATACGGACAGATACAAAAGATCTTTTGTCCCCAGAGACAATAGACTCTTTAACTCTTCCCAACAGGGGTGGGGAGTGGTTGAGTTCTGGGCCTGATGCTACTTCACTGTTCATAAGTTATATTAGCTGTATTAGCTATGCACTACATCTGATACCTCATTTCCTGGTCAATAACATGTCACTTTAAACACGTCACCCTGTCAGCTTAAGACATGTCAATTTATTTTATCTTACTTTAATATTAATGTCACGTAAATACCTGTCACTTTAATATTATGTGCTACCTGTCATTTTGGAAGTACAATATTATTTGCACAATTCCCATTGCACTGGCATTATTGTTTGCACCAGCTTGTGATTGCATTATTTGTATAGTGTGTACTTAAGTGTTTGTATTTAACTTGATATAATTCTTGGCTATTGGTACTTAAATTTCCCTCGCGATCAATAAAGTGTCTATCTATATGTAAGGAGGCTTGCCTACCTGCCAACTTCTTATCTCTGTCCCTCTTCTATGTAACCTACCTATGAATTTACAAATGCTTAGAGTTAACCCTGGAATCAGGGCAGCCCAACCGTGACACCAGATGTCAACTGTTTCCTGTGGCCAAAGGTCTGTTTATACCCCTGAACCTTCATATCCCTTAATGAGGCCATATTGCCCTAGCAGCCCTTCACAACCTTACTCTATCATTATAAAAATGGTCTGAAATTTTTGATTTATGCTGGGGTGCCTATCCTATATAAATCTATGGGAACTTTGTCCACCTCTTCCCAGGGGCAGTGATCTAACTTCCTTTGCTATGGGTTACCTCTGCCATCTTACACCCTTTTCCATCTGCTATTCATTAGGCATGATTAAAGCATTAACACACAAATATATCATATTCCTACACATTTTTGTAAATTTATGGGTATCAGGGTGATCATACATCAGTTTCAATTCTGACAATAATACTGTTGAACACAGCAACACATGCAATGGCAGCATCAACCTGTCTATCATTAGTAACTCAAAACACCTTAAAAAAGGCATCCATCCAATCACCTATCCCATATCAACCTCCTTACTCCATGTTGTAGAGCCCAGAGTCTATCCCAAGAGTATTGAATGCAAGACAGGATCCAGTCCTGGATGTTGCACTAGTCCATTTCAGGGCTTGCTTATTCACATAGCTACATTAAATATACTGACACTGGGCATAATTAAATTCCTGTAACAAAACTACTCTGTAATATGAATGTTTATACAGTACTTGCCAGCCAGAGCAAACTTACATGGGGCCGGTCTAGAGTAGACAATACACCTAATATGCTTGTCATTTAGTGTGGGTGGAATCTGCCGTCCCATGGCATTCAGTGGGAGCTGATTGTAGCAGCTGGTTGATCCTGCTCTTTGAGTGCTCAGCAGGAGTGACACAGCGTCATGAGTGATATCTGCTTGCTCTACCTAAGGCCACTCTGCGGCCACCTGCCTCCTCACTATGGCACCCGCTCTGCCAGAATCCTAAATCTTCTATCCTTTTGGTTCAAACTGCCTGCCTGCCTGTCTTTCTTTCTTTCTTTCTTTCTTTCTTTCTTTCTTTCTTTCTTTCTTTCTTTCTTTCTTTCTTTCTTTCTTTCTTTCTTTCTTTCTTTCTTTCTTGTCTATCTTGCTCAGGCTCTTTTATATAAATGTGGGCATAGGTGTCTTGATTATGACTCCCAGAGTGCTAATGAGGAAACGAGCTGGGCTGACCACATCCGCACATGAATGTGCAATCACCCAGTTTCCTCATGCCTGGCCATGCTACCATGTGCACCTGTGCCCCCAACCCCGAGCCTGAGCGTAGCCTTTTATAAAAACACACACACTGCAATGGACCCATAAACGTGCTTTACCACAGTCTTCTGTTGTTTTAATGTTGAACTCTACCTTTCGGTGTCATTTTTCTATTTCAGATGTCTGTAACAGAGGCTGGCATCATACTGTAGCATGCATGTTTAAAGAAAGAGGAACATGTATACCCTTGAGCATCAGTAGAACATCTGAGAGGGAAGCAGGTAAATAAGACAAACCGCTTAGTTGTAGTGGCCTATAAAGTCACTGTAGAGGAGTGTTTGGATATTACATACTTTATTTAACATTTTGTTTATCATTTCACTTTCCCATTTGCTTCGCATGAACTTCTCACACAAGAAGGAAGGCGCAACACAACAATGTTTCTCTCAGACAAGAAGGCACATTTTAATAAAAACAGTTTAATGTTAATATATTGCAATTCACAATGTAGGGAACTGAACAGATATTTTATAGTAAGGCTTTACTGGTACTTATAAATCTTCACTGATCGTATTCAGAGGCAGACAGTTAAATAAGGTCAGCTTGCGCCCAGTGCTGTAAGGTTAGGCTGCCCAGAACCCTAGACTTTATTAGACAGGTTTAAAAAGAGATGGATGAATAAATGGATGATATTCAAGTCTCACTCATGATGCTAAAAGCACTGGAAAGCACCACTAGCCAAGCACCAGTATATTTGATATCGCCAGAAATTATATTAAATATATTGCTAATTTAAAAAAAAAAATCAATGAATACAATATCTACTCTAAATTGTTTATATCGATTACATTTATGGGGTTCTTTTTATTTTTGGAACTGATGCATATTAATGCATTGGTGCCATGAATGAGACATCAGCTTTAGCTTCTGAAGTGCCTGCCAGGGTTTGGTGTCAGATTTCAAAATATTTTCTCATTTTTTTATATACGGTATAAAAAATAGTATATTGGACTTGGGCAGTAAGTGGAACTGTGCTTTAAAAAATAAATTGAATTGAATCTCAAGTTTTTCAGTCTGCTGTGGTTAAAGTTATATTGGAAGCCAAGGGCAAAGATTTTCAGTTCTATCATCGGTCAAAACAAGCCTGCATATCTTATGCAGGGTTTCCTTATCCAGCAAGCAGTTACCTTTTTCTGCATGGTCAACCTAGAACTATTGTTGACAAAGGATTTGCAGACTTTGCAGTGATGTGGCTGAGTGAGCAATGAAGCATGACACAATTCTCTTAAAGGTGTCAGAGGGGCAATTCTCCTACTCAACATCAATGATAAACAAGCAAGGAAATATTCGCGTGGCATAATATTCAGGTGCGTTTGGGGACTTGGTTAGCTGATTTAAAAGTTGGAACATTTTTAGTGACTTCAAAGGGTTTATCAAAATTTTGTTTAACACATATTTTTGTAAAGGTGAGTCATATTCAAAAATTACACTGATGATAGACAGATAGATACCAAATAAATAATATTATATGGCAAATAATCAACACCAGAATGACTGAAAAGAAAACTAAAAATAAAAACGTCTGACTTTGCAGTTACAGTTGCAGTGAAGCATTATCTTGTTGGTATAATGGAGCCAACACAGTGTTTTCTGACACACTTCTGCTGAAAATTGCACTGGCCATCACAAAGTTATAGCTTATATAAACATCACTCCACACAATAGAAGAAAACAGTCACACAGTCTTCTAAGAAAAAAAAAAATCTGCTCTGCAAGTTCTTTCATAGAATGTAATTAAATGTATGTATTTGTAGTGTACATAAAATGTTTTATAATAACATTTTACATTCTGTGACAGAAATTGCTTTCATAAAAAGTAGATTCCAACTCAAGTGATGAAAAGATTATTGTGCCATTGTTAGTTGTTGGATGTGGAGGTTGTGTGGCTAACTGTAGTTCAAATTTCTTAAACTTAAAAGTAGCCGATGGAGATTTAATATTTGTGCTAAACTCTCAAGTAAAATTTTTTGCCGGCATACAAACATAACAAGTAGCAGATCACTGTGGGATAAGTGCAGTTTCAGAGACATACTGCATCATTACAATCTTCAGATTAAGCTGCTGCAAGGCTGTTTAGTAGAAACACTGAGTACAAGTTTAGTTACTGCAACTAAACGGTAATTGTCACAGAACCATCCCTAATAAATTTCTACATAAGTTAAGTTGCTCACTTATCTGCTTCGATTTCAAGGAGCAGGAGCGGTGAACTGCTGTGAGTGATGGTCATGTAAGAGGCTACACTGCTGCAGAAATAAGCATGGAATAGGATTAGAATCAAACTGTTAGCATGTAATGAGCATTTAAGACTAGAATCCCTGAAGCCTACGAAAAAACTCGTAATCCCAGGCCACCGTAAATTCCTTTGCACCTCTCCATCAGTGTCTTTTGTTTTTTAAATGTGTCGATCAGCACAAGCAGCAAACAGCCTGCTGTCCCATCCCCCCTCCCCTGGAGTTGTATAGGGTAAATAATATATTGTTATTTGGAACACATGCATTTCATGTGTGTTCCGTGTCAACAACAATCTATGTAAATGTAGGATGACAGGAAATGCGAGGCAACAAATGCTGAACACATAGCTAAAACAGAAACCGTTTTCATGTTATAGTACTAATGACAAAATTTTGACATGAAGTGTATAATGTGTGAAGACTAAAGTCCAAATATCAAATAAACACTTTCACAAAAGGTACATGTATAATTAAACAAGTGCACTCGTATTCAAGAATATAAATCAAGAAAAAGAAATTAAGAGGTTGCGGATTCAATCCCGGGCATTTCCCGAATTACCGCTTTGAGTGGTGAGCTGCTCTTATTGTTACTATTATAGAATAAAAACACACTTTTGATTTGAGTCTGTAACAGCCGGTGTAAATTTATGGTACTTGTAAAGGTTAGCGTTTTTTTTTCATTCAGTTTTTTTCTCGTTCATGAACCCATT
Organism: Erpetoichthys calabaricus; assembly: GCF_900747795.2. Lineage (NCBI taxonomy): Eukaryota > Metazoa > Chordata > Cladistia > Polypteriformes > Polypteridae > Erpetoichthys > Erpetoichthys calabaricus. The sequence continues at coordinate 120,684,946 of NC_041398.2, forward strand.
GATCTGACACTGCTGTTTTCAAATAAAGACATGCTATAGCAGAGGTGAACTCAGATGAGTATGAGGTTTCTACATTGGAAAAAGAGAACAGAAGCCCTTGCCACAAGAAATGTCCACTCACACATAAGAACAACGCAGCTGCACCTGGTGTAAAGGTGAAAGATGGCACTGTTTGGATGCAGCAACAGGGTGGGCGTCATCCTGTCAGTCAATCTGCCATGCATATGTCCTTCAATGAAACAGCAGTGCATGCCAAGCTTGCCAAGGTATCATGGAAAGTTCTGTTTCTGATTATGTTTCTTGATGGTCTTCATATGAAAAACATTTATATGTTATTTACCTATATTTATTTACTTATCTTCCTACAGCATAAAGTCACAAGTAGACTGCAGAGCTTCCTGTGTTTGATCGACACGGGCATGCTCACAAAGTACATGTGCAATGCCACTCTTTATTAAGGAAAATATCCCAGTTGTCCTACTGGGAAAGACTTTCCGAGACTAAGGTCATAAAGCTTAGGAAACCGTTTCTGGACACAAAGGCAGAACCGTAACAACAGTTGCATGAAGTGCAACAGGAGCTTCCACCTGCACTTAAAGTCATTCACGTACTAAAGTAGTACTGAGTCCTACTCCTGCATTATTAACAAATTGAATAAAAAAATACATATTTAATGTCATACCTATAAATACCCGGGAGTGCAGCTGGATGATAAATTAGACTGGACTGCCAATACTGATGGACAAACTGGTGAGGAAGGCAGGCTCTATTGTTGGCATGGAGCTGGACAGTTTGACATCTGTGGCAGAGCGACGGGCGCTCAGCAGGCTCCTATCAATTATTGAAAATCCACTGCATCCACTAAACAGTGTCATCTCCAGACAGAAGAGCAGCTTCAGCGACAGACTGCTGTCACTGTCCTGCTCCACTGACAGACTGAGGAGATCATTCCTCCCCCAAACTATGCGACTTTTCAATTACACCCGGGGGGGGGGGGGGGGGGGGGGGGGGGGGGTAAATGTTAACTGTGGAAGAAAGAACATAACATAACATTATATAAAGTTATTGTCTGTTTTTACCTGCATTATTATCAATCTTTAATTTAATATTGTTTTTTGTATCAGTAAGGTACTGCCGGAGTATGTGAATTTCCCCTTGGGATTAATAAAGTATCTATCTATCTATCTATCTATCTATCTATCTATCTATCTATCTATCTATCTATCTACCTACCTACCTACCTACCTACCTACCTACCTACCTACCTACCTTTCTGGTAGTACTCGGTCAACCAACCTACATCTGACTACACTCCATTCTGTGTGCAACAGAGAAGTGTACTTGAATCAGCATGCACGACTGCAGGTCTTGTTGTTTTCCAGCCTAGTTGGACTGTTTTTGATTGGTTTCCACTGTGAAAAAAAGGGCTTTTACAGGTTGCGTTTTTTCGGCTTCATTTAAAAACCAATGAAGCATTTTGGGCTATTTTTAACAGTAAAAATAACATTGTTTTGGTTGCTGTAAGTTCAGTTTTCAGTTATATTTAAGTCAGGATTCTTCGCTTGGTTGGTGTTCAAATTTCTTTTTATATCTTCTCTGTCCATTTTCAATTCCTTTCAGTTAATTAATTTACTGGTGTTAATTACTTACATTATTTTGTGTTTCTTATTAATTTTATGGTCTATTTACTTTCTTTGGGTCTATATATCTTTTACTATGTGCCATGTATTTTGTGGGTGCTCCTGCCCATCACTGTCAAGGGACTGCTTTCTGCCCTTTAAAGGCTGAGGAAAACCCAGAGTTCCTTGCAGTTCATTGAATGCAATGAATGTTGACAAGTTCTAGTGTTTATTGTTTTGTTTATCATTTACTGTTTGAGATTTTGACCTTTTTGCCCTTTTTTTTTTTTTTTTTTTTTTTAATATCCTTTGGATTTGTGTTTTTGGGACTTGTTTGCCTTGGATTGCCTTTTCAGGCAAACCCTGCTGTGCCTTTTGTGCTCTTTGAATCTTTACAGTTTTAGAACATTTTTAGTCATAACAACATTTTTATTTAATTGAAAGTTTTATTTATAAAAAAAATTATGATTGCCCTTTATGAGCTGGGTTTTCATAGTTCCCACCTCTAGTGGGCATTTTTAAGTCATTTTTTGTCTTATTGTACTTAGGGACCCCATGTTCATGACAATAAAAAGTTACGAATTTTAGATCTGTATTTGCAGGAAAAAGAATACAAACTCACTAGAAAGTCTCAGCCAGCCCCACAATGTGGTGGAAGGGGTTTGTGTCTTTAACCTAATCAGGCAGGTCATGAACATCTTACCTTGCACAATGTTACAAGCTGTAAAGAGGGTCAGTATAGGTGCAAGTTAAAAATAGTAGAAGTAAGCTCAAAAGCAAAGAAAATTTGAGTTAGGGTTATGGTTATAAATAATCAAACATATCCAGGGCACGATTAACTGACAAAGAAAGGAAACAATAAGGTATAGAAAAAAATTTAAAAATATTACTTGTTAGTCAACTAACATTGAAAGTCAGTGAAACAAAGATATAATATGTTTTAAGTATGTAAAGGAAGTAATGAAAATGCTGGTGTCCAATATTCAAGTTTTCACACTTTAATTTCCTATGTTCCTCTCAATAAATGAGCCACATATTAGTTAACTGCTGTTCACTATTGTGTTTAACTTGTATATTCTTACTGATTGTTTAACAAAAGAGGGTAGTGTACCAGTGTATAATGAGATAGCTTTGAGGATGCATGTAGTATGTAAAATTATCAGAAAGAACTGATTTGGCATCTTTAAAATGTATTGTCTGACACTCTTGCTACCCAACAACATTATAACTATTAAAATATCCTAAGGTCTAAATACCAATGACCTAGTGACAAAAAAAGTTAAGGAAGGAAAAAAAAACAAATAAATAAATCCAATGAATCTTACTGAAACTTTCTTTTTAGTATTTGTAAGGTATAGCTCTATCATTAGCCACTTCAATGCAGTCTGGGGCAAAGCCCAAAGACACAATGTTATTTTAGAGGTTTAGTTGCAATGGTTCTAGCTGGACAATTTGTTTCATCTTGGCAATTAAAGAGTAATTAAATCACAGCTGAAGTAGCATCTGCTGGAGTCAATGGTGCTTAGTGTAAAATAATGGGGACAGATAAAACATAAAAGAAAAATCAAGATAGGTGAATGGGGGGCAAGACAGAGTTGATAGAATATAAAAATGCACTCAAACCTTCTTTGTCATCTCACCATTCTGAATTCTAATACATATGAAATGTCTAACATTTAATATTCCATATTAAAGAATCACTACCGTTAATAAATTAAATCACAAAGATTGTTGTTAAATTATTAAAAGAAAGTGTACCTCCTATATCCCACACATGCATGTTGAGACACAAATTGGCCCTGTAGGTATTAAATGGGTTTTGTCCATCAGTGTGCCCAGCTATTAACTGTTGCCATGTGCTTAATGCCGATGGCAGAGGCGCCAGTCTCCTGGCACCCCGATGTTGGGAAACGAATTAGAAAATGGGAGGAAAGATAGAAAAACAACAACAGACATCAAATACATCCAGTCCTTAATATAAATGAATCTGCATTCAAAAGTAAAACTGAATGAAAAGGCACACACATCTGGCAAGTAGTTGTTATGTGATCCTATCCAGTTTAAGTCAGTGTCTTGACGTTGCATTGATTGTGAAGCGTAAGGTAATGCAATACGCTGTTATTAAGCATAATGTGAGTAAAAAGTTTGAAAGATGTCAATAGATGAAAATGTAGAAGGACATTAAACTTTTTAGACACATCTAATAAGTACAGTTTTTAGTTCATTCTGCTTTTCATTTCCTGCTTATATTTTATTGTTCAAGAGTGGTTAGAGAGCTCACTGTTTTGGCATGCTCTTTGACTTAGTGTTAGGATTCATGTTATGAAGCACCCATTACTTATTTCGGTATTTTCTAATACTTTTATGAATGTCTTTAATGTCTTGAAAATATATTTGGACAAACAGACAAACACTTTCTGGGTAAATATTTTTTTAAACTCTTAGCCATCCATTCTATATCTAATTCTAGTTTTTTGAATATAAAGTCATGGAAAATCAGATCCTGTTTTGAGAATTTTTGGGCAATGCGAAAACCAAAGCAGGACGGGATACTAGTCCATATAAGTATACTCACAAACATATCGAGAATATGGAAACCAACATAGACAGTGATGAAGCTGAGAAAAAAAACTATAAATATTAACCAGACAATATTCAAAATTCTACATGAAAACCATTTCTGCAAACATTTGATTATGGTGCATTTAACTAGCAATTATAAACATCACTCAATCCAGTTCAGGATCAAGGGAGCATGGAGACTATCCTGGTAGTATCTACTATCATTCCACTGCAGTGCATCTCACACCAAACCAATTTAAAAACACTCATTTTTATTTCACTCGTACATTAGAGATATGAGAGAAATACAGCAATACCCAGAGAAAAAGCCACTTAGGCACAGGGAGAATAAGAGCAAATGCCACAAAGATACATTAGTTACTGTAAGACAGTTTCAGCACAGGATTCTAGACCTGTGATGCAGCAGTGCTAGCCATTGTGTCACTGTACCACAACAAAAAAGTAACCGTTTGCTGATTTTAAACTAAAAAATGGTAAGCTAAAGTAATTTAAAACTAGATCTGTTATACCACCCAATCAGACAGCTAGGCCTGTCCAATAATAATTTTTTAATACTGTAATAAAAAAGTAGCATTTTGCATAATCATATATTTGTTAATTCAAAAAATAAAATAACTAGGTGATTGCATAATTGACAGGTGCCCTTTTAACAAGCAAGATTGCATTTTGTTATGTAGATTGTTTAGTAGGCGATGATGGTAACCCTCAGTTATCTTAGGCTTGAGCTTGTGTCCATGTCCAAATATGTTAATGTAGATCATTGATAATTAAAAAGCAGATAGCATCATTTAAAAAAAAAATTTGAGTATGAATATTAGAAAATGGCTGACATCAACCCACCGTAACTTTTTTACAGACAAGACTGTAGAAATTTCTGCCTCTCAATCGGATACTGCAGAAGAACAATTATGCTGAATGCAGCTAGCAAGTGGTTGAAAATTATGGAAGGACATTTTAATGAGAGGGCAACATTTACCACGAACAATTCATATCTTTGACAGTGAGGTGCTTGCGCTCTGTTAGAATTTAGCCAATGTTACTTGGTACGTGATTCACTATGGTGTTAATGGAAATGTCTATTTGAATTCCGTTTCTGTAAAAAAATAAAAAAAATAAATTTCACAACCAAGAATTGAACTTTGTGCCCCTAACGCATCATGTCACCATCCCTATCATTGAGTCAACACTGCCAAATTGATCAATCAGACCAAAGCCAAACTGACCAATCAGATTTCTCAGTGGGATTGAACACACACACACACATTACACAGACAGTAACATTTTATTATTTGGTAGATTTCTTAGTTTGTACATTCATATGTTGTTTGCCTTGGAGATGCTCTGCTCTTCTCTAATCCATGTGTGTCATTGAAATACACGATAGCAATTGATTAATATGATATTTTATTAATATGGTCTTATAATATGCCTGAAATCTCTACCATGGTGGTTATAGCCTTTAATGTGTTTTTGGCTGGTTGTATTTTTGGTTAGGTGGTCATGTGTTAATGCTGTTCTTTTAATAACTCTAATTTGGACTTTGAGCAAAGGGTTCATCTGTTAGAGAGTAGAAGGTCTGCTCATAATGGCACTGACTTGTTGTTATGAAATATCTTCTTGATTGACTATTCCATTAGCATTGTTGCAGTTTGTAAAGTTTAAATTATTTTGACATCAGTGCTGCTTTTTGGAACAACATCAGGAATGGTTTAATTTTAAATTGGAACATAAATTTAACAAGTACCTGCCTACAGAAATCCAAACACTCTGTTTAAGTCTTGGTTTGGGCGATGGGTCTTCCTAAAACACTTTGTACATTACATGTTTTAATGACATTTTACTTTAGACCAATTGTTCTGTTTTTTAACCAGATTTTGTAAATTCACATTTAAGTTAGATCCAAGCTGTACATACAGTAATACACTTAATGATTATGCACATGTTTCTTTAAATATCCAAAGTGATACTGACAGATTTGATTGATTTTTCTGATGTGGCATGAGACAAATAGCAGTTGTTGAGAACTGATCAACTGTTAGCAGGACACCACTGTCTGCTGCATCTTAAGCATTACTGCTATTTATATTTAAGTAGATTTCCTTAAAGGGCGATTTTCTCCTTTATGTACTGGGCACATATTGTGATGCACAGTAATGACATCCACCTTCTCTTCTTTAAGAAATGCCTTGAGGACAATCCGTTTTCTTTTAACATGCTTGTGTCTTCTATTAAATTCAGCTGAATTAACCAGAAAGTAAACAGATAAAACATGACCCAGATTGCTTGCCTGGCAAGTAGAAATAATCTACAGCTTGGAGAAGTGAATCAGAGATCTAAAGTGCTACAGTGTGAATCTGATGTCTGTGCAGTTGAGAGGAACTCATAAATTAACCTGGCAGAAAGAAAAGGGTAGTGCGTTCAGTTTTAATACTAACAATATATGAATATCATTATAGGCCAGCTACATTAAATACTGTATGATTCATTTCTAAAATGATTTTCACAGCCATAAGGAAGTGAATTAATGCTTTCATTTTAAAATTTACAAAAACATAAATTAAGGATGACCACAATAATGTGGGGTACAGTTTGATGGTCACTGAGTCTGAAGAGTCCACTGGCATATATATTGAGCCTGGACTGTGAATATGAAGTAATTCCTTTAAAGATGAAGTGAATAGGATAATGTGATCTATGACTAGGCAACAATCAGAGCAGGATTCTATTTTTAACATTTTGTACTTGTTCTGTATGTAAGAAAATGTGGACTAGATTAGTTTCTATATTTAAGCAATATTTATTTCATACCATACCAAAGGACGGGCACCCCACCCAGGAATAAATCTTGCCCCCCTTCACCCTAAATGCAATTGAGTAGGCTTGATAATTAATGGGTGGAAGAATCTGTGTTATAATAAGTTTTTAAAACCATTATGAATGATTCCTTCAATGTGCATCCCTGTTACCTAGTGAGCTGTATGGTCACATTATTATGCTTTGTCAGTAAGATGTTAGGCTCAGGTATGTTTTGTGAGGTGTTTGCATGTTCTTGGTAAATATTTGATCTTGCTATGTCTTCCCATCATCATCTGTAATAGGCCTTGACATTGTTCTTCACAGTAATCTAAAATGTTGAGATGCTGCAACTGTTAACATTTCATTCCCTTACATACATAGCAAATATATTATTCATTGTCAAATTAATTCTTTGTCACACCTTCACCCAAATTACTGTAATTCTATATTCAAAAGGCTACCAGTCACATTTTGAAATCACTGTAGAATCATGACTTAGACTAAAAATATCCAAACTTCAGTGGCTTCCTGACACATACAAAGTTATTCATATTGACTAAAAGAGTTGACACTACTAAGATCCAGAATATTGGCCATGCCAGTTATTATTAGGAACACTGTTAGATTCCATTATGTTACCTGTTCTGGGGCCTCATGTATATCGCCGTGCGTAGAACTCACACTATAGCATGGCGTAAGCACAAAAGTGGCAATGTGCGTACACACAGAAAAATCCAGACGCAGGAATCTGTGCGTACGCAAACTTCCACGTTCTTCCGCTACATAAATCCCGATCAGCGTGAAAAGTAATGCACGTGCACACACCTTCTGTCCCGCCCCAACTCCTCCCAGAATTACGCCTCTTTGAATATGCAAATCAATATAAATAGCCTTCTGTGAAAAGACAATGGGAAAAGCACGGGGGAAAATATAAGAATTTCAGCAAATACCAAGTGGAGGCAAAGGAAAAACATACTATTTGTTGGTTTAAACAGTGGTATAATCAACAAAAGGAAGTTGATCGAGTGACATAGTGTCGGAGAAACTCGAAAGCTCAAGTTCACAAAGTCGCACAGTGCCCGAAATAAAAAAGAAGTTGTCACATATCAAAGTCGCCGTGAAAAGGCGAGTCGTAGCCCACCGTCTGAGTGTCATATGAAAGCTTATTAGGGTACAGAGAAAAAAATAGGCACACAGTGGGGAAAAAAGCACGAAATGTCAACTTTAATCTTGAAATTTCCACTTTAATCACGTAGTTTATTTTGTCATTAAAGTAGAACATCATAAACTTCATCTTAAAATCGTTTATCTTACTAGTTTCTCAAATCCCATCGTAACTAAGGTAGCACGTTAAATGCTTTGTTCTGCATTTGATCTTCTATATGCTCTGTGTGTGTGAATCACTACGTGCTTCCGTTCTTTCTCTTTCTCTGACAGGACACAGAATCCATTACATTCATGATATTACAGCTCTCTGAATAATTAAAATACTGAGATGTATACGTGATATCTTTTTCATGATGATAGGAATGAAAGCATGTTATTAAACATGGGAACACGGTGGCGCAGTGATTGTTCATATCTCACGCAAGAGGCTTGCTGCGCCATGCGCAACCTTCGATGAAATAATTTATTACAGAAGTACTGTCTCTTTCAAACGTACTAACCTCCAATTTCTGTCCATACTTTTCTTTATCCAAATACCCAATCGCCACACAATCAGCTCTGTAATAGACGTTAAACCATCCGTAAGCTTAGAACGCCGATTCTTCAAAACTTTTAAGGAACATTGAAATATCTTCATAGTACATGTTTAATTATCCTATCCGTCTATCCTTCCAGTGTCGCGTCAGCACCAGCAAGAATACAGCGCAAGGCAGGAGCAATCCGTGAACTAGCTAGCGCTGTGGCACCGTGTCCTCACATGTTTAATTATCAACAATACAGATTATTTAAATGAAGTTAAAGTTTTATCTGTATAATATAACAAACATATTTTGCTGCATTTCATCTTAAAAATGATATCGTCATCATACGCGCTTTATAAAGTGGCACAGGTTGTGCAGTGAGGTAATTGTACTTATAAGTACAAACAGTTCTACAAGGAGCACTTGATTGAGTGCGTTTATAGTTTTTGGGATGAAACTGTTTGTGAACCGTGAGGTCCATACAGGAAAGGCTTTGAAGCATTTGCTTGATGCTGTATACCAATAATTCTCTTTCCAATCAGCTGCAGCTGTGATTCCCCACTCAGATACAATGATATAAATACTCCGAGTGGTGCAGTGAGAGTAATATGGAAAAAGATGATCCGCTGTGGCAACCCTTAACGGTAGCAGCTGAAAGAAGAAGAAGATGCAGTGAGAGTAACAACGCTAAAGCAGTTATGGTATTTGGAATACTATGGCTATTCCCTGGATCATTATATTGCTACAGGTTAATTACAATCAGATGCATTAGACTAATAAACAATATGCAGTTAGTTTCAGTGTATTTATAAAGCCGCGTCAGGAATGTGGGTCTAAGAAAGAAAGGGTAACCACACAGGAACAGTAGCACTGCTTTGACGCTGAGTGCCGCCAGTCTGCAAAACCGAGCAGAGAAATTGCGTACGCCAGGGTATGAGGTACCGTGGAAATGTGTGTGGCTTTACGCCAAGTTTAGGTTTTATACATCGCGATTTGAGCGTGGAAACGTTCGTACGCAACATTTCTGTGCGTACGCACCGTTTATACATGAGGCCCCCCATATTGTTACTTATGACACCCATTCTTGTCACATGACCCAGGATTGACATAATGTGTAATTATAAAGATAGATAGATAGATAGATAGATAGATAGATAGATAGATAGATAGATAGATAGATAGATAGATAGATAGATAGATAGATAGGCTTATCAGTTACAGATACTCCCTTTTAATTAATTATTGATCAAGTCATACAACAATCAGTCCATCCACTATATATAACCTGTGGACTGATTTAGCTTATTTGTGTAGCATACAGAATAGACTTCATTAAAAGTGCAATTCCTTCTCCTAGTATTGCTTTTCTAGTGTGAATAATTGCTTTATATGCAGTACATTTTTGATTGCCTGGGACAAATTTGCTTAACTAGGAATATGTCTGTGACTTTCTCTTTAGAAATTAATGCTTTGTATTAACAGGAAAAAGAGTTGCGCGCGTGTGTGTGTTTTTTTCTTCAAATTCATCGGAGGTGCTATACATTATATAAGACAGCACTCTAGAACACCAAAAAGCAGTCATCTTCACAAAAGAAGTAAATGTCAGATCTCAATTTTTTTTTCGTTAATTCCTCTTGCTCAGAAAAGTTTTCGCCTGGAGGTTGATTCCTTGTTTTTTATCTGCTCTTTGCTTTTGTAATCTGCCTAGTGCTTTCTGAATATTTAGAACTTTTCAAATCATACATTTTAAATGGAAATAAATCGTGACTAACATTTGGATTCAGTAAAACATTTTTGCTGATTGACAAAGCTGGTCAAAAAATTAAAACAATAAAATAAAAAATGCTGAATCCATTCTATATACACTTGCTTTGAAGTAAAAAAAAAAATCCTGACAAGCCTAGCAAAAACACCTAATTTCTGGTTTTGAAAAAGAACAATTTGCCTGTAACAGAAAACAATAATTTTAATAATGATGATAATGATCAGCTTGGATGATCTTTGCAACTGTAGTCAGGACATTCTAGTAAACACGTACATTTCTCTCAGCATTTGTTAAAAGTTTATTGATTATTATGAGTCTTAAAATGGTCTTCTGCAGAGACTGGTATGAAATGGCCAGCATTATGACCACTACACATGTTTCTTTTGGATTTCCTCTGAAAGGTTATAATTTCCACTTTTTTTAACATCTTTTGTCCACTGGACACAATTGTCACTTTATCATTGTTCATAGTAAGGTCTTCAAACTCTGCTGTTCTTGCTTTTCTGAAGAGTGGAGTAACTACTCTTGGTATATGTTCTATAGTTTATTGGCTTCTACTCTCTGATTATCTGTAACTAGTTTTGCTCACAAGATACTCTTGTTTAGAACTAATTTTCCTGCGTTAACTTACCTTTATTTGCTATGAAACACTTTTTTCTAATTTTAAACACATTCTGAATACCAAAGTATATTTTTCCATATTTATGACTTCAGGTTAATTCTAACCACCTCCTGATTACTTGCACTACTTTGCTTTCTTCCTATTTGTATAACTAAGTAAATGCTTATTGGCAGCCATAATCTTGTGGGTTGATGATGTAACTTTGTTTGTTCTGTAAAGTGACTTAAAGTAGTAGTAGTAGTATTATCATGTGAACAGAAAAAAAGTGGATGATGATGATGATACATGCACCTGAGTTGTTTAATATAAAATAAAATGCTGCCTAATTCAGGTTTAAATGGCTTTTCACTGGGTATGCTGATTACCTCCCACAGTACAAAAATTCATCATCAGGTCAACTGGAATTTGTCAATAGACTCACATTCTTGAATTTGGTAGACAAGAAGGAAAATATATATTTCTTTGTACTCCACCATCCATGTGGAGTTTGCATATGCTCCTTTCATCTATGTGGGCTGATGTTCTGGTATTCCATGCTTCATGCAGCATCAATATGGTGTAAAGAAGTACAGTCATGTCAAATAGCATATAAAATCACCATGCTTGGTGAGAATTCCTGTATCTTTGAATTTCATGAGCTGGAAAAAGGTGTCATTTTATTTTTCCTGTTTCTAAGCATATACTCCAAGGCCACCTCTATTACCGATTAGCAATTGCTAGTAATGCCTTGGAACATTCATTAATTGTGTATAATTATTTGATATGGTACTATCAAAAGCGGATTCCATCATGCAGAAAATATGCTTTGGTTTGTGGGGGGTGCTGGTCTTTTAGAACTGCTCACATGCCCCAGTTTTTGAACTGCTCTTTTATCTTAATAGTGTCTTGGATTAGATGATTTAGCTGAACGTAAGCAGCATGTAAATACTATATGATAGGAAAATCACAGAAAAGACCTAAATCATTCTTGACAGTAAACTCACTGCCTTATGTAAACAATTCAGTTCATTTATTGATATGCAGTTTTTTCTCCATCACTTTTTTGTCAGCTCACGTATTTCCACAAGCACACATGGGTTTTAACTCGGTACTTTATTTTCTCATTTTGGTCCTAATACCAGCTCTCGCATTTAAAAAATGATCTGTGAAATTAAACATCAAATTTGACAGTGGAAACAGGCCAGTTACTCTTACTGAATATACTTACACCGCCAGTAATGGACGGCCATATAATTATGTTGCACAGATTTAATCTGACAAATCTTGTTAGCCCCAGTAGTAAACATTCTTATGTTTTGAGCTTCTAACCTCTAAGGATGGTGCCTCAGATAATAAAAGCTTGATCCTCAGCCCTGACAAAGAAGATGACAGCGCAAGGCATCAAAGGAATACTATCAAGTCAGATATCTTTGACAGATAATAAAGATATTCAGAGTAATCCCTACTCTAAACCTCTTCCTTTCGGGGAATTCTTAGTGCTTGCTTATTGACTCTTGTGCATCTGTTTCCAAAATAAATAAATAAATAAATAAATGCAGAGTAGCTTTTTATCAAGTATTTTTTTTAAATGGTCACACGCTATAGTAAATATCCGCAAAGAGAAAACACCATCCCACCAAGTTTTAAAAAAAGAAAGAGAGAGAAAAATGCAAGCACACAGGAAGCCCCTGGCTATAAGAATGACATTTCAAAAAACAAGTTTACCAAATTAGCTAACATTTGAGTACAGGCTCAAACACGTGCACCTGCATGCACACACTGAGAATTAAAGAAAAGTACTTTTGGGTTCTTGGTGTGTGCCCTAATGATAACACAGTCAGGTAGACAATGTGCAGATGCTGTGGATTAACACTAACACTCAGGCTTAGGTGCTCCTTAGAATAAATAAAAAGCCTTTCGGTCTTCTGATTAAGTCAAACTTCACAGCTTATAAAAGACTTTCTTCAAAAATTGATAAATGGATTTTCATTTTTTTAAGTGGACGTTTGTAAGCAGGATTCAGCACAGCTCCCACCTTCACAGGCCATCTTGACACTGTGAATCACATTTTGCCCCCTTTTTTTGGGGGGGAGGGGGTGTTGGTCATTTCAAAATGACTTAACTGTGCACCTTTATACAAATATAGCATAAAGGAAGTGTTCTCCAGAGAAGAGAGAAAAGAAAGACTTTTGTTTCAGGAATTTGCTATACATCACCCCTTCTTCACTTAAGGTAATATTAACAAATGATTCAAAAGGCCATATACTTGCATTATGCTGGATATCAGTAGCACAGCAAGGTGCTCAGCAAAAAGATACCAATTATAAAAATAAAAAAATTGAGCTGCTGAGGGAATGAAACTTCCACCCACAGATTACTCCCTCCTACAGTACCTGTTGAGAATTCTCAACACTCCTACCTTCAAAATCAAAGTGTGCCCATGAAACAGAAGTTCTAACTGCTAAAATGACTGAGGGTCATTGATTTGTCTAGACTCGGGTGCATTATAGACTGAGTTCTCTCTGGTACTATGCAGACCGATATGTTATATGAAACTTGAAGGAGCAAGCAGAGGAGGAAGTTGCCTTTTCGCCAAATAGCTCTGCTTTTTTCCACTTTTCAGCAGTACCTGACTTTTCGCTGAAGTGTCGGCAGGGCTCTGTAACAGTTTTGGCTGCTTTCCTTTTGCAGTGTCACCAAATAAAACAAAGCAATATAGTCCACTGTGACATTTAACTAGCAACAAGAGCGTGATTGGTTTAACATTTGCAATTATAGAAGAAGATGCAATAAAACCCATATTTTACTTCCCATTTTGTGCAAAGCAGAAATAAGAATGACATCTACAGACACTCGGTGAAGCTGAAAACAGATTATTGTGAAATAACATTTATTCACCAAGCAGAAGTCATAGGCTAGTGCTTAAAAAGCGTTCATCCTTTTGGAAGTTTACACATTATATTGTCATGCAGCATTGAATCTTAGTTAAATTAATTTGCTGTTTTTGACTCTGATTACATCTTGTCGGAAGAAAGGGGCCTGAGTTGCCTCAAAAGCTTACATATTGTAATCTTCCATTCATCCATCCATTTTCCAACCCGCTGAATCCGAACACAGGGTCACGGGGGTCTGCTGGAGCCAATCCCAGCCAACACAGGGCACAAGGCAGGAACCAATCCCGGGCAGGGTGCCAACCCACCGCAGTATTGTAATCTTTTTAGTGAAATAATACAAGGTATCATTTTGCTTGATTTCTCATTGACTCTGATTAACAAAAACAGATCCTTTAATATCCAAATGGAAACAACTGTCTGCAAAGTGGTCTAAATTAACACCAAGTAACTGGAAATAACTGAAGGTAATAGATCTACTTTAACCTTGTTTATTTGAAAGTGTTCTGCCATTGATGGTTTTTTTGACACAGTTATGATTTAAAGATATTTTTTAAGAACAGAAACAAAAAAAAATGAAGGACAATACCAAATAACATAGAGCACTTGCAGTTTGTGAACTTGTAAAAATGTCGAAACAGACAGGAAAGGTTTGCTTAGCTGTGCAAAGAATAGGGATGTTCATGTTGTCAGGGAAAAGTCTAGTTATAGATCAGCCTTCTAAAACACTGATAGTACACTATGCTTATTTATGATATCATCACATTTTCTGGCTATGTAGATTTTCAAAATTCATATACATTAAATATTTTACTAATATAAAAGGTACAGTGACATTAGGTCTCATTTTAGATTGAACAAACATATTGCAAGGGGAAAAAATAAAACTGTAAAAAGTTAACAAAAGGGAATTAGATGAATTTTGTAATTTTTCTCTGCGTTGCACACAAAAATGAAGACAAAACCAGAACTTACTCTGAAACCTATAGAGAATGATTAAGAGAACTCTCCTACACAATAGTATTCTGGCTCCACTTGCAGCACATATACAAAGGAGCTCTCCATTGATGTGATGTTACATCATTTTTTTTATTTTTACATCAGGAAATTTTGGTATGCTTGTTGGTATCGTTAAGTTATTGTACAACCCGGCAAAAGAACAAGTCATTTAGCAATTTTTATCACAGCATATGGCTGAAGAGCACAGCTACAATTACTAAACTAGTTCCTGTTTCCAGAGTTTAAGGTTTTATTTACTTGAAGATGAACATAATGCTTCAGCCTTCCAAACATTCTGTCTCAGAGAAAAACTTCAAACAGGCAATTGAAATTAGGGAAACTTTTATGAGGGACTATCCAGTGGTGAAGCTGGTAGCTATTGTTATTCCTCCACCACTGCAAGTTATCAAAATTATGTTAAGATAATTATCTGGACAAAACAGAGTAAGCCTTCCATGTTATATTTAAATTTACAGTGCATCTTTTATAAATGATATACTGTAGTAGAGTAGGGTGTTGTACTGTGTTAGCCATTATGGATGTAATGAGAAGTCAAGCAAAATGGCACCTTTTATTGGCTAACTAAACCGATTACAATATGCAAGCTTATGATGCATCTGAGGCCCCTACTTCAGGTAGGTTTATATATATATATATATATATATATATATATATATATATTTTTTTTTTTTTATTTTTTTTTTATTTTGATATTACAACACTACCTGAAGAAGGGGACTCAGTTGCCTCGAAAACTTGCATATTGTAATCGGCTCAGTTAGCCAATAAAAGGGGCCATTTTACATTACTTCTCATTAAATGATATACTGCTATAGATCTAGGTATAGGTGGTCTTCTCTATGTACTGTAGGCCTTACATCAAGATGTTACATGATGGGAATATACATTTAAAAAATATTCTTTTTTTCCAGAAAACTTTGGAAAAGGTACACAACAACAAAATAAAAAAACAATCAGAATTATTCATTCAAAAAAAATAAGGTATTTTACATTGAAAATTATACAACTGCCATTTGGGGTATCTCTATCTATCTATCTATCTATCTATCTATCTATCTATCTATCTATCTATCTATCTATCTATCTATCTATCTATCTATCTATCTATCTATCTATCTATCTATCTATCTATCTATCTATCTATCTATCTATCTTTATGGACCACATGTGAAAGACGTGGACTACATCATAGGACTGCAACCTTTCAATAATTTCTAATTTTTATTTAAATAATAGACTACACTACTTTGAATTTCTTTGTAAAAAAAAAAAAAATATATATATATACTGTATATATATATATATATATATATATATATATATATACACACACACACAAACACACACTAATCCTTCAACACTTTTTGAAAACAAAAAGCCAAAAGATTAAATTTATTGTTTGCTAGTTTTTGTGCAGAAATTTTGTGAGCCTAATGTTTTCAGAATGAATAAAAATTTTAGGTCGCAGCTAAATGTTCTAATCATTAAAAAAAAAATGAAGTCAGTAAAATCAGCTAGTGAGGTTGATACTCAGGCTGTAAATGGTAAAATGTGTTCTCTCAGGCTAAAGACATTTAGCTTTAGGCATTACAATTCACTTGTGATAGCTATCTTGATTCAGTATGTGCACGCTGATCTATTATATAAACCTGTCTTTAAAAAAAACACCGGAAGTCATCCATTGCAGTTAAAAGAGAAAAAAAAAAACAAAGCCCACCAGTCGTCTCTTAAGCATCCAAGACTGTTCAAATATGTATTTTTTATTTCAAAGACTCAGTAGTTTTACTGCACATGATATACATTTTTTTTTATAAAATACTGATTGCTACATTAAAAGTTGCACTCACATTATATGATTCTGTCATGCATAATCTGTTTTTCCTTTGATCACAATATATTACAGTCACAGTATAAATACAAATGACACTTTAATAGCCTTCTGCATACAAAAGGGAAAAAAGCTACACATTAGATAATTATATTCAATGACACTGCATTCAGATTTTTTCCAGGTTAAATACTCCAGAGGTGTTTTTGTGTTTTGTAAAAGGGTAGCTGCTAAGCCTTAGGGTGTACAAGGGTGAGAGGGGAGGCTCCCAAGTGTTTAACAAGGGCCAGCATATTTGCAGACTGGTCAGATAAGGTGTGGACAAAAGGAGAATCAATAATGCAGTGCTTTTGAAGAGGATTGAAGACAGCTGTCTATATGTTTTATACGTTGATTAGCGCACGTTAGCACAA
The DNA here is from genome assembly GCF_900747795.2 of Erpetoichthys calabaricus. Classification (NCBI taxonomy): domain Eukaryota; kingdom Metazoa; phylum Chordata; class Cladistia; order Polypteriformes; family Polypteridae; genus Erpetoichthys; species Erpetoichthys calabaricus. The sequence goes on from NC_041398.2 coordinate 120,702,150, forward strand.
GTAAGCTGTGAACTCTGTGAACATGACAGTAAAAACTCTATAAAGTTATAGACAAATCTGTTTCAGTAGGTTAAAGAGACTATAATGTAAACTTTCCTTAAATTCCCAGAACCACATTGTAAAAATTGTACCATGAGTGATTTTCCTGACATATATTGTACACTTTGCATAAGAATAATTTTAAAACCAGTAATCAACATCATCATCCATAAAATCTTTGAAAGAAATAAATTAAAATGAAAAACAGGATTTTCCATGTGTCGATTAGTTTAATTTACGTTAACTGTTACACATACAGGGTACAGTGAAATTATTACTTGCACGGCTAATCAACATGTAACTGTTTTGTCAGTAGAGAATACTCAAAACGACTCTGCTCTGTCACAACAGACTTTTAGCTTCCTACCTCCCAATTCAATTCATAACCATAGTGTTTTGGTTCTGGGTTTTTTTCCCCCATAATTTTAGTAAGGACTGACAGTTTCTTGTTTGGATTTTGCTTATAAATTAGTCCTCTGTATGTTGCTTACAATCCACTGCGCCAGTAGACAATGCGAAGAGGAGAGCTGGGATTTAAAGCATCTAATACTATGTGCCAGAAATAATACCGTTCAACGTCTGCGTAATCTTGGACAGAGAGCTGAAGTGTAGCGTTAAATTTTATAGCAGAGCCTTCATGACATGGCACACAGTGCCACTTGGGAGGGTATTTTTCAGCAACAGTGTAGTGCATACTAGCAACTCAATAACAAAATACTGAGACTCTAAAACAGCAATGTGACACACAATAATAATATATGAGGGAGGTTAAGGTTTCCGTACGTTCATATTTTCATTGAAAAGTAGTAATTGGGCATTAAAAAGTTAGTACGATGCTGGGAAAATTGCATCGCAAAGGAAGGTGACTATGTAGAAAAGTGATGTAATTTGTTTTTGAAATTCTCTCGTGAATAGTTTTAAAAAAAGTGTGGAAACTTTTTGAACGTCCCTTGTATTTATATTATCCTCAAACTGAAGACCTAATCCATAACACACATATAGTCATGTTCTTCAAAATAAACATTTTAAGAATATTCAGAACAGGATTAGTTTTACACTATAAGACAGGGTAAAGTAATTCTTTCTAGAGGACCTCTGTAATTTTAGTGCTGTCGGAATTGCTAATGTCAGTAACTTTTTACAGATTGTGCGTTCACATCTCAGTAAAGATTTCCAAGCCTTTTACCTTTTATAGAAAGTCTATAAAAAACAACCCCAAGTTAGAATAGATTATACTTTTTTTGTCCCCATCCCATGAAATTAAAATTACTGAGATCCTGTGGTAATAATTACTTTACCCAGTGTCTAAGGTGGGGAAAAAAATTAATGTACTGATTAATTTTACCCAACCTGCCGGTGTAAAACTAGTCTCATCCAAATATACCATAAAAATTACAGAGGTCATGTGATAATAATTTACTTTAGCTCACCTCCTGGTGCAAAACTAGTCCCATCCAAATAAGTTTTTTTTAGATGTCTGAGGGTCAGCAGTTCTTAAGTTAGATGTTGCCATTCTCAAGTATAACTGGTCAAACATGAACCTTACTTTGATACTTCCAGATTATTCCTTACCCAAAAGAGATTTGTTCAACAAATGTCTCATGCCAGGTGATCTACTGTTTTTCCCTTGTTTTGTTAACAAAAGACTCATGTAGTCTAAACATGATTTATTGAAGCGGTTTAATCCCGTTCACAGTCATTGTGACTCATCTCGTCCTAGCAGGTGATGGAGACACACATTCAGTCACACTGGATCCACCTAGAGTCACCAATTAGCATAACCTTTATCTCTTTAAGATATTGGAGGCAAATGACCACGAGGAAAAATTCAGGCAGGCATGGAAGGAATGTGCAAAGTCCTCAAAGACATTGTCTTGGCTGCAATTCAAACCAGCACTCTCTAGCTGTGAAGCGACAGCCCTAACCACTGTACAACCCACTGAGACATCTTTTTTTATGACAAATGTCGCAGTTATCTCTCAGCAGTTTATGCCTACCAAAAGCTCAGGCTTCATTTGAACAGTAATAAAGATTTTTTTTGTTACCCTGGTGGTTAGAAAGAAGAGCTTGTTTAAAAATGTATCAGCACTTAATGTCTTGTTTACTTTAAGTACAATTTTTCAAGACTGTAGCTGTTTTTACAAGCTAATATATTCAAAAAGTTGCAGGACATCAACATAGAAAACTTACCACTGCTGAAACAGTCTTCCTTTTTAACTATTTCATATTTCACGTATTTATCCAATAAGCTAACACACTCAGATACACCCTACTGTACTCCAATAAATACTTCATTTCCATTAATACACTGATAAGAGTATCTCACACAGGCTGACTCTGAATAAACTGTATGAAATGCATGGAGGCATTCACTCAGACAAGTGGTTAAAAATGTTGTAGGGGCATGCTATTTGAGATAAGCATCCTACGCTACTCTCAAATTTTGCTTGAGAGTTGGATTATTAGCTGCACGGTTTGCACAACAATCACAGAAACTACATTTTCAGAGAGGCTGCCGTGAAGTTTGAAAATCTTACATTAATCTTAAATTAAATTCTTAGGCACCATGGTGACCTAGGATTTGTAAAGCCCTACTATAGCATTTTATTTCTTCTGCTTGGTTTTGCTTGTGTTGCCTATCTGTAGCACAATATCCACATACATATTTTGACTAAAAAATATAATTTTTTTGTCTTTGTTTTCTTTTTTTTTTGTGAGTACCCTTTATTATGTTTTAGGCTTGCCACAGGAGCGCCCCCAGGCAAAATATAACAGTAAATACATCAAAATTCAAAAACAGGCAGCATTTTCCACAAAAATAGTGACAAAATACCACAAATAGAATGTTCTTTAGAATAGAATAATTTTTCATGTTGTGATGGATGGCCACCCCCCACCCCTCTCAAAGCGCTAGATGGCAGTATCCCTGGACTGCAGCAGTGCCCCGGATTCCCCCAGGGCACTATGGGACATGGAGTCTGACAACATAGCCCTGCTGGGTACCATGTGTGCCGCTGCAAGAGGACCAGAGGAGTCTTGCCTCATCCAAAGCCAGCCTCCAAAGTCAAGCTCCGACTTCCAGGCTGAAGGAAAAAGCAAGTTCTCCATCTGACCCGAAAGTGCTAGCAAGTCAAGTGGACGGAAGGACAGAACAGAAGCACTTCCAGGTCAATGACTATATAAGGGACTGCTGTGAACCCAGCAACTGAGCCGGAGTCGGGAGGAGTATGACAGAGTTTGCTGGAAGGAGTGAAGAGAGAGAATTGTATTTATAGTTATCGTAATTTGTGGTTTAATTGACTGTTTATTGTGGCTGGGGTGCTTTGAAGGCACTGTTTAAGAAGAAGAAGAAGCGCTAAAATACTTCTGAGTGTTTTTACCCTGTGTCCTGAGCGTCTGTCTGTTGGGCTTAAGGGGCAACAGTGACCCCTAGCATCTTACAATGTCCAGCCGTTTTTTTTAACTTACTACTTTATTTTTCAAAATGTGGAGCCTATCCTGACAACGCTGGGCTCAAAGCAAGACACACACCCACACTCACACTAACACTAACACTAACTTATTCAGAGTCATCAATTGACTTAACCTTCATGTCTTTGGAATGCTGGAGGAAACAGAATAATATGAGTGAGCCAGGAAAAACAAATTCAGGTCCCCAGAGTTGTCAGCCTGCAGATATGGTTTACTCATCAAATGTTTATCAACATTCAGACATTTTTATATTTCCCTTCACCTAAAAATTACTTTTAGGAGCATAATGGTGCTGTATAGATCATATCAATCCAGACGGGTTAAACCACTGCATGAAAAGGCAATTAGATTAATAATTAGAGTTGCTATCCCATATAGATGAGTTTAAATCAGCAGAAAATATCTATGTTCAGAAAACATGCAAAAGTAAGGAGATGCTATGGTGAGAGGGAAACATTCCAACCAAATTCCCACCAATGATGAAAATTTGCTGCAAAAATTATGTTTATTCTTTCCAGAATAAAAATTCCTTCTTTTGCTCCATAACAGTATGAACATTAAAACTTTGGTTGTATTTTTTCATGTGGCTTAATATGGGGACAATTCTGTAATATACCAAAACTCAGTCTGACTACTCTTTTTGCTATTCATTTTGATGCTCCAGAGGCTTTATCTGAGATACGAAATAAAGGAAAGCAAATAGGTAACTAATTTGATACTACATGATAAGCAAAACTCTTTGGAATGTATGGGTGTTTGGCATCATGCTTATTCAGCATACACACAAAGAGAAAAGTCAAAACATAAGACTAGTCTGACACCCGTATAAGAATTAATGTTTGGATTTTATCCAGTTATGCATACTGTCCCATTCAGGCTAGAAGTCCACTATCATAACAATTTGACAAACTGAGGCTTTGAAGTTAATAATTATGTTTCAGAACATGTCAATAGTCTGCTGTTGGGATTCTGAGCTACAATTACACAACTAAAACGTGTTTGGGCATCTTCACCAATATGCAGGCATTTATAAACAGCATCTCAAGGGCCAGTGTAACCACATAATCAAGACACCCTTTCAAAGTCTATTTAAAATTCTTGTTAATTCTGCATACTTGGTACTGTAGTATGATGCCTTTCCATTTAATTGTAGGACTGTGGATGGAAAAATTTTAAGTAGGTATCAGGAGTATTGGGCATTCAAAGAATTAAGGCAAAGATTAAAGGTAAAGTTTTAAAGACAATGGTAAGACCTGCAATGATGTAAGGTACTGAGACAGATGGATAGATAAAGTAAAGGAAGTCTTGAATGAAAAGAATCTAACTGGGGAGAAGGTGCAGGATTGAGGTGTTTGGAGAAGGCTGGTCAAACACATTGAACCACACATAGAAGTGGGAAAAGATGAAGAGCAGAAAGAAGCAGAAGAAGAGTATGATGTTAATGTAATTCAGGACTGGAGCTCCGTTGCGTAAAAGGTGAAGGAAAATATATTCCACATTCATGGCTTACAACTGTGGTCCAGTTGCTGTTTTAAAATGGGCCATACAGTTATATATTGTGAGTAGGGGTGCAAGAGTAAATGTCGTTAGAAATGCAGAGTATTTTCTGTAAATAGGACTAGACCAAATCTTTTAACATTCCTTTCAGTTTTTCTTCCCCTGTCCATTTGCTGTTGAGCAGCTTTACATTCGGGAACTAAATGTAATAATATCAGTTATACCCTGGCACTGGATTGCAAAGCATGCTCTAATTATATTTTCACTTATTTAAACGTTCTGACTTTACTGGTGATTATACAGTACATAATAAAATATTAGAATTCCTGTTTGCAAGTGAAGCTAGCTAATGAGTAGATCATTTCTTTAGAAAGCATAGGCAAGTAAACTTTTCATTTCATTGTTATTACCCTTTAAGTGTTTGTCATCTAGTGCTGCAGCTAAATTAGGATATTGTACCTAAAAGCAAGAGATCATTCTAAATAGCTTTTAAAAGGTTGTGCTCTGTGTGCATCTCTGTTATAAATAGTAAATTTGACAGAAGTTTTCTCTTGTTTTTAATAGGAACATTATTTTTGTTTGTTCCATTACCAATCCCCACATCAGAAATGTAGGATTTTATTTCTATCTATCCATTTCCTGAAGTCGATTCGTCCCTGGCAGGAAACTGAAACCTATACCAATGGAACTGTACCCAGTCAACTTACACCCTCCCATTAATATGCATACCCCAAGAATCTGGAAAAACAGAATACCTGGAAGGTACTCGCACAGAGAAAGGAGTTGAATTTACATCTCTGCATGAATGTGTAAAGCAATAACTGGAGATCTATCTGGCTCCAGAAAAGCACTGTGTAACATCCAGAATAAGATTTTATTATGCATTATAATTAACTGTATTACAAATGACATCCATTTAGACCCAGCAGCAGCAGGAAAGGCTCAGGCCTTACCATTAAAAAAGCACAGCAGTCACCCACAGCAAATCTGTCTCATATACTTTGTCCTGAATCACAATACAGTAAAACCTCAATTATCTGTCAGGGGTCAGGATCGAGGACGTGATGGACGAGGGAAAAGACGGATAACAGAACAGCTACTTTAAAAATGATATACAGTAGATTAGTTTAGCAAATAGTCATATTTATTTACAAAACAAAACTATATTAACAAAATATAGTTTTAACAAAATTAATTCGTTCATATTATATTGTAACGACCAACATAATAAGCAAATACAACTCAGAGATACTGGAGTTTTCTATGTTTTGCTTGGAGTCTTTGTTCCGTAACAGAGTAGCCTGTCTTATACTCCAATATTTTTGGTTACGGAGCACTCCTCCAAAACAATAAAATAAAGCTTTGACTACCGATCAGTTTTTCTCCTGCCACTTACATTCTTTTGTTCTCTATATCGCAAACACGCCTGCTTATTGACTCCCGACTCCTTCCTCAAAACTCCTTACGCCGCACCTTCCTTTTTCTCCTAATTTCTCCTGTCATTCATCTCCTAAGAGGCATGTCCATCCCTTACAGAACAGAAGCCCCTCAACCAGTCCTATCACTTGCGGCATTCATTCCATTCTTTCTGCTCCCGGACAGTGTGCCACAAGCTGCCTGCATGACACAATATATTAACAAAACATAATATAACAGAATTTAAAATGAAAATTACAATGCAGAAGAACATTAACACAGAATAACATTGCTGTCTGTGGTTACCATTTTCAACACATTTTTTAATTTTGTCGGCATCATGTTTTATATCGTTCACTGTTCTTCCTACTCTGTAAAGTGAAATAATACTTGAAACACTTTCGCCATTGCATAAATGTTTAATAATTTCAGTTTTTGTGACAATTCCAGCACCACATGCTTACGTTTATCGGCCATAACAATGTATAGTAGATTAATTATAACAAAAGAGAAAAGCTATGAAACGCTATTAAAACTGAAGGTACGTAACTGACACTGTGGTGCTAGGGAAGAACACTATGCGCTAGCTGAAGGGAAAGTTGTTTGAATGTGCCAAGTTTGCAGCGTAGTATAGTAATAGGTAGGTGCTGGAGTGCACGGTGTTTTTTTTTTTGGCCCTGACGGTTAATCGAGTGATGGATAATTGAGGTTTTACTCTAATCAGTCATTCTCCAACCCGCTATATCCTAACACAGGGTCCGCTGGAGCCAATCCCAGCCAACACAGGGTGCAAGGCAGGAACAAACCACAGCAGGGCATACACACACACCCACACACCAAGCACACACTAGGGACAATTTAGGATCGCCAATGCACCTAACCTGCATGTCTTTGGACTGCGGGAGGAAACCGGAGTACCCCGAGGAAATCCACACAGACACGGGGAGACCATGCAAACTCCACCTAGGTCTCCTTACCACTCGCTACCACTGCACCACCGTGCTGCCCGGTTTTACTGTAATTTCTCCCAAATATTCATAAAATAATGCACTCTCAATTTTTATAAAATACTCTACTGAATCAGACAATCAACATAAAAGTTTAATTCAATTCAGGGCTGCAGAGTGCTTGAGACAATCTTGGTAGAGACAATTAAGCACCAGACAGAAAACAGAAAATAAATGGCATAGCTAACTGAGTAACTGAAAAAAAAGCAGGATTGTCCAGTTTTCTTTCATATGCCAAGCATCTGAATTCTAGATTGATTGTCAACTGGTATGCACGAATTTGGATGAGTGAGTAGAGGAACAACATGTCATTAAAGGAATACTACACCCAAAAATGATTTTTTTATATGTTACATACCTCATGTAATTTGTAGTGGTGCCCAGAAAAAAAAAATGCTTTTGTGGAGAAACTACATAACAAAGTTTCTGATGGAAGGGCACCCAAACTTGGACAATGGGAAACAATATCAAAAATGTCCATGGAAAACTCTCATGTTACTTGTGTCTAAAAAAAGTACATCTCAAGTCATCCTTATGTATTATCACAATTTGCAAAATGCATGTATTTTTACTAAAATATTGTTAAATAAAAAACACTGGAAAATGAAAGTAGTGCACAAACAGGAAGACCCATCACTTGGGGGTGTGTGCATTTGAATTGAAGGCACACCTCTCACCCTCATTCATTGATCAACAATCCTGTTTTCAATTCAAAAGCATAATCCCATGTAAAGTGCCTTTCTTCCTGTTGCTCTATTTTTCCAAAGCCTTTCTCTATTCTTCTAGCTTCCTCTCCACGTCCACTTTTCTGGTGCTACGCAACACATCTTCTTTCTCTCTTTTAGGCACCTCCAGACCCCTTGACATGGCACTCCATCATAAGCCTTCTCCAGAACAATGAACACCATATGCAAACCTTTCCATTTTTCTTGATGCTCCTCTATGAGCTATCTCATTGCAAAGACTGCATCAGTTGTTCCTCTTCCTGGCATAAAACCAAACTGCTCCTTCCCTATGGTGGTCTCTTACTTAGGTCCTCTCTCTATACTCTATTCCAAACACTGCTAAAGTGAAAATAATAATTAAAAAAACCTTGCAGACTGATGCTGACATAGAAATAGCAGTCCACATTGCAAAAAAGAAAATGAATTGATATCCCAAGGAATCCTATTACCAGGAAAAACCTTTTGTTTGTTGGTTTATTTATATCTATCTCTTTTACAATAACCAACACCTCTGTGCCGGAAGTTTTTTGGGAAGACAATGCATTTTTATACTGACAACGTTTTCAAGAATATTTGATAAGAACAACTTGCTTTACTGTACAAGATTTCCAACAAAAGAGACACGGCAAAAATGTTGTGAAACACCAGTTGGTTATGCATACTACAAAAAGAAAATCGTTATTTCATTCAATATTACAATAAAATAAATTTTAAAATTACTGGCAGAAAAAACAGTAATGCTAAAAGCAGAATGGTAGTTCAGGCGATAGTATGGAGGAATTGATTTCATAAAAATCATTCAACTTGGCAAACAACAAGTGTCAGAGCTTGAAAAAAAGCAATAATTAAGAACTGGGATCACTGCACATGTCCAGGAGCAAAAAATATCCAGAGAGGGTCTTGCATGGTCAAAACTTGTTTCCAGGCTTTTTTCCTTGAAACAGTCCATTGTGCTATTAACACTCATTTACCAGTTAAAGGTGGGTCAAGATCTCTCTTCCCCAAAGTATACAAGAATCTGCTGATTTTTTCAAGCCAGGAAGGTACAAAAAATAAAATCAGCTCTTGATAGAAGATGGAAAATGCCCTCAGTAAATTAACAGTAGCAAACAACTGACCAACCTACATCATTGTATAGTAACCGTTATTTAGCATCTACATACTTGGGTGTATAAACAATAGATTTTATACATATACAGTACATCTAACTGCAAATGCCTTTAGTAAATTGCACTGTAAAAACCATGTTGGATAACTTCTCTGTCAATCTATGTATTTTTCAAAATATTAATATCCAATCAAGTGTGCATGGCTTCTTCAATTAATCACTCTGATTCACAATGAGTGCTTTAGAAAGCAATCAAGAACAATATCACTGTCCTCCTGCTCCATATAACAAATTGTGGAAAAGACAGGCGATAATCTGTCTTGACAGAGATACATTATTCAGTGCACTATTTATTAGACTAATGTCACTGTAAGTTTAACACCATGAACTTGGAATGTACTGTGTAGAAGTGGGAAAAAAAACAGAAGAACACAAAATAATTTAAAACATACTCAGCTGGTAGTATATTTCAATGCAGTCTATGTGTTCTCCGTGTTCCTATAAATCTCATTTCAAAATCAAAATACTAGTATTTTTTAATTGCCCCAGGAAAATAGCAGGTCCTACAAGGAACTGCTGTCTCTATCAGGATGGATTCCCAGTTTCCTTGTTATTTAGATGACTGCTATCCATAATTGCACTAGGCAGAATGAAAATGGTAGGACATGTGGAATAGTGAGGTTATACTGATGGGTTTGAAGCTTTTAACTACTGCTAGCGCTTCCTGACATTTGTACCAGCAGCACAGGGGTCCGCCGGACAATTTCCACTTCAGTATGTGTGCATCATTTAGACTCTAGTAAACCGTGATGGTACTCATCAGCACTTTCAAATATGACATTCACCAAGTAGGAATTCATCCCAAGGTGTTAAGGGCCACCAGGAGATGTAGCATTCTTACAGGTTTCACCAGAAAGTGATGACAAGTTTGGATTTTTTTTTATCTACTTAAAGCACAGCCTTCCATAACCTTGTTTCAAAATTTCTAGAAGGTTACAAACTGTATTAGTACTTTTTGTGGAAAGAAGTGGAGATTTATGTCATACCTTTGTTTAATTACATTCAATAATATGTTTATTTATATGTTACCATAATCTAATTACCAACTTTAGAATTCTCTATAACAATTGTAATTGCAATTATGACATGAGCAGTTCTCTGAAAGTACAATGAAGTCATTGCCTATATTTAATAAATATACATTATACAAACAAAACCGATAGATAGATAGATAGATAGATAGATAGATAGATAGATAGATAGATAGATAGATAGATAGATAGCACAGATGTTATTAAGAGAGCAAAATAAAAACTATACAATCTGCACATCACATAAGCTGATTTGTGCATTATGTTAAATTAAATTATGTATATTCATATTCTGGGCAGCACAGTGGTGCAGTGGTAGCACTGCTGCCTTGCAGTTGGAAGACCTGGGTTTGCTTCTCGGGTCTGCCCTGTGTGGAGTTTGCATGTTCTCCCCGTGTCTGCGTGGGTTTCCTCCGGGTGCTCCGGTTTCCTCCCTCAGTCCAAAGACATGCAGGTTAGGTGCATTGGCGATCCTAAATTGTCCCCAGTGTGTGCTTGGTGTGTGGGTGTATGTGTGTGTGCACCCTGCGGTGGGCTGGCGCCCTGTCCGGAGTTTGTTTCCTGCCTTGCTCCCTGTGTTGGCTGGGATTGGCTCCAACAGACCCCCGTGACCCTGTAGTTAGGATATAGCGGGTTGGAGGATGAATGGATATTCATATTCTTTTTTTCCATGGTGACAAAATGCATATTATTACATGGAATTAAGAATTTCACTATACTCTGTACAAATTACAAAACTACTACTAACTATTTGAATCAACTGAAATCAATACCAGTCCACCACAAAGTAATACTACTATCACATGTACCCCCAGTTACTCTGGCAAAGATGTTAGCTGAATTAACATAAGTTAACGCCAGAGGGTAAGTAATAAAGTTGGAATTCAAATCCAGAATGAATGTTCCTGAACGTGCCTTGTGACAGACACCTCAACTGCTTAGCTTATACAAATATACTAAATGCAGTATGCTTACCTGAAGAAAATAAATTATATAACATCCATCCATCCATTTTCCAACCCGCTGAATCCGAACATAGGGTCACGGGGGTCTGCTGAAGCCAATCCCAGCCAACACAGGGCACAAGGCAGGAACCAATCCCAGGCAGGGTGCCAACCCACCGCAGGACACACACAAACATACCCACACACCAAGCACACACGAGGGCCAATTTAGAATCGCCAACCCACCTAACCTGCATCTTTGGACTGTGGGAGGAAACCGGAACGCCCGGAGGAAACCTACGCAGACAAGGGGAGAACATGCAACCTCCACGCAGGGAGGACCCAGGAGGCGAACCCAGGTCTCCTAACTGCGAGGCAGCAGCGCCACCGTGCCGCCCTATTATATAACATTTCTATCCTTTATTGATTCTGCTCAATAGTGTGTTTAGGGTTTTAATTTCTGTGACTGAAGGGAGAATAATTAATTGAACAGTTATTGTCAAGCTGATAATTGATATGTTACTCTTCATTTGAACAATTTAAACCTGCCTACAATGCAACTAATGAAGTGCTTGAAGTCAGAATTGTGTTTTGTTTTCTAAAATTGCTGAAATTGCTTCATTATAAAATGTGAAATAAGAACAACTGTAATTAGAGTAGCATTGCGGTGCAATGGTTGCTTGCTGTCTTGCAACCCCAAGAGTCCAAAATGCAGCCTATTCATTATCCAGATGGAGATGAAGACTTTCCTCCCAGATGTGTGTGTCTGCTTATTAGGCCTGGTATGAGGGAGAGATGCCAGTCATGAACTGACATCCTTCCAGGGTTGACTCCTGCCTTGCACATGACATTGTCAGGATAGGTTCCAGCTTTGCATTTTCCTATACCACAGCTGGATTAAGACGGTTCAGACAATGAATAGGTGGATTACTGTAATTATTTCTCTCATTTTTTTGCAATACTCAAATCATAATACTTTATCAACTGTAACCACCTTTTAATGTGTTCAGACCCTGGAATGAAATAATTCAGCCCTCATGCAGAGAGCAAATTCATACAAGCCATATAAGCTAACTGTATATTTGTCAAGTACTGAGAAAATAACAAAATAATGCTTAATCCTCCCTTTGCTGCCTCTCCAAAATGAAATGCAGAGCAGGATTTAAAACACTTCAGAAGGATCTTGTATCATATTCCCTTGATCCACTGGTCTTCATTGTATGGCCTATTAAGCTTTTAGTCTTGCATTCACAACTGCAAAATGAAAAAGGCATGATACTTATTATTTTTTGTTCCCCAACATTTTGTTTACTCTTTTGAATTAATTTGGGAAACTGAACAAAAGGAAAATAAATATTTATCTGTCTGCCTATCTACCTTAAGTCCAACATGTAAAGGAAAAATATTTACCAAGGAAGTATGTTCCCAAAGTAATGATTGGCCATTTAGTCATTTTCTCAAACTGATGACACTTTAGTTTAAGCATCCATTCTAAGTAGCTATTAACAGTCTGCATATCATTATACAGTACATTTTATAAGTCTTTCTGTAACATTTTTCAAGAATTTTATTATTTTGTTATTTTTAATTGAATACATAAAATTTTTATAGACTTAATAACTGGTTTCTAATGATATCTATACTAAAGTTTGATTCATTTTTATAATATATTGTTTGTACAAGTGTGGTAAATCATACCAACACTAAAACAATTGCCTTAGCATTATCGCTTACCTCTCTTTGCTTTCAATGTAGTCATAAACTTAGATATCTTTCACATTAGGCCAAATCTAGAGCTGTTCCAAAGAAGGCACTTGATTTTAAATATATTCAATAGTCCATTTACAGTCCAAAACAATGAAAACAATAAGAAATGCTTCTTTAAGTAGTGGGAGAAGTTTATAAAACAGGCATCTTGCCAGAGGCGGCCTTAGGGGTGTACGGGGCCTAGGGCTGACCAACCCCACTTGGGGCCAGTTACGTCAAACACTGTTTCCGGTATGTGTGGACTGTATAAACTCGCACGCAAATTTATTAAAAATAATGTTAACATACACTGGATTTTCTCATTACACTATTCAGCTAAATTTTTGCAAGATAACGCGTGGACTTTATCAAAATATAACTGGAGAATATAACTTGACAAATCACACTCGAATGGGACATGCAGGGCCCCTTAGGCACTGGGCCTGTGGTGGTCATCCCACTTGCCACCCCCAAACGCTGCTCTTGCATCTTGTCTTAGCTGCAGATGTTTGATATTTGCCTAGCTCTCTTGTCATTCTATCTATCTATCTATCTATCTATCTATCTATCTATCTATCTATCTATCTATCTATCTATCTATCTATCTATCTATCTATCTATCTATCTATCTATCTATCTATCTATCTATCTCTCTATCTATCTATCTCTCTATCTATCTATCTCTCTATCTATCTATCTATCTAAAATGACAAGAGAGCTAGGCAAATATCAAACATCTGCAGCTATAGAGAATCATGTCCTGTCTTACATTATGAAAATTTGCATGACACTATACAAAACTACAGGTCTACGCATCCTTCCAGCCATTCATTTATTAAACTGAATTTTGTTTCGCAGGATGCCATATCTTGTACCAGTAGCAAGACTGTTAAGCAACAATGAAATCAACACCAGTCCACCACAAAGTAATACTACTAGCACATGTACCCACAAACACTCTGGCAAAGATGTTAGCTGAATTAACATAATTGTCTTTGTGACAGAAGAGAAAACTAGGCAGACACACAGAGAATATCCATATCCCAGAGGATTAGTAATAAAATTGAGATTCAAACCCAAACCGAATGCTCCTGAACATGCCCTGTGACAGACTGCCACCCTGCGCTTGATTACTTCCTGGATGATGCTCTCAGAATAGGCTTCAACTTCAGCACCACTGACGTAAAATAAACAGGTCTGTGATAAAATATTCAGTCTGCCATTGCCACAAAATGGAAGAGACCTATACAAATGTTCTTTTTTCATGGCGCAGAGTAGCTGATATCCTATGCTACCAGTGCTAATGCAGTAAATTACTGCTTTTAAAGTATTTCAGATTTCCTGAAAACAGTCCCTAACATACTCACAAAAGTTTTGTCAGGCAAATACAATCAATTAAACCACTTTATGATTATCATTCTGGAAATCAAGCCTTAGGGAAGAACTGTCTTCACTTTCAAAGGTAACCATTGCTGCTTTGTCCTTATATCTGATCTTACAAGTCCATCCCTGGTGATACTGTCAAAATGAACAAGCTGAACCGGTGCGTAGGCAAATTCTCTAAAAGAAACCCAACAAATAAAAAGCAGAGCAGTGAGAGGCTAGCTCTCTGGGTAATGTCAGGCATGCTGAGACAAGACTCTATCAGAGATATTACAAGGTCTATAAATACAAGGGAGCTTTCTAGCATTCCAATATTCCCATTGCATATGAATGAAATCATACTGCAACCTTTGAATCTTATTAGTATTTCCTGCACTTTACCTGGTACTTTACATTTTATCAAGAAGCTTGGCAATTTGCTGTCATTAATTGGTGGCCCTTTCAGCATTTCAAATTCAGCTTGCAAGCTGCCATTTGTTCAGGCCTAGGTTTGCATCAGATGAACCTGTCAAGGCTTCACTTTCTCTCTTATACACCTACTGTATACACTTGATAATTCCACTGGGCACTTTTTTCAGAGACAGCTAACGGAGTTTTTGTAGCTGACTTATGATCCTGAACAGACTTCAGACCTTTCATTAAACTGTAAAGCTCTGTAATGTACATTCCACCTCTACAGTTGAGCTGTGCGACAAACATTGCGGTGTTTTTGTTTTATATTGCTGTAATTATGCCAACTACTTTAGAGCCCAAACAAGACTGACAACATTGTGAACCTGTCCTAAAATGTTTTTAAACATTCAGGTTTGTTTAGTTTTTTTGGCTTTTTAAAAGTCTGAGTAGAAACGACAGGTTCATAAAAAGATGCTGTGAGAATCTTAATATAAACACATGCAAACCCTCAAACAGATCACCTACACTGACTTACAAAGCCATTCACTTTTGTCTCAGATTATTTATCTTCATTACTGACATTGTAAATTTTTACGTTTGTAGGCACTTGCCATGATTTATTTCTCTGTGTTTTTGCATCTATCTGAATTATCTGATTTACATTGCTTGAACTACTGTATATTTTTTTTTATTCTGTAAAACATCATGCAAAGTCGTTTTGTCTGTTAATATCTTTTTTGAAATAAACTTTGATTAAACTGATAGAAAAACAAGCATATATACATTATGGTTTCTAGATCTGAGAACAAGGATAAATTGAGTTTTACTGTGCAGGATCTGGCTCTCCTTAGCAGAAGGGCAACATTTATGGCAACTCTTAATAGTAACACCGCAACTACCCAATCAAATATAGATATATTCCCATGTACCTTATATCACAGAACCTGCAAACAAAATGAACTGATGTTACAAACTATAAAGCTTTGCTGGAGGCAATAGAAAAAACATAGTAAATGCCAGAGGCAGCATAACATCTGCAGGCACAGGGCATTTGGTAGACAGAGTGCAACACCTGTGTTTCAGCAACACCCTTTGTTTTGATTGACTGGCATCACATTTAGCTTTGGTCACTATGATATATTAATTAAATAACTTATATGGGCATGGATATATATACACACATATATAGAGGTCTATTCGTGCGTCAGTAGACACCAGAGAGGACTACTCATGTCATTCCATTAAATTCAACAAAACCTTTGTTATTTATCCTTTTTACACGAGTAGCACTGCAGCAAACAACCCGACTACTAATGATTTGAGCTAACGTCTTCATTATATGTGGACTTCCTTACAAAGAATTCAGTCGGGACAGGTAAAATGAGTCAGTGAAGGTGTCGGTAGATATCTCCTTTAAGTCCATTTACTTGGTCTCACAAAGCTTTGTTTATATAGTGTACTGTTCCCCCATAGCTTTGCAGACATACTACTCCGCAAAACAATGCACTTTAATTTTGTAATAATGCTTAGCTTATAAGCCTGTTACTGTGTAGTGATTACACAACTACAATAGATATTTCTAAACAAGCTGCTGGTGCAAATAGAAATTCTCTTTCATTAGCCCTAACTGGTTAGGAGCATCACCGGAAGAGGACAGACTATAGCTGGTTAACTATGTTTTGCTGGCAACATGTTTCACTATGATAGATAGGCATCTGTTATTTATAGAGGAAAAGTTACAGTTGCACTTTTCTTACATGTTTAACATGTTGAACTTTATGAGCATCTTAGAATAATTTGATATGTGTTAAATTGGTTGTTTGTAGTCTATTACTGTCATTAATCTGTATGTTTGTTATTAATGTTTTATTTGTAAGAGCTTCATCAACTCAAGTTCTTTGCATCAGATGTTAGGCCAATAAAGGATGTGTTTTTATTTACTGAAGATTTATACATAACTATTTCTTTGGGAGCTCTTAAACAAGACAGTTGAGGGGAGCTTTGTCTACTCCCATTTTAATAAGAATGTATATTCATATTGTACTGTATTACAGAAAACCCATTTTAATCAACAGTATCTTTCTGTACAAGCAAAACAAGTCACTTAATTTCTATGCAATCGTATTTCTCCAAGCTACCGTAAGTCTAAAATGATAAAAGGAATTCTAATATATCATTTTAAACTTTACATTTTAATTTTAAAGACAAAAAGAGAAAACTTTCTTCCTTCCATTCTAAGCCAGATTCTATTATTACAGGAAGGTCAATTATTCCATCAGCAATATTTAGCAAAGGACAGAAGTTCGCCTGGGATGGATGGGATGGTAAGGCACACACACGCTTATACCTCACCTCATTGGGTCAGTTCACAGTTACCAATTAACTTGCAAAAGGGTACTCAGGGGATAACTAACTGAAGGCCTTGCCAGTTTGACATGGAGAGTGACCAGATTAGGACACTGGAGAAGTGTAGCAAAATCACTGTACAATCCCAGCCACCATTTTGACACCCTCCCTTTTCAAGTACAGGGCTGTGAAAAGTCAAAGCCTATCATATGAGGACCAAATGCAAGAGTTCAGTCCAATGCCTGGACAGCTCATGCTCCTACACAAATGTACATTTTTGGGATCGAACTTATAGTTGCCAGTTGGCCTAACACAAAAAATTAAATGTGAGGAATCTGTACCCATGATCTTACTCAAGTTTAAGTGGGCTCAGAAAAGGGTATGGTGTGTTACGGAATCTGATGCTCAAGGAAAAAAAAAACACATAGTAAGGAAAATGTGCAGACTGATCACAGATGCTGACTACTGTTAAAGCATTATTATAATTACTGCCTCGATATTAGGATTAACTAATATAACCTTATCTTCATACTCAGTCAAGTATGTCAGAAGCCTTTGCTGCTAAACCAAACTCCTATCTATATCCGCTCAAACCCAGCTTTTTAATAACTGGAAAACTTTAAACCTTTAAAGACAACAGCCACTGAAAATTGCTTCATTTGCTAAAAATGTTTGTTCCTCCCAAGATAAATAAATCGATTATAAACATTGCAGCTCGAGTTTTTCACAGCTAATTATATTATTGGAGTGTTGATCTCCACATATAATAATAATAATTATAATTCATTATATTTATATCTATTTCTCACTACTCAAAGTGCTACCACACAGGGAGGACCCATTAATATAACTGCCTGATCTTGAACTTATTTTGCACCTCACCGTGCTGGAACTCATAATCAGGTTCTTAAAACAATAGCATTTTCAGCAGCATTCTGGCACAGAGGATCAGTACATTGCTATGTTATAGATCCAATACTGTCATCTCGAATTCCATGGTAAGATATTGCCTGTTGGAAGCTTTACTTTCTTTCCTGTGGGTATTCTGGTTTTCCCAAAGATGTATATCTTAGGTTAATTGCCTTGAACCAAATTCTTCCAGGATAAACTCCAACACACCATCACTCTGAACTGAATTAACTAAAATACTGTATGTTCTCAGCAGTTATGCTGGTTCTTTACTTAATGAGTGCAACATTCTGGAGGACACCTTGTACCTAGAAATCCACCAATGGAGTCCAGATTAGGATTAAGAAGGGTAAGTCATCGGACAGCAAAAGTGTGCAAGGGAGAATAAAAAAAAGCAATAAACAGAAATGCAAACTAGGTTGTCAAGCAATTCTGTAAATGCTATGCCTCTCCGGCCTTCCTGACCTTACCTGACTTAACTTCCGTTCTATGGAACTTTACTTTTCCATGGTTTACTGACCTCTTCTGTCTGCTCACCAGGAAAGCCATTATTGTTTATTATCTGCTGACTCCAAGTTCATCATAGTGAAGAGTGGAGAGCCTTGATAAGGTTACATGAAGAAGACTTCCAGTGCCATTCCGCGGTCTTGTTCAGAAAGCGGACGCCACTTGTTTTTAATATTAGGCATCATTACACTATTATAAGATTAGGCACCTACTCTAAATTTTTAAGATTACTGACCCTGGAGTACCTGGCCTTACTCCCACAAACCTTACATTCAGGGTATGTAGTAGGGGTAGGCCAGTCTAAAACAAACAACAACAAGGAGATGATGTCCGCTTTTTGAACAAGACCCCCATTCCTACCTACTCAAAGGGAGCATTTTTGGTTTACCCCCTCATCTCACAGAGGATCCTGCAAATACTAAATTTCTCAAGATCTCATGCAGGAAGTCAGAGCACTTTTCTATTACCCATTAGTAGCAGGGCTAATCAATTACATCCTGGAGGGCTACAGTAGCTGCAAGTTTTTTTCTTTATACGATTTCTTAATTAAGACCTGTTTATTTACTGCTAAAACAACATGTTTTTTGGGCTCAGTTTTACTTAACTCACTTGTTACAATTCAGAACCCTTAATTGCCTTTTAGTTTTATACAGCTGCATTAAGGTTTTAATGCTTGTTTTCTTAACCAGCATCAGTTAATTAAGGAGTGCAAATGACAGAGGAATCATCAGCTCTCCAGCTAATGTGCTTCCATTTAAACCTTTGTGTAAGCATCATTGACATGTCTATGTTAATAAAATGTTTTGAAATAAATGAGAAAGAAAGGAAGAAAAAAACAGGTTCAAATGTGTATTGGACCACAAACCAGGTGGATAATGTTCTCAGAAAATGAAAATCCACAATGTGATAAAGATTTGCCTAGGTAGAATGAAAGCACTAACAAACCATATAATGAAATACCAAGATTCATTATCTGCTAGGCCTGGCTTCTAATTACAAATCTGGTTGGAAAAAAAAAGTGCAGCCACTGCAGACTTCCAGGACTGTAACTGAGGACCCCTGCATTAAAGGCTGAGGAGTGATTCCTATACTTCACACCTAGCGTATCTTTAGCCAAGGACCATTTAACTTTCCAGCCTGCCTGGGATGTAAACTTTCCATTGCAATCCTGCTCACCCTTACATTAGTTGTGGTTGCATTCAGTCCATCTAAAAGACGATTTTATTTTTGGAGTGTCCTGCAATAGCCTTTCATTATTCAGGATTTGTCTTCACCTTCAACCTTACTCTGCTATTGTCCAGCTCCCCTTGAATCTGAAGTGGCATTAAACAGGTTCTATAAATGGATGGACTTTTAATCATTTTATGATGAGAATAAAACATAAGTGGTTTTGTTTGTTTTCTACGCTCTTATTAAAAAGGTTTGATTCATTAATATTTCTGCCTTACTATTTACCTCCTCAAATCTGAAATTACTTGCAGTCTATGACAAGCTACTAGAGCTTGGACTCAGGAGACAGGTGAACTAGACTTCTCACTAAAACGGCTGTTTGCAGAGCCACTTATGAGTGCAAAACAGAGAAATGTAACATGTCAACACTGCCAACACTGGGTCACTTAGATCTAATGCATTTCAAGTTACCTCTGAGTCCCTGAATGTTCTTCGAAGCCATCAGTACAGACACTATTAAAGAAGTTGGACATTACTGATTTAGTTAGGCCACCCTACAGATCAAGAGTTACAATCATTAAAAAATGCACATAGCTAAAAAGATGCAGTCATTGTCTCATTCTCAAATCTAGCCTTCAGGAAGCAGCTGTGTAAAAACAGCTTTGGAGTCAGAAAAGCTTAGAACTAAAAGCATACTCCTAGTGTGATCTGATCTTTTTCTTTAATGTGCACCTTCAGCCTCTTCACACTGCTCAGAACACTGACACCTGACTTGCAGGCACATCATATTTATGCCAGAAGTGTCCAACTGTGCTTCAGCAGATGATCATCACATCTACCCAGCACTGGATTTAATCAGGTGTGCTATTCTGAGTAACCAAGGTACTCTGGGAAAATTCAGTGTAAAAAGTGAAAGATTCTACCTGCTGTGGTATAAAAAGAGAAACAATGCAAAAAAAAAAAAAAGATTGCAAGTTGGTCTACTTAGGTACAGTTTTGGTAGCAGGCATGCAGTTTTTTCCCTACTGGAACAGCATTATTTAAGTAAATCTGACTCCATGGCATCTGATATAAAAAGCATGCCTCAAAGAGCCTTGTCCAGGACAGCCTAATCAATGCATTGAAGTATATTTAAAAACAGCAGCGAGCTGGTCAAGTACAATGTCTAGCCTATTCCGAGAAAGGGGACCCAATGAGGGCAAGAGGGGGAGGGGATTCCCAAGGCTGAAACCATTTCTTCGGAGATGAAGGCTCAGACACGCAGCATTCTGCTGTTGACATGTAGGAAACGTCGCCAGAATGCCAATTGCTTGGAACTGAAAACACTGCTAGGCTACTGGAGAAACATCAGTCACAAAAAAAGAGGTTTTATGTCTCTGCTATAGGGATCTGCAGAATAACCCTCTCTAATTTGACAAAGGCAACCAAAGAGTACAGGCTTCAGAGGCTGCAGTCAGACGATTATAAAAACATATCCACAAAAATGAATGAACAGTGGAAGTGGACTTCAGCTCAAAAAAAAGCTCTTTTTAGTGTCATGACTACAAGCACAAAGACCACCAAGGGAACAGAAAACAAAACCAAGCTCTTAATCTATTGGCTGATATAACTATATTAGTTACAATAACTAGCCCCAGCATGGCCATCTAATGAGAGCACACAGAGACATTCGGGTAACTTGAAAATAGATCAGTACTACAGTAAGTGCGCATTAACGTTTTCACCTTGCTTAGGACATGGAAGTAGCAGAGTAAGTATCTTATTTTCGTCAGTCCCTAAGCCCAAGCTAATGGCTGACAAGTCACAGCACATGCAAATGAGAAATAATTAGTCAATACTATTAAAGAAAAAGTGAAAGTACAGATAAGGCATACAGAATGACTAAAATAAACTGCTTTGGAGTGCGACAGAGCAATCTGCAGCAAAAAACATGATGTTAGATGTATTCATTGGTCACAACAACTAAAGAGCACCAAGATTATAAAAACATCTAATGAACAGAAGGTACATGAACTTGAAGTACCAAAGCAAAAAAAAAATGATATAAAGAGACTTTGAAGAGTACAATATGAGGGTAAACAAGTCAAGCACTGCCATTAATGCGGCAGACTTCTAATCAGTAACTATATTCATGATGACACACACTGAAAAGACTCTGCTGCAAACAATGGTGGATGGAAGCAAATAGACATGGTCTGTGTAAAATACAGGAAGGTTTAAAGTGGGTAAAAAATGTGAAAGCTTCTTTTATGTGTTTTCTACGTAAACCTTTGCCTTCTTAAGTAAAGTTGACTTATAATATCTCTGTCATGACATTTATTAAAATCAGTATGTGGTAAAGCAAGATGGCAGGCTGGTGGAAAATTTAGAATTGCTGCCTTATGGATCCAATGTGCTTCATTTGTGTTTTCGTTTGTACCCTGAACATTTACAGTGCACAGACTGGAAGAGAAAGTAGGGTGTTGTACCGTGTTAGCCATTATGGATGAAATCAGAATTCAAGCAAAATGACACCTTTTATTGGCTAACAAAAAAAGATTATAATATGCCAGCTTTCGAGGCAACTCAGGCCTCTTCTTCAAGCAAGATGTAATCAAGGGTTTAAGAAAGAAATGTAGTCTTTTCAGAGTGAGATTTTGCTGCTATCTACGCTAAAAAAGTTTTGTCAAGTAATTACATTTGGCCCAGTGAGACTAGGTAGGGTCAGCATGAATGAATGCACATTTTTGCAATGTAGAAACTGAAGTGTCAAGAAAATATGGCAGACAGGGATCAAAGTAGAAGATGAACTCAGGTACATGAAGTTATCAAACATAATCTTTAATCACCTTGTTTCAACATAAATTGGACAATAGGCCCACCAAAACAGACATTACCATATAACATTAAATTTTATTGTAAATGAAGACAAGACTAGGCATATCACACTTTGTTATAGGGAAGGACTGGCAGAACATTAAAATTGCACACAGTACAGCATTAAGTCAAGCAGTAGATATGGAAGTAGGGCTGCCTTTGTGAAAATCGGATCTTTTTGTACATACAGGGGACTTGATAACTGGAGCCTGACAGAGGTCAAGCTGACTTTTTAGGACGCTAACTGCCATGACTGCTGCATGTCCAAGAACACAGTTTCACTCTGCTGCCTCTCCAAACATAGACTCTTAAGTGCTCCGCTGGGAATGCACAATTCCCCATTGAACACCACTTCCAACTACACAGAACAATTTTTGGATTAAGCACAAAGCAGTTCATATCCTCTTACAAAACAGAAAAGAACACTTCAGGAGGTATATACAGTAGATGGCAACTCAGCAGCATCCTCGGATCAGCAAACAAAGTAAAGCATAATATCTCTTCTTCTCTACCACAAACATTTGACCTCCTTCCTGCAAGTGGTGTCTTTCTCCAACTGCTTAACAGAGCCAATCTCAGCTAAGATGCAGGGGGTGGCAGTTTTTATATCCTGCTTTAAGGGTTACAGATCTAGTGATTACTCTATCGTGTTACTGTTCTGTTAATCCAGCCCTGGCCTAATGGCAAAGGTGTTGGACTTGTAAACTACAAGGTCACTAGTTCAATCCTAGCCTCTGTCTCGCTGTGAGACACTCTTGGCAAGTCAACTTACCCTACTCATGATCCAGTTATAAAAAAGATATATATATATATATATATATATATATATATATATATATATATATATATATATACTGTATATATATAGTGAAAAAGGCAGCACTTGGACTAAAATGAGAATAATAGGAAAAAACAGTATAACCATGAAAACAAAATACCAACTGAGAACATTAACAGCAGTCAGCTTGCAGACCTTCAGTATTTTGTGTGACTGCCACTGTCTTAAACCTCTGGGGCCAATAAGCCTCTGAATCTGCAGTAATGGGATATTTTCCCATTCGTGCAGAAGGGTCTGATAAAGATGTTGGCATTGGGTCACATCACCAGATGTTTCAAACTGGGGTATCCCAAAGGTGTTGTATAATATTAAAGTTAGAAGGGAAGCAGGACAAGGCACCACCTGCACCCCAACATTCATTTCTCAGGACAGCTGTGACCTCCACAGCTGTCTGTGGCCTGGCATTGTCCCGAAGTGAGCACAAGGTCTCTGCTCTAAAGCCAGCAGCACGACTCTTTCCCTCACTGTCCTGTCAATGATGTCAGCATTGTGCCTGCCAGCATCAATAGCAATAGAGGAATCAGATCTGAAATACTTTCTCTGATATGCCAGTATGATGTGCTGGTCCTGTTTTGGGGTCCAGATGTTGGCTAGACATCTGTCATGCTGGTCTGCAGCTGGGACACAGTGGAACAGCTTGAACCAGAATGTCTTGCAAAACTGGCAAACAATATTCCTGCCTACAGAATGCCAATGGCCATCTCTCCTGTCTTCTGGTGACATTTGAGGCACTGCAGACTACACAGAAAACTGACTAAGTGTGCCCTTTGTCTTGACATTACAGTAACTAAGCTTTGAATTTAGGCCTTTTTAATGGTGACCTGATCGGCTGTTGTTCCACCTGGACATTGATGGATAAAGACACCCCTAAAGAGAATTCATGTGTTTTACAATTTGCAATGCTTTGCTGAACAAGCTCAACTTCTCTGAAGAGGACTAAAATAAACTGACAAATTTTGTGAAAGTACACAAGTGATAGATAACTTTAGTTGTCTTGTTACAGGAAATGGTATATAACTCTCCATGCGTAAGGTGCCATTTATCTATCAGTTTTCTAACCTGTTCATCAAGTTTAGGGAATGCACTCACTCATACTGGACCAATTTAAAGTGAACATTAATATATTTGGAACAAGGGAATAAAACCCATACAGGTACCAGTAAAATAAGGATTGTTAATACAGGCTGCAGTCTGAACTGGATGTGAACTCAGGACTCAAGAGATGTGTGGTAGATCTAACTACTGTACTACTTATTATAGAAATATAACATAACATACCATAACATAATATTTTGAAATTCAGTGAGTGTAGTTCAAGGCTGAGGGGGCAGAAGCCTAAAACTGAAAACACTGAACATAAAACTGGAACCAACCCGTGGATATAATATCAGATGATTAGAAGGCCCATTCCTGCACACACTCACACAGTGCAAACTTGTAGTTACCAATGAACTAATGTATGAATTTTACGATACAGTATGTGAGGTAAAAATTCAGTACCCAGAGGTATTTTTATTTAAATATGGGGAGAATGTGTTAAATAGTCAAAGAGAGCAGTCCATAAGAATCCATAAAGTAGCAGCACCACCATGCCACTCTTAATGTAATGGTGCAGTATTTGATAAAGGCAATGATTACAAAATGAAAGGCAGTTTTCTCTATAAAATGAGTCTTTGTCCCCGTTCTAGTGTGTTTCTGTAGTATAGAAGGGCACACACTGTATACTAGTTTAGCAGAGCAAATGTGAAGGGTGGGGTTATCAAATAGCAAAGCAGAAATTGCCATCCATCATTTTAACATACTGTATAATATGAGGTGGAATTGTTACCAAATGAATAGCAAAATAGAAGAATTCAAATGTTTTAACTATAGTTTGTGACCCTGAGCCATACTTAGTTTCATACTTTTCCACTGCTGCACTGCTTACTCAGATCAATGGCTGGGATACAAAAGTAAAATTTCTTTTGAAGACATTTGCAGTGAATGCACACTTCTGAGTGTGCAGAGAACACAAAATGCACCTTGGAATGGTTGCCCCTCAATTCTGCCCTTTGTGGAGTGGGACGCTGCTGCCAAATGCTTTGTGCAATTCTGGATGATCTACATTCCTGTGGGAAGGGCACGTAAAAAGGTGGATTGAGACGATGTTCATAAACACAGAACATGTTGTGGTAGTGAGGGAGCAGCTACTTCTTGGCCGACCCTGGATCCAGACTCACCCCTGCCTGTAATGGCACTGATAAAGCAAGTCCCTCCTTGACATTGCCTGCTGGAGCTTTTCATTACTGTTATTTATTTTTTTAGTACGCTTTCATTCCTGGAAATCAACAATAAATCCAATGCAGCTTTTATCTCCAGAAACATCCACCACCTCTCTCTCTCTCTCCCCCACTTTCTCCTTCACTCCTTTGGATAAAATTCATTATAAAATAGATGACTGTTTTCAAGAATCATACATACATTCACACATAAAAATCCTTAAAAAATCTGACACACCATGAGAATAAATAAATAAATAAATAAAACAATACCGTAACAGATGCTGTGTTTGCATCACATTTGGCACACGTCATGTTTCCCATTTTTTGTCACCCAGCTTCAGAAAGCACCAATGGTATCTTGTAACAATGTCCCCTGAACCCCAAGGTCACAGTTACCCTACATTTTGCTAATAAAATGACACGATAGATTGAAGTTGCAGCACTCTAATCTAGCAGCGGCTATTATCCCCGTTTCTCGCAGTCCCAAAATGATCTATCTAATAAGGAGACTTAGATTTTCTATTAACAGTACATGAAAAGAGCCTCATCAATCCCTATTTATGGAAAGATTTTTTTTTTCCTCTCTCCCTCATGCATTTTTCTTTTACCGGTAAATGAATGCACAATAGCTTCATGTTTAAAAATGACTGGATGGCATTACAATCTGGGCAGTCTCTGGCTGTCAGAACATAGGCCCCTTTATGGATTGTAATCATTTTGAACAAAGTAAGGACAGGTCTAGTTGAAACCATCTAATCTTGGCTGCACAGTCAGTAAAGGGCACCTACTAATAAGAAAACTGCAGAAAAGCACCAGTGACGACATGCAGGCTGCAGAGAAAAAGCAAGCTCAGCAGATCAGCAGCAGCTAATAGAACCATCATTGCGAAGCATCAGGGTATGAAAATACCCGGAGAGACATGTGTGTGACAGCCTAGGCAGAACTCATATATATATATATGTAATGATGTCATTCATCTATTTTATAGATGAATATTTATAAACTTCAAACATGTCATTTTCAGCACCACAAACTGTCCATTCACAGAATTAACCCAGAAAACCTAAAACATGAAATGAATACATGTTACTATTTTTGGTTGTCTGCAGCAAGCGTGAATAAATGTCACAGGAGATACAGTGACCAAAGTCTGGTCCTTCTGGCTTAATAAAGCACTTTTTTTTTAATAAGAAGTGCTTCTTCATTTGTAGATGTACAGCAAAAAAAAAAATTAGAGTTCCTTTTCCCAAGCAGCAGTTAAAAGGGAAATTACCAAAAATAGAAGCGTTTGCTTATTTATGCAATCTGTTACTTCCATTCTAGTAAGACGTGTGTTTGGAGAACTGCACCGTTAATGAAAAACTATGTCTTGGGAATCTCGGGTGTGAAACAAGATTAAAATGAATGAAGAAACACAGCCAACATGGGTTACAGTCTGTGTGATTGTTAAATTGGGAAAGATGATAGCACAGAATTAGTTATTCCAAAGGAGATGCGATTCAGCCAGTCACTCCTGGGGCAGTCTCTCCTGATGCCTCCAGTAATATGAGGCACGGTTGATTGATTTATCCATTTGTTTATCTGAAGTATTTCTTAGAGCAGTGTGGATCATTACAATTACAAAAATATTTTACACACATACACAGACTATATGCACATACTAATATGTAGCAAATATACAGTATATACCCACACAAATATGTACACACACAATACCAGACATACAGTACAATTTAAACACACACACTGTATACAGTATGTATATATTTTAACAACTGGCAGCACACTGGCACTCTGGGTACTACTTCTGTCTTCTGGACCTAGTAACATGGGCTTGACATTTTGCACATGTTTAATGGGTTTTAATCTGGTGAGCCCTTATATAAATGAGTACTTGTGAGGGGGCTTTTCAACTATTATTTTATTTAGGAAAAGGAAAAGACTGAGCAGCACATGGCAAGAAAAGATGTTTTACTAATATGGTGGAATACTATGAGGAAACAACAAAAAGATTCAATAAGAGAGATGCATATGATATTGTTTATTGTGAATTTCAGATGGTATTTAATAAGGTCGTAAATGAGAGAGTAGCCATAAAAGTGAAAGAAGTGGGAGTGTAAATAGGTGAAGAATTGATTAAAACATTGGAAGTAAGAGGTTAAGGTGAGAAGAAACTTATTAGAATTGGCCGATGTTTAGAGTGGTGTTCCTCAGGGTTTAGTGCTAGTGCTACTGCTATTTTAATACATATAAATGATTTGGATAGGAATATAAATACCCAGCTGGTTAAATTTGTAGATGATATAAGTAGTTGAGATGGCAGATAATCTGGAATCAGCAGAATCGTTACAGAGGGACTTGGATAGAATGAAGGGCTTGTTTGGATTTGAGGCTGATTAGATTTGATGTAAATAAATGTAAGGTATTACACTTCGGAAGTAGAAATGCTAGTTTCGAATACACAATGTGAGGTTTAAAACTGAAAAATACATTAATAAGAAGGACCAAGTAGTCATAGTGGACTTGCCAGGTTAGGCTATATATGTTAGGTTATGTAACACAGTGTTTTGAGTACAAGTCCAAGGTGGTTATCCTTAAGCTTTATAACGTAGTATCGAGGCTTCGTCTGGAGTACCATGTGCAGTTTTGGTCACCAGGTTACAAAAAAGACATAGCATTGCTAGAGGAAGTCCAGAGAAGAACTACTATGCTGATTCCAGGACTGCAGAGCTAGAGTTATAAGGAAAGATTAAAGGAGTTAAAGCTTTTTAGTTTAAGCAAATGGAGATTTTTTTTTAAAAATTATGAATGGAATTAATGCAGTAGATCCAGGCAACTACTTTAAAATTAGTTCAGCACAAACGTACTAACTTGTTATGGGTAAATTTTGCACAAAAGTTAGAAAATTTTTCTTTAAACAGGGAACAAAAGACATGTGGGATAAATTACCAAGTAGCATGGTGGAGAGCAGGAATTTAGGAACCTTCAAATAACCTTGTGTTATTTTAGAGAAATTAGGTGAATAGGACTGGTGAGTTTTGTGAAGCTGAATGGCTTGTTCTTGTAAAAAAAATTAGAATATTCTAATATATAATGGATATTTGCAGCCTCATGCTTAGTGCTGCTGTTTCGCTCCAGCCCCATTGATTTTCAACCGGCGGTTTAAGATTGGAATGTTATAAATGAATGTGCATACTCACTCACACACATACATTATACAAACATTCATATCCAATATACATGGAGACAAACATACTTAGAGTATACAGTCACACATGCATTATGGAAGGTTCTGCCCAAAAAAAGTATTTGCCCTTTTCTTGTTTCCTCTATTATTGCAATTTTTGGACATTGAGCTATTAAGTGTTAGGAGCTGCAATTACTTTTTCATATGGTCTGAACCGGTGTTTAATTTAGTATGACATCTCAATAAATTAAATAAGTTAGAAGAAGCATGCATTATTTGCATTCATGGGATCTTTGACTTATATTTGATTTTGGTTGAAGACCTAAAAATATTCTTTATTGATTTTTGCACTACACTACATATATACACTCATATATATGTTAATCCAATTCAGAGTATATAGATTAAATCAAAACAAACAAATTAATACACACTTATTTATTACATATACATTACACAAATAAACCTAGTATAAATATAAATACAGGTTTGCATGCACTATATAAATTTACACACAAATGTGATATATTTATATTTACAGTATATAATATATTATTTATAGATACTGTATACACACACACACACACACACACACATATATATATATATATATATGTATAAACACACACAAATGCAAACATTATTCAGTATATTTATTGATATATGCTGTAAATAGATTGTCTAAACATTACTAAGCAATGAATGAGCTGAAATCTGGCTTACTCAATCAAATTAATTTTACTATATAAATTAAAAAAGGCTGCCAAGCTTGTTTTTATATTCAGGTTAACTGTCTAAGAAGTGAAGATTCAAGTTGTGGCTTTGATCACTTGATTTCGATTTTAACGGTAGGTCATTAGAGTAAGCTTTAATTAATGAGTTTATTAACGTAACTCCACCATAATGAGTCCTGCAATGAAAGGTAAAAAGAAACAAAAATATTACTTGCAATATTGTAGTTAGTCATCTCAGATACAGGCCTGCGTTTTAAAATCTTTAGAAGTAGTGTGACTGATGTGGCCCACCAGAAAAAGCAAGATTTAATAAATGAAAGGATGAATGGAAAATATTGCAGATTTAGCAGTAATATAATTCTAATCCAACATTTCTTTATTTAAGGGTCTTGTATGTTTGTGTGCTTTCAAAACTAAAGAAATAATCCATTGTTTACTTAAAATTTTTCTACATCTCAGAATAGTTTTTTTTTTAATCACAACTTGTTCAAAACACATTGCATTAATTGAAAATGCAAAAATCATCACTTGTACAAAAAATACCATTTAGCACACAGTGTTCTAAAAATGTTTTAGATTAAATTGAGTGTCTATTTAGAAAAGTGCTCCTTATCTTGTTTGGAACACAATTTCCATTTAATTAATACAAAGAAAAAAAATGTTATGTCATGCGGCATGGTGGAAATGCATTTCTGTTAACTTTGTGTCATGTGGGTTAAGCTGCAGGTCGACAGAGAAGCATCGTGGTTTGTGCTGCTGACTCACTGCTTCACAGACCGGGTTGTGATTTCAATCCAGCCGACTATCTGTATAGAATTTGCATGTTCTCCCTATGTCTGGATATGTGTTTTTCTTAGTTCTTCAGAAACTTTAACACAAGGCCAATTGATAGATCTAACTTCACCCAATATAAACTTGCTGTATGCAAGTGTATAAACTCTGACTTTGCAACGCACTGAAGCTAAAATACTGTATTCATAAAAATGATTTACCTGGAGGTGGCCTGTTTACACAGCGGGGAGTGCTGCTGTCTCAGAGAACTTAAGACCACTTTTTCATTTCAAACTGTGATGGCCTCTGTCTGGACCTGATAAGTTCTTGTTAGTGTTTGCCTCACATTTTTTTCTGTAGGGTTGATTGCAAACTGGTACATTTATGCATATGACATCCCTTAACAAAAGCAATGTTACTTTGTGTTCAGTGCTGCTGTGCCACACTACTCTTCATGCTGAAAAAAGCCTAAACAGATATGAAAAGGAACACAAAATAAGATATTTACTTCAGACTCTCATTATAAGTTGCATTCACGTGGGGGGCATCACAGTCTGGGGAGTATCATCAACTCAGAATGTTCAACCTGGATCATTTGGATTATCTGGATTGTCTTTCTTGAGCAAAAGCTGCACTTAATTCCTTGTGTTTATTTACTTTAGTTTAATGCTCTCTTGCCAATCATGGTGCACCACTTAATGCTTAATTAATCAGTCTGACAGCAAAGGGAAAACAAGCTCAGCAATAACAACAGCTAGGGTAACTAACTATAAAATCCCTGGGGTGGTAGAGGAGAGCAGTCTATTGGATGACCCTGGGAGATGCAGATTGACAAACAATTTTCCCTACTGCAAAATAATGCCTATTTCAGATGCTAGAGGAGTGTTTGCTGCAATTACCTTCTAGCTGTATTCAAAGCTTGAACGAGAAACTACTTCTCGGGTATTCTGAGCCTTAAAGAGAGACATCCTCCTAGTAGTTTACCTTGTATGTTGATGGCCAGGAAAATTCAGAAAATGAGGGGCTTATTAAGGCAAAATCCACAAGTTAAGCATGAAAAATGTACACTTAAAGAAACAGACCAACAGGATATCTGGTTAGGTGGTTTCTCCGTAAGCTTACTTCTGGATACCAAATCAGAAATTGTCTCATCATCACTTCCTAGTCTTTCTTTCAATTACTGAAATCTCTTTTTCCCTCCGACCTTTTCATTAATAATTCCTTGGCTCCACTGGCAGGGACTTAATTTTCCTATATCTGTGGATTCAATCCAGGCTAGCTCCAAAATAATTTTGCAAATTAGAGTTCAATAAAAATCTGTGTTTTTTTATTATCCTTATAAAGGACCTTTGTATTCAGGTTTACCACATTACTTTTTTTTCTATACTATTATTTTTATTATTTAGATTGTGACATTGTTTGTTTCATGAGTGCAGACACATTGTTTACTAGCAAATAGTTCCATTGCCATTCATGTGATCTGTGTTGCTACCTATGTCATCAGCCTGGAGCAGATATCTAAGATGGTGCTACTGTATGTGCTGTCCTAGTTTTGGGATGTGATCTTATCAGTTTCTTAATCCTTTGCTTCTTATCCATTCTGCTTAATAAACTTCTGGCATGGGTTCTGACTTTATTTTTGATTAGCATTTTTTTTTTGTATTCATTAGAATCACCCCCAGTATTCAGATTTCTCACCAAGAATACTGACAATGCCTCATTCTGAACTATTTACTTTTTCATCTTTTGGTCTTTGTAATTTTTCCAACTTTGACTCGCCCCAATATAATTTAATCTAGCTGGGCTACCTGTCTAAGATGGGTTGAAATCTAAGTAATGAAACATAGATCTCAGCGAGTTCAACATTAATGTTTGTAGTGTACAATCTATTAGAATGTATTTTGTGATACAGTTAGTAAAAAAATACATTGCATTTTTAAGTCCAACAGGTGGTGCTTCACACACTTCTATAGGAATATGATGTATTTTTCATGAAAACAGAAGCATTTGTAGTATTAAAATTCACTGTATTTTTCATTTCAACAGATGGCACATCACAAACATTAGCACTGTGGTTATGCATTCCATACTAAAAGGCATAAAACATCCATCCATCCATTATCCAACCCACTGAATCCAAACACAGGGTCACGGGGGTCTGCTGGAGCCAATCCCAGCCAACACAGGGCACTAGGCAGGAACCAATCCCAGGCAGGGTGCCAACCCACCGCAGGACACACACAAACACCAAGCACATACTAGGGCCAATTTAGAATCACCAATCCACCTAACCTGCATGTCTTTGGACTGTGGGAGGAAACCAGAGCACCCGGAGGAAACCCACACAGACACGGGGAGAACATGCAAACTCCACGCAGGGAGGACCCGGGAAGTGAACCCAGGTCCCCAGGTCTCCCAACTGCGAGGCAGCTGCGCCACCGTGGCATAAAACAGAGACACAGAAACAGAACGGACACATAGATACACAGACATACACTTATCGTTTTATTAAGGTGGATGATTCCTTACACTCTAAAACTCAATAGTTCAAAGTAGGCTTTAGATGCACTACGTTACAGTGGGTTTTGAGTGTCTGCCATTTAATGTAAGAAGAAAGTTATCAGGCCTTATTTGGACTTGCCTACCACTGACAGAGACATCCAAAATTGTCTTGGCTTCCTCCCAGTTCTCCTTGGTTTGTTTCTTAATCATGTGGTCTTGGGGAATTCCAGGCAGACTGTACTGAGTACATGTCAGTGCCTTATTTATTTTTTGATCCTTTGCTTGGTTTATTCGAAAGTAAGAGACTAGGCAATCATAGCTTGTGATTTGCCTGCCCTGCGAAAATGGGTTGCTGTGTTACACATGAAGGACTTCTAAAAGTGTTTTGTGTATACTTTGCCTGTCCATACTTGCTCATTTACTGCAGGAAAAATTATGTATCTCTATGCCTTGCACCCAGAAAGCTTAGCTGCCCCCCTTCATCTGCTCTTTCTGCCTCCCAGTAGCCAGTATGGGCATTCTTCATGCTTTTTGGCTCATAGCAAATCCATCCCCTATCCTGTGTCAACCTTGTGCCATCCTTGCCCCTGTGAATTCCTTATTAGCCTGGCATCTCTTTACAATGCAAATTAATGCTGTAATGCTGTGGTGCTACATTTTCCTAATTGATGAAGATTTTTCCAATATACTGTAAATGATATTTGTCAAATCTTACAATAAGTGCACTAAATCAGAATTTTGGCATAAGCAGGGATCAGGTAGATCTAAACATTTCTTGAAAAACCTAACCAAACGGCATAAAACCATTTCAATTTTATTTTCACCTTTTGATCACTTTGTGGTGTGGATGCAGCATACTATATACATTGGAATAGGAGCTAAACAGTCAAAATTGTTTGTCCTACCAAAACAAATCAATCAAAACAACAAGCACCATCTTTTATACAGGTATATGTACCCAAGTCAGTTTCCTCATTTTCACATTCTAGAGGTCAGCAGTCAAATATGTGATGCTAGAATTGATCTAAAAATGAAATCATTTTTTTCAAGAAGATTTTTTGTATTGATAAACACCAGAGTTAATTCACACCAAACATGTTCAATCAACTTCACTTATTGGTTATTTTTTTTCCCTGGTACACAAAGCTCTGCACTTAGATTTAGAATAATCCATCATGTCCTTGTGATAATCATCTAATGATATGCCTACTGGGGCAACTTATAGAAAAACCCTGAAATGTAGCTTCACAGCCTTATGGGTACATGGTCAGAAAAAAATATCTGGGATCTAGCAACACTTCAAAACACATGCTGTTCTGTCAAAATGGTAATTAAAAGATGGAACACAGTTTACAAGTACGAAGAGTATTTAATTACATCAATTAGGCACCCTTGGAGCCATACGCAAAAAATTTTCTTTTACATAGTATCTGTATAAAAGGAATAAGCTAATCCAGCAGCCAAAGCTTTCAGCATTTTCATTGCTAGGAAAAAAAATTAATAACATCTTTTCAATTAATTTGCTAAAAAGTCTAAACTTATTAATGACCCCTTGTGTCAAATGACTCAAAATGCATAAAGTGCATTATTAGTAGAAAGAAAAAATAAGATAAATTAGAAATAGCTGGATGCCACAAAAGAGCAAGCCATAAGCTGCTGTTTGCTTTCAATTTAAACAGCACAGAGTGAGTCATCCATTTAAGGAACATTAAAATTAGAGGAGAAGCAGCAACATAAATACGCCTCCTAGCACACCGATGTGATACAAATATGCTTGTGAAAATGTGCTAGACGCATTTATTTTCAGAGTCAGTAAAGGATGAAGGAGAGCTGAAGACTGTCCTGTCAGCACAGGCAAGAGGAAGGAGGCCTCACCAGATGAAATACCTGTCCTCTGTAGAATAGTCTCGCTTGTACTGGATCTAACACATACAGGTGCTGGTCATAAAATTAGAATATCATGACAAAGTTGATTTATTTCAGTAATTCCATTCAAAAAGTGAAACTTGTATATTAGATTCATTCATTACACACAGACTGATGTATTTCAAATGTTTATTTCTTTTAATGTTAATGATTATAACTGACAACTAATGAAAGTCCCAAATTCAGTACCTCGGAGTATCAATTAAGACCAATGCAAAAAAAGGATTTTTAGAAATGTTGGCCAACTGAAAGGTATGAATATGAAAAGTATGAGCATGTACAGCACTCAATATTTAGTTGGGGCTCCTTTGGCCTGGATTACTGCAGCAATGCGGCGTGGCATGGAGTTGATCAGTCTGTGGCACTGCTCAGGTGTTATGAGAGCCCATGTTGCTCTGATAGTGGCCTTCAGCTCTTCTGAATTGTTGGGTCTGGCGTATTGCATCTTCCTCTTCACAATACCCCATAGATTTTCTATGGGGTTAAGGTCAGGCGAGTTTTCTGGCCAATCAAGAACAGGGATATCATGGTCCTTAAACCAGGTACTGGTAGCTTTGGTACTGTGTGCAGGTGCCAGGTCCTGTTGGAAAATGAAATCTGCATCTCCATAAAGTTCGTCAGCAGCAGGAAGCATGAAGTGCTCTAAAACTTCCTGGTAGACAGCTACGTTGACCTTGGACCTCAGAAAACACAATGGACCAACACCAGCAGATGACATGGCACCCCAAACCATCACTGACTGTGGAAACTTTACACTGGACCTCACGCAACGTGGATTCTGTGCGTCTCCTCTCTTCCTCCAGACTCTGGGACCTTGATTTCCAAAGGAAATGCAAAATTTACTTTTCATCAGAGAACATAACTTTGGACCACTCAGCAGCAGTCCAAAGGCGAGACGCTTCTGATGCTGTCTCTTGTTCAAGAGTGGCTTGACACAAGGAATGCAACAGCTGAAACCCATGTCTTGCATACGTCTGTGCGTGGTGGTTCTTGAAGCACTGACTCCAGCTGCAGTCCACTCTTTGTGAATCTCCCCCACATTTTTGAATGGGTTTTGTTTCACAATCCTCTCCAGGGTGCGGTTATCCCTATTGCTTGTACACTTTTTTCTACCACATCTTATCCTTCCCTTCGCCTCTCTATTAATGTGCTTGGACACAGAGCTCTGTGAACAGCCAGCCTCTTTAGCAATGACCTTTTGTGTCTTGCCCTCCTTGTGCAAGGTGTCAATGGTCATCTTTTGGACAACTGTCAAGTCAGCAGTCTTCCCCATGATTGTGTAGCCTACAGAACTAGACTGAGAGACCATTTAAAGGCTTTTGCAGGTGTTTTGAGTTAATTAGCTGATTAGAGTGTGGCACCAGGTGTCTTCAATATTGAACCTTTTCACAATATTCTAATTTTCCGAGATACTGAATTTGGAACTTTCATTAGTTGTCAGTTATAATCATCAATATTAAAAGAAATATACATTTGAAATACATCAGTCTGTGTGTAATGAATTAATCTAATATACAAGTTTCACTTTTGAATGGAATTACTGAAATAAATCAACTTTGTCATGATATTCTAATTTTATGACCAGCACTTGTACAGTCCATATTTGGAAGGTGGAAGGAGACTGGAGTACCTAAAAAAAACATTCAAATTGCACACAGTTATTTAATGTGTGCCAAATAATTGGAGACCCTAGAATTAACCAATGTACATGTGGCAAAATAGCAATCCACAAATCGAACAGTTCGATCCGTGATGGTTATTAGCTTTGAAGAACAACACACGACACCCTTCTCACCTCTATAGGCTGACCAAATTCCTTCGGGTTTCAGAAGTTAAGCCTGCTGCACTGCCTCTCTGCTTTATTGTTAATTGTTGTTACCACCTACCAGAAATATGAACGTGATAGTTTTTCTTATTTTTAAATACACAATTTATTTCATCCCTAATTTGACAGTTAATAAAAACTGAACAGTGTGGCAGAGCAGAAAGGAATCAGAATGATGCCCCATGGCTACACATTTCCTTTTTTGCTGTAAGTTTTCATCCTTTTTTTTTTTTTGTATCAGTATGCGGCAACTGCTTCAGCGGCACGTCTCTAGACACTGCAATTTTGTTCTGAAGTGCTTCTCTTCCACCTACTCAGCTCTATGACATGAGAGTCAATTTCAAATAAGCTACATGCCCATTTGCAGAAGATCATTTATTATAAAAGATTCATTTTATGAATTACTTGTATGGGCGATGCTCAAGTAAACAACCTAGCAGCCAGAATGGAAAAATGCTGACAATACAACAGACCAAGGTTCCTATTTGCACATGCCCTGACTGATTCTGAAATGGTTGGTCTTTTCAGCATTTCCCGCTGGCTGGCATATCATTAGCAAACGTATGGCACAGTTTCACACCGCGAAAAAGAATGAAATTACTTTGAGCGTATCAAAAATTTTGATTTATTTATTCTTTGCAGTTTCTGCTTCTCACAATCATTAACAGCCATACAATACTGCCTGGCAGCACTGTTTCCATACCTGGGAATCTGTTGAAGGTATGTGTGAGGCTCCAGTGGTTGAAAAACGAAAAATGTGCACAGATCTCTGGGTCTTCGATTTACATCTTCTTTTAGAGTACACAAGAGATGCTATTTAGCTCACACAATTTGCAGCAAAAGTCACTTATATTGCTGGCATTACAATACACAGGAGCAAGATTCATAAAATGAGTGTTGTAAAATAAGGTAAGAGAGTCAATTAATTACAGGCACAGGCTGATCAAACATGCAACTTCTGGCACCATTGACTGTTCACGGCAGTTAAAGGGCTGTGTGTGCCGGCAAACAGGATGGCAGCAGCCTCACCTGCACACAAACATCCATTCCAAGACACTTTTTCTTTCAATGTGAAGTTTTTTTTTGTCTTTCATTACCTTTCTCATAACTTCACTCATTTGTCTTTAAAATATAAGATTCACCATCAAAATCTCTCAGACTACAAACTTTGCAGCACTTCCTAAAGTTTAAGAAATTAAAGATGACCTAATTTAGGAAATACTCATTTTATCCCCTATGGGGGTGCTATGGAGCCATATGCCAATACACCCACACTCATGTTTAAACTGTGCCACTTTCATGGTGTCAATAAACCCAATAAAATGTTCCTGAAATTAAAATGCGCCACAGAAACAACCTAGCGCTCGGGTGCTAACAAACATCAGTCTCATATGTCATGGCACTACGCAACAAACATAAACAAGAAAAAATACCCTAATTCTTATATTTAGTATGGGGAGAATCACAGTGGAGGAAGTCATCAGTGGTAGACCCCTGCTTCAGATGACAGAATGTTTTAGTAATAAATATGACTATATGACTACACTGCTACCCGCACTATAAGAAGGGACTGGCTATCATTTGACTTAAGCCCTGCTACAATTTTCCAGTATAGCACTGCCTTTCAAATGTCTAATATTCAACTAAAATTATTCTTGCTTGCAAAAGGAGCTAACCATTTTTGACCTTGACCATTGGCTGAGCTTTGTATCTGAACTTAAACTTTAAACACTATATATAGCTTGATATGTCAGATCTCATAGCCATACTCTATCTGAAATTATTTTACTGGATGCCGGGTTCTTAATCACTTAATCAGAAAACTAAACTGAACTGAATCGATTTCTGTCCAGATTAATGTCTAGTGAAGTTTTTGTTTTCCTTTCCTCCATTATTATCTTGCTTTATTAAACTTAATACGGTTCTGCGATTTCAGTTTGAACATCTGTATGATATTATGAGGTTGCCCTTTGAAATGGGTGTTGTATAAGTAAGAGTTGAATTAAATGAAATAGCAGAAATATTACATTGAAGAAATAAACATATATTTCTCATTCTGTCAGTCAATTTTAAACCTCTCATCCTTGGAGGGCGAAGTTCCAGAGAAACAATGTCCAGCAACTTTTGGGAAAGATATAGTCTCTCCATAATGTTATGTGTATGCCTCTAATGCTCTGTATTGTCCAATATATCCAGGGGACATTCTCACTAGATAACCTAACCAAAATATCTGTCTGAACTTAATCTACAACACCAACAGCTTAAATTTTACTGATGCTTGGGATTCTTAAGTTTGTCATCGCAAAGAGGTTATCAGCTTAGTAAATGAACATCATTTTGGCCTTCTGTTCCTTAATGTTTACCTCACACCCCAAAAGACTTCATCCTCACTAGTATAATGCAAGCCACTCTCATTTATATGATGCCAGTTCTCATCCTGGCTTCTTCACGTTGAGCTAATATCTTCTGTATACCTCAGGTTATCATACAGTCCAGTCATATCATACTCCAGGTCCACAAGAAGCAGAGAGAACTGAAAAACCCCTGGAACCACTCATATAGCAGTTCAAATATAAGTTAGTTAGTGGTTGCATGTATGTGGACACGTATGAGTGTGAATGAGTGAATCCCACAATGGACTGGTGCTCATCCAGGGCTGGTTCCTACCTCATGCCCACTGCTGCTGTAGTAGGTTCTGGCTGCTCACAACCCTGAATTGGTTTAAACAAATTTGAGTATATATTATGTTACAGTCTATTCTGCATTAGCCAGGGAAAACCAGGAATAAAAACAGCAGTCAACAACTACTGAAAACCTCATTGCACACGACTTTCTACTTGTTCTTTTAAAGGCTAATAATGAATACAGCATGGCCCCTCAGATATGTTACCTTAAGCGAATGTTTACAACTATTTTTCATTTTCTTTCAGAATTGATTTAAAAATTTGTTTGATAAAAGGCACCACGTTACAGTATTTCAGCAACGTAAATGTCTAACATTGATCCTATTGATCCCACAATTAGATGCATTAAGTAACTGCGTACAGCTTTGGAATGAAAACCAAAAAATGCTTTAGCATTCACAAACCAAAACTGAACACACAATCAAGGAAGATCATGACCTTTGCTTGGCAAACCAGGAACTGAATGGGCTGAGCTACAAAGTATCTAATTTTATCACTTAAACTCATCGTCCCTCTGCATAGTTTTAGAATCACTATTTTAGATAGAAAGGTGGCACTGCTGCTTGACAGCTCCAAGGACTGTGGTCCAGTTCTGTCGAGTTTGTAAATTCTCACCATGACATCACAAGTTTTTTCTCCTGGTACTATGTCCTACATTTCAGGATGTGTATGTCAGGCTGACTGACAACTTTATATTGGCCCAGTGTCAATGAGTGAGGTGTGTGCATGAGTATCTGTGATAGACTGGTGACTGCACAGTAAAAGCATTCTTCCATGCCACAACTCTCTCATGGATAAAGGAGATTTACAAAAAGGATGGTTAGATGCAATGTATATAATTCTATTCAAGGAATAATTTAAAGATCATTTCCTCTCACATCCCTAAGATATTCAAATTAGGTTAACTGGCAGCTGTAAATTGGTCCAGAATGAATGAAAGTGGGTATTTGAATTAATGAACCCTGTGATGTACTGGCATCTCTGCTTTG
Organism: Erpetoichthys calabaricus; assembly: GCF_900747795.2. Lineage (NCBI taxonomy): Eukaryota > Metazoa > Chordata > Cladistia > Polypteriformes > Polypteridae > Erpetoichthys > Erpetoichthys calabaricus. Next base: position 120,742,475 of record NC_041398.2, read on the forward strand.
GAAGCAGTGCTGCCAGGATAGGCTCCCCTCAGTGCTCTAAATGAAGAACCTGATCTCAGAAAAATCAATAGATTTTAATGTGGGCTATGTTTAAACAAATTTGTAAATATAGCAGAAGCAACCACTCTTTAGATATGTCAGAAAGTCTTACTATATAATTCTGTATATGGACTATTCATGAAGCAGTGAGCACTGATCCTGAAGACCTGGTTATAGACTTACTTTTGATTGTTCTGTTTTAGTTACATTCTGGCTAATTGACATATAATTCTAGTTACCTATAATGTTGAAATAATTATTGTCAAACTCAGGTGTTTGGTCTAGAAGCAAAAAGGGATATTTACAATATGACAAGTGATGATGTAAAAAAAGGGCCCTCTCCTCTTTTCTCTATTCACCTCCTGAGTAGACCCTATCATCAGTACCTGTCATTCTGTCCAGAGGACCACATGGTATCAGCTAGAATCAAGACATGTCTCTCTGATATTGCAATCTGGATAAACTAACATTATCTCCAGCTCAACCTGGCAAAGAGAGACCATCTTGTTATTCCAGTTTGTCAGGCTGTTCAGCCTATCTCATTAACACTAACACCCGCCACGTTTGTTCACAAACTTGGGGTAATGATTAATGACCAGCTGTATTTCACTGACCATACTGCACCAATCTCTCAATATCCACGAAATATACTGTATCAGAAAGAGTATATAGCACAACTCCTACTTGAGGCTTTGGTCTTGTCATGTCAGCACTACTGCAACTCTGCTGGCAGGAGGCATGTGTCATCAAAGTGCTGCAGATGATTCAAAATGGAGTGTCATGTCTAGCGTTCACCACACTGGCTACCCGCCAGTGCACATTTTAAGTTCATATCCTTGATGACCGCCTAGCAGGGGTACTCAAAGTTTTTGAATGCCAGTCCACATTCAGTTAGCCACCAACTATCGGGGTCCGCTATAGCCAGGTTTACCGTGTAGGTCTGTAGGACTGTAGGTGTAGGTCTGTAGGAGGCTAGTAATAGATTCAACGCAAATGATAAAATTTTTACAGAAGACCAAGACATGCACAAAACATGGAAAACAATTCAAAAAAGTCACATGACTACTTGCAATTAACACACCAATTACAACAGTTAGTACATAAATGATTGTCACTCAGTGTGAAGTGTGGAACTGTTGTTTCGATTTCATAATGGCAGCATAGTTCGGTGAGTAACCAGTCAGTGCAATTCTTATTGCATTCCTGAGGTTCTGGTCGGTAAATACACTTCTATGTTTCGTCTTGATAGTGTTCATAGTGGAGAATGCACACTCACAAGAATATGTTGAACCAAACATAGTGAGCACGGAAATCGCCAGTTTCTTTGCAGCAGGATACTGAGAATCTGGAACAAACTTTGACCAAAAAATTGTTATGCCGACTTCGTTCAATTTTGCTTTCAAAACGTGAGAAGCTTGCAAATCAACTGCTTCCATTTGCAACAGTGACAGGTTTGAGTCCATTCACCGTCAGGCTGGACAATGAAAGGATCAGCAACAAACAAAAACACAGGCTTCAGTTTTTTAAAATCCTTAAAATGTTCATCAAACTCGACCTTCAAATGATGTAGAAATGTGGAAATCAACTGAAAATATGCCTGTTGATCAGCTGTCATGTAGCTCTTCAGGTTTGGGAAATGCAGCATCTTGCCACCTTCCATGTCATTGATGAAAATGCTGTTTTGTTTCAAAGGCACAACATTTTTCTTGCAATTCGACAACGGTTTTGTCTGCACCCTGAAGTGACAAATTCAGTGTATTTATATGTCCCATAATATCAACAAGAAATGCCAGTAGTGCGACCTTGTCACTGTCTTGAATAAATGTTAAAAATTCTGCAGCTTCTTTGTATTCAAGGACTGCAGGAAGTCAGCTACATCTTCACGGAAATTCCAGAACCTTTCCAACACACGACCCTTGCTTAACCATCTGACGTCATTGTGAAGCAGCAAATCTCCAAATTCTGCAGACATCTCTTCAAGAAAAGAACGAAACAGACGATGCTGCAGAGACGAATTACATCGTAAAAAATTCACTAATTTCACAAGAGTTGACATCACTTCCGCCAGTTCGTCACAAAGTTTTGAACAGAGGGCAGACTGATGAATGATGCATTGATAAGCAACAAGGGTGGGCTGAAGTGCCTTCATATGAGTGACAAGTCCTCTATCTTTACCAGTCATTGCTGGTGCCCCGTCTGTTGTAAGGGAAACCATTTTTGTTACATCCAATCCAGCTGCGTGCATAAACTGCGATAATGCTGAAAACACGTCCTCACCGCGGGTCTGTTTTGCTAGCGGTAGTAATGTCAGAAACTCTTCAACAAAATTATGGCCATCACAAAATCTTGTGAACATACAGAGTTGAGACATGTCAGTTTTATCAGTGGATTCATCGCACGCGAGAGCAAACAATTCAGCCTGTTTAAGATCTGATATTAACTGACCACCGACCACATGTGAATTTCCCATTGGGATTAAAAAAGTATCTATCTATCTATCTATCTATCTATCTATCTATCTATCTATCTATCTATCTATCTATCTATCTATCTATCTATCTATTGTCAGAAAGGTCATCTGCACGACGACTAGCAGTACTGTCTGATAATGGTATCTGCTGAATCAGTTCAACACACTTTTTGTCGCTAAACAGAACCGAAGAAGCAGACATCATGCATTCTTTAACAACCTCTGCATCAGTAAATGCTTTCTTATGTCTGCCAAGAACCCAAACAATGTGTAGCGAAGCTTCTGTAACATTTGATTGTGTGGTGGTCGCTTTCGTCATCAGCGATGAACTCGCTACCAACAACGACTTAAGGGCGTCGATCTTATGCGAACGGAGCTCTGACTTTGGTGGATAATTCGCATTGTAAAAAAGACCAAAAAATGCCAGTAGACCAAACGCAAATTTTATATGCCAAACAGTTTTCAAAAATGCCAGATTTCAGTTATTTGGCATAAAAAATGCCAGTTGGCAACCCTGCTACAGAGTAAATAATAAAACAACAATAATTTTGGTGCTTTTATATTCGGACTTTTGACTTACGCAGAAGACAGTCGCGGTCCGCCAAAAACGTCTTGGCGGTCCGGATTGTGGACCGCGGTCCGCCGTTTGAGTACCCCTAGCCTAGAGAGTAGCCAATGGGTCATCAACTATATATATTTAGACATTTGTGAGGTCCTATGCTTCTTCTTCACTTGGTCTACTGATGAATAGCATCTTGTGAAGCCAAAATTTCATTCCAAACTCTTTTTATTTGTAATTCCTAGGTGTTGGAACATGCTGCTCACCTCTAATCAAAATTCTGACTCACTCAATAAGAAGCGTTTGAAGACTCTCTTGTTTGGTGAATTTCTGCCTATCTGATTTGAGTTGTTAGGGTTTTTGTTAGCTTGTATTTTCATTCTGAGCTCTTCGCTTGTAATATGCAACTTGGTAACACCGTCTTGTGACACTTCTTCCAAAACAGTCCTCTAGAGTAATGTTTACTTGATTATCTTGACCTCTTTTGTGAGTTACTTTGATTAAAGTGTATGCTAAGCAAATCAATCTAAACATAAAAAGACATGGCATCTATACAAGTGTATACTGTAAATGCAAAGAATGAAATTAGTCCACTTTTGTTACATAAAGCACCAGAAAGACAAAAATACTACTTGATGGTATGGGTGACCCCTAGCCTGAGAGACAGAGGGTGTTGTATAAGGATTGTGGCATAGACAAGTTTTGTGACTGCCTTGGGAGCATCCTTTCTTCTGGTGCACATGAGCTGAATGTTGGCCTGTGTCATAGATAATCTGGAAATATACTGTACCTGTGAACAATTAAATATTTAGGGGGGAACTCCAACTTGTTGTAGATAATCAACTGTTCAAAGGGAGACGAATATGTAAAAACATGTTCATTCAAACAATTAAATGCTGGATTTCACTCCCCAGAGCTATTAAATAGGGCACTGCACTTGTAGTGTTCCCTAGTTACTCTGAAGCCATCAGATTTTGAAAGGAAATTCTATGCATACTCTTACCAAAGTAAATATTAATGCTATCAACCTTAATATTGCACATATTTTAATTAGTTAAAAAAGAATACTGTAACATAGCGGTTATCACTGTAACTGCACAACTCCTCAGTATTAGTTTGAAAATCAGCCCAGGTACTGCCTGTGCTTAATTTGAATGTTCCTTCCATATCTGGGTCATCTCCCTCCATTATTCGAAAGACATGCAGATGCAGATTAAGTTAAGTGATAACATTAGCCTGATTCAGTGATTACATTGATTAACTTGGATAAGCAGCTTAGAAAATAGATGGACAGAAACATTGTGTAAAGGTTAGAGGAAATTACAAACTTGGATCTCTGTATTTCCACTATGTAAACTCAACAAGTTACTTGCTGTCAAAATTTTCGAGAAGGCAAGAAAAACAAGGCTCAGGTGTGTAAGTTATTTGGATGAATCCATTAATGCATCATATTCCTGGTCTTAAGAGGAAGGCTCCTTCCTATATACCCCCAGGAGAATGGAAGGCATCTATTGGTTTAGCGAAGTCCATTTTCAAGACAAGTGATTTCCTCATTCTCTCAATAACTATCATAATGCACTGATGAAATCAACACTGTCTTTTTAATGACCTTGTACTTTGAGCTATACGTAAAGTGCACATTTGGTGTTTGTTAAGTGGGTCTTCTTCTTCTAGCATAAGCTGTTGCGTTTGCTCATTTGTCCAGAGGAAGCACATCTATTATTCATATTTTTGTACTCTACTCTTTTACCCGTGCCATCCTGAGTGCACCAGAAATGTTTCATCCGAGCCCCACCTTATTCATAAAAAAAACAAGACACTGACTGCTTACCACATTTCCCAATGAGTGCTTCTTGCTGCTGTGGTCTTTGTACAGTCTGGAGATTGCATTAAAAAAATAAACAGCTGTTTAATTAGAACAAATGCTATGGATAATACAAAGCAAGTTCAGCATTGGATCTTGAGGGAATAGAAAAGATTACTAAAGTACAGTATTCGCCTTAAATTATTAATTCACAATACAGGCAAGCTCTCAGAAAAGGTAGGAAGGCAAGTATTTTTTTTTAATTTTCTTTTCTTGAAAGCATTTTCCAGTCATTTTCACATTCCAAACATTACACCAGGATGATGGTGAAAAAAATATTTCAAAATAAAAAAAAATACAAATTCTGAGGATTATTTTTCAGGCGAAAAAGAAGAATCTAAAATTGGTGGTAATATAATTAGTAGCTGTTTGCATTTATTGCTTCTGTAATAATGTGAAACAAACATACACTCATCAACAGCTAATCAAGCTCTGCACCTTCAGAACCCAGGAGCTCCAGTGGGAATACAGGGTAAGACTGTGTGGTGTGTAAATTTATAATTAAAACTCAACCTCACATTCCCATCCAAAAACTAGGCCCCCATTATTCCCCGGCATACACTCAGTCTTTGATCTATTTCATTTCTTTTCCCAAAACTCTATCATGCAACTGATTATAAAACCTAGTCATATAATGCCAACAACAGGTTTTTTTTGGTTTTTTTTTTTTTTGCATTTCTAGAATCTACGGGAAGGGCAACCTACAGTAAGTCATGGATGCTCAGATGAAAGAAATAAATTATTTCAAGTACTGTTTTTTTGTATTATTGTATTTTAACATAAGCAAAGGTAGTTAGTTATAAGTATAGTATGCAACATGGTGGTAACTGAGGAGAGGCAAACAAATTTTTCATTACTTCCCAAATCATAGAGCAGAAATAAAAACGGACCTACACTTAATGCATAAAGTAAATGTGTCACAAAACTAAGCCAGAAGGTAACTTATGTGATATAACTGAGTTAACCCATTTACTAAACAAACTAAAGGAAACACCTAGGTACATTGTCATCATAAAGCTTTTGGGCTTCAGTGCACTTTGGCATTGATTCTGCGGGCATCAGGAACTGTATTGAAGAGAAGCAACAACATTCTTCAATAAGAAATTCTGTCATTCAGTGTTTTAATAAGGGTGGTGGAAAACACTCACTCAGGAGAATCTCCTGTAATGGCTTAATAGGTTTCAGAGCCTGTAACTGAGAAGGCCATTTGTTTGACATTTGGTTTAAAACATTATCCTCTTCAAACCATTCATAGATAGAGATATAGATAGATACTTTATTAATCCCAAGGGGAAATTATAATAATAATAATAATAATTCATTACATTTATATAGTGCTTTTCTCAGTACTCAAAGCGCTATCCACAATCTTCCATAGTCTCCTTACAGGAAATTCACATACTCCAGCAGCAGCATATTGATAAAAAACAATATTAAATTAAAGTCATAAAAATGCAGGTATAACAGACAATAACTTTGTATAATGTTAACATTTACCCCCCACCCTGAGTGGAATTGAAGAGTCGCATAGTGTGGGGGAGGAACGATCTCCTCAGTCTGTCAGTGGAGCAGGACAGTGACAGCAGTCTGTCGCTGAAGCTGCTTCTCTGTCTGGAGATGATACTGTTTAGTGCAGGGGTCTGCAACCTTCACTATGAAAAGAGCCATTTTGCCCCCCCTTCCTCCAAAGAAAAATAGTCTGGAGCCGCAAAACATAACACAGCTTATAAACTTTTAAAAGTTTTAATCTTTTTTTAGATTTTACTTGTTACAACCACGGAATACAACAAACAGAAGTGCAGTGTGCATGTGTAGGCCTACTTTGAAATAAATTAAACTGAACTATGCAGGCCTATTTGGGTCCTTCCTATACCTGTGTAAAATTAAAATAAAAACTAGCCCACTTTAATACAGTATAAATAAAACATTTAGCTGTAGCTTAGCAGCTTTAAAAAAGTAAACATTAAATTCCATTTCAGTGTGCTGAATCAACTGAAGCACCTGAACATACAAAAAAACCTACATCAGCTCCGGGTCCGAAATGAATGTGTTTTTTTTTCTGAAAAATAATAGCATATTAAATGCTATTGTTCTCACCTGTTTAATGTGACTTCTGTTCATGAAGTTCGCTGCTGATCATCTCTATGTCGGGGCTGTACGATGTGACTTTGACCTTCACACAGGACTGCAGGCTCTCATGTGTGAGGCAGGAGCGATATTTGGACTTTATGAAGTTCATGCTTGAGAAAACTTGCTCACATAAGTATGTTGAGCCAAAGATGGACAGGACTCCAAATGCATATTTTTTTCCTGTTCATATATGTTTTGGGAATGGCACTCCACGTGTCGAAAAAAAATTTGTCGGGTTTGGGGAGGTTTTCAATATCACTCCATTTGTGCTCTTTAGCGAGAGTAGCCTTCTGACGGGTGACTTCTTCAAGATCCGCTGTCAGGCATTTGAACTTGGACACCCATTAATCTTTATCTGCTATGTCGTCCAGTTCAATTTCTAGATCAGGCTTACTCCTGTGAATGCGGATGTGTTCAGCAGGGATGCGTCGATGTCCAGGGGTGTGACAGGGAAGGAGAGAGTGTTTTTTTCCGTTCCATACTCACTGAACCTTTCTCTAAATGCAGCTTGCATTTTCTGAACAATTTCCCGTTTGTTTTTAAAGTCGGAGAATAGATGCTCTGATATTTTTATGAACGATTTTTTCATGTATTCTCCGTCTGTGAACGGCTTACCCCTCCTTACGATCTCTTGAGCTGCCACAAAACCAGCAGCTGTAGTTGACTGTGTAGAAGTGATCCACTTTTTGAAAGTATGTTTGCTCTGTTCAGCTTTCCGTTGCAGTTCCGAAATTGCTCTCTTTCGCTTATCTTCACTTGGGTATTTTGAATGCTGAGTGCTTGTTTCGAAAATGTATTTCAACGTTACATTTTTTGTTGTTCGATAATTTATCGCCACATATTAAGCACACCGGTAAGCCAGCGTCGTTGGCGGTGAAGGCAAATGCTGCTGTCCACGCAGAATTAAACTCTCTAAATTAGATGTTAAAATGTATAACAGTAGTAGTCGTAAATAAACATATATATAAATACAACTTAAATTAAGAAATTGCCATTATTCATTTTCATGGTTTTTTTTTTTGTCAAGGCCAAAGGGAGCCACTACAAGGAGGCTGAAGAGCCGCATGTGGCTCCAGAGCCGCGGGTTGCCGACCCCTGGTTTAGTGGATGCAGTGGATTCTCCAAGATTGACAGGAGCCTGCTGAGCGCCTGTCGCTCTGCCACAGATGTCAAACTGTCCAGCTCCGTGCCTACAATAGAGCCTGCCCTCCTCACCAGTATGTCCAGGTGTGAGGCGTCCCTCTTCTTTATGCTGCCTCCCCAGCACACCACCGCGTAGAAGAGTGCGTTCGCCACAACCGTCTGATAGAACATCTGCAGCATCTTATTGCAGATGTTAAAAGACGCCAGCCTTCTAAGGAAGTATAGTTGGCTCTGTCCTCTCTTGCACAGAGCATCAGTATTGGCAGTCCAGTCCAATTTATCATCCAGCTGCACTCCTATTTATTTATAGGTCTTCACCCTCTGCACACAGTCACCTCTGATGATCACGGGGTCCAAGAGGGTCCTGGGTCTCCTAAAATCCACAACCAGCTCCTTGGTTTTGTTGGTGTTCAGGTGTAGGTGGTTTGAGTCACACCATTTAACAAAGTCCTTGATTAGGTTCCTATACTCCTCCTCCTGCCCACTCCGTATGCAGCCCACGATAGCAGTATTGTCAGCAATCTTTTGCTCGTGGCAGGACTCCGAGTTGTATTGGAAGTCCGATGTATATAGGCTGCACAGGACCGGAGAAAGTACAGTCCCCCGCAATGCTCATGTGTTGCTGACCACAATATCAGACCTGCAGTTCCCGAGACACACATATTGAGGTCTGTCTGTAAGATAATCCATGATCCATGCCACTAGGTATGAATCTACTCCCATCTCTGTCAGCTTGTCCCTAAGGAGCAGAGGTTGGATGGTGTTGAAGGTGCTAGAGAAGTCCAGAAACATAATTCTTACAGCACCACTGCCTCTGTCCAAGTGGGAGATGGATCGGTGTAGCATATAGATGATGGCATCCTCCGCTCCCACCTTCTCCTGGTATGCGAACTGCAGAGGGTCGAGGGCGTGGCAGACCTGTGGCCTCAGGTGGTGAAGCAGCAGCCGCTCCATGGTCTTCATCACATGTGACGTCAGAGCAACAGGCCGGAAGTCATTCAGCTCACTTGGAAGTGATACTTTTGTGATTCATTGACTAATGGAACCCTGCTGATGGGTCATTGTCATCTGAAAAAATTACACTACTGTCTAAAAAAGTATTGCTCCATCACAGAAAAACATTCAATCACTTCACATTTATTTGCATTTATCTTGCACTCTAAGGGAATGGATGAACCTTACCATTTCAGGTAAGTTAATTCCCCACCACTGCGGTGAGCTGGCACCCTGCCCATGGTTTATTCCTGCCTTGCGCCCTGTGTTGGCTGGGATTGGCTCAAGCAGACCCCCGTGACCCTGTGTTAGGATATAGCGGGTTGGATGATGACTGACTGACTGACTAATTCCCACCATGGCCATTCACTATGGTAAAAAAGCAATTCTAAGCCCAGGGACTAGGCTCATATCTGCTACACATGTACTCATCTGACCAGATGGCTTTTTTCCTCTGCTTGTAGTGAGCAGATTGTAGATTTTTTGGTGTAATAAGCGATTTATGCCTTACTGCCAGCCACGGTATCTGTCATGGTGCAGGTAGATAGGCTGCTCCTTCCAAGTTGGATAATTGCAGGATTCAGTTAAAACCAGTCACAGAAGCTAAACATTGAGGATCACCTACTCTTATAAACACATGAATATCCATTCCTATCACTCCAATGTTATTACAGTATGTCTATATATGGGTTACCAATCATGAGGAGAATTTCAGGTAACAGTTTAGTTTCAGTACTGCAAAAATTCATTGATTACTCATTTACTACTATGAAACAAGACCTCAACAAAGGCTTCGTTTGGTCTTCCTGACACTTATAAAACATCAGGAGATAGGGCATTCATCCCTGTGCAGTGTGGAATATTGACATGATGGTAAAATTACTTGTTAATATGAAGAATTCACAGGTCTTTTACTAAATTATTTAATATCAAGAGAAATGTGCCTCAGTTAAGCCTCATCAGACCACTCCAAAGTGAAGTTTTATTAGTAGCTCCAGAGATGAATCCTTTACTGATGCTTTGTAAGTATTATGAAGACTCAAAGAAGCGTTTGGTAAGGTCTTGTTACATTCAGTAACAGTAAATGAGTAATAGATGCATTTTTGCATTACCTAAACTGAAGGGTTACCGAATTTGTTTTAAAATCCTTTACAAAATTATTACTCACTTCAGTTAAATTGTACTTTCAAGTACTGGCTCAGATTCTTACACAGATTTACTAATACAATGCAACTAAGTATATGATTGTATGGCATTCACAATACAGAAACATATATATCAAGAGGTTTAATTTTTTATAAAAGTTAATATTTTAAAAAGCAATATTAGAATGAGTATTTGCTGATATAGGAAATGATATAAGGCCAGCTAGCAACAAATGAGAGGGAAAGTCACATCTCTAGTTAATAGCATCTCTGCAGAAAATAAACCTCTGGGGATCCATGATCCTCTATACAGATACAGGCAATATCAGAATTTTTAGCCCTAGGCCAACAGACTGCCCTCCCCCTGCTTGGCACTCTACAATTTCATAAACACATGCCGAACTCCACAACATTATAAACATTACACATAAAATAAGATGGAATAAGATGGCCTGGTGTTGTGACAATAACCACGGAGAGCGCCCTATCACTATTGTCATTGTGTACCTCCAGGACATACTCACTGTTCATAAATCCATAGATCTTCTGCCACTTAGCTGCCCAAAGACCAAAGCAACTCAACATAGAATGGATAATGCACTTAGCCTTTTGGCTCCAGTCTGTAAAGAAAGCCATCTGAATCTCTTAGGGCCTCTATTCCAAAATTATCAGATTATAATTTTTTTTTAATCTCTGTCTATCACTGCAAGCGTGTAACAGCAATTCCCTACATCAGGTTTCTTAATAAAATATCCCATTGTCAGTATATCTATGTAGTTGGTTTTATCTTATTTTCATTATTTTGTTAAGACCCTCTAATTATTAATTAGTGTGGATCACTTAAAGACAACACTGTAGTTTGGATCTGCTGCATGCTGGTCAGAGAGAGAGAGGTTAGAAGCACGCACTGATACAGTGCATTGCGGCATCCACCACATGACCAACCATCTCAAGATCCCAGATTAGGACCCAAGTGCAGCCATGCGACGGGTGACACCTCAGCACCACACTAGATCAGATGGAATGAAACAGTGTGAGGTTTTTTATGATGGCTGGAGTACCAATTCTGCCACCAACCCCCAGGTTTTTCCCTGCAGGCTGGAGGGCCTACTTGTAGGGATGGATGGAGATTAACATCATACCCAGGACAGATATGCATGCTGGTCAGTGTGAAGAAAATATTTTTTTATGTTTCCATCCAGTTTTATACATTTATATACACATAGATATTACTATTATAAAATAATGTCCCTGAGTCTCACCTTATATGGCTTAGCTTAGATCATGTGTTTAGTTTCTTAATAACTTTTCACAGACTATAGGATGATATACCTATATTCTGACTTTAGAAATGTTTATTTAAAAGAAATCCATAACATCAGACATTCAAGTAAGAATTTGACGTGACAATACTACTTCTATATGTAAACATAAAAGTTATCTGTGATTTAACCATTTCTTTCTTCTGTTTCAAAGCCATTTTGCTGTCTCAAAGGTATAAGTGGCACCCATAAAACATTAAAGTTGTAGTCAACAATATCATAATGATAAAATAAACAAATACTTTCTACATTACATAGTGCTTTTGTATTGTGGACACACTACTTTAGTATACTAAACCATAGTACAATTGCTCACATACTGTATATTTTTCATATTTGCAACATAGACAGCTTAAGAGAATTAGTCATGGTCACACAATAAGGTAGTTGGAATGACGGCAACTGTAATGTTTTGGTTTCAGGCCAAATATCTATGCCACTAGGCCACACCACCAGGTTACACAATGCATCATTAAGCAGCTCTTATATATACATTATATATATATATATATATATATATATATATATATATATATATATATATATATATATATATATATATATATATATATAGTTAGGTCCATAAATATTTGGACAGAGACAACTTTTTTCTAATTTTGGTTCTGTACATTATCACAATGAATTTTAAATGAAACAACTCAGATGCAGTTGAAGTGCAGACTTTTAGCTTTAATTCAGTGGGGTGAACAAAACGATTGCATAAAAATGTAAGGTAACTAAAGCATTTTTTTAACACAATCCCTTCATTTCAGGGTCTCAAAAGTAATTGGACAAATTAAATAACTGGAAATAAAATGTTCATTTCTAATACTTGGTTGAAAACCCTTTGCTGGCAATGACAGCCTGAAGTCTTGAACTCATGGACATCACCAGATGCTGAGTTTCCTCCTTTTTAATGCTCTGCCAGGCTTTTACTGCAGCGGCTTTCAGTTGCTGTTTGTTTGTGGGCCTTTCTGTCTGAAGTTTAGTCTTCAACAAATGAAATGCATGCTCAATTGGGTTAAGATCAGGTGACTGACTTGGCCATTCAAGAATTTTCCACTTCTTTGCTTTAAAAACTCCTGGGTTGCTTTGGCTGTATGTTTTGGGTCATTGTCCATCTGTATCATGAATCAATTTGACTGCATTTAGCTGGATTTGAGCAGACAGTATGTCTCTGAACACATCAGAATTCATTCGGCTGCTTCTGTCCTGTGTCACATCATCCGTGCTTGCTTTTTAAGATGTTCTTTAGCAAAGTCCAATCTAGCCTTTCTATTCTTGAGGCTTATGAGTAGCTTGCACCTTGCAGTGCACCCTCTGTATTTACTTTCATGCAGTCTTCTCTTTATGGTAGACTTGGATATCGATATGCCTACCCCCTGGAGAGTGTTGTTCACTTGGTTGGCTGTTGTGAAGGGGTTTCTCTTCACCATGGAAATGATTCTGTGATCATCCACCAGTGTTGTCTTCTGTGGACGTCCAGGTCTTTTTGCGTTGCTGAGTTCACCAGTGCTTGCTTTCTTTCTCAGGATGTACCAAACTGTAGATTTTGCCACTCGTAATATTGTAGCAATTTCTCGGATGGGTTTTTTCTGTTTTTGCAGTTTAAGGATGGCTTCTTTCACCTGCATGGAGAGCTCCTTTGACTGCATGTTGTCTGTTCACAGAAAAATCTTTCACATGCAAGCACCACACCTCAAATCAACTCCAGGCTTTTTATCTGCTTAATTGATAATGACATAACGACGTACTTGCCCACACCTGGCCATGAAATAGCCTTTGAGTCAATTGTCCAATTACTTTTGAGCCCCTGAAATGAAGGGATTGTGTTGAAAAAAAGCTTTAATTGCCTGACGTTTTTATGCAATCGTTTTGTTCATCCCACTGAATTAAAGCTGAAAGTCTGCACTTCAACTTTATCTGAGTTGTTTCATTTAAAATTCATTGTGGTAATGTACAGAACCAAAATTTGAAAAAAGTTGTCTCTGTCCAAATATTTATGGACCTAACTGTATATATATATATATATATATATATATATATATATATATATATATATATATATTATATATATATATATATATATATATATATATATATATATATATATATATATATATATATATATATACCTGTATATATAATTATATATATATATATATATATATATATATATATATATATATATATATATATATATATATATATATATATATATATATATATATATATATAATGACTTTAACAGTCTCCTTTCATAGTTTAACACCAGCACTGTATGAAAACCCTCACATTCATAAACAGATTTTAACGTTTTAAGGTTTAGTGCTTGTGTCATCATCTTGATATATTTACTGTGAGTTCCCCATTCAGCCTCATCACATCTCTTAGGTACAGCGGGATTATTTTTTCTTTACCCTGAAGTTGTTTTCACCAAAATGAAAGATCAAACATTTCTGGACTATACTTACATACATGAATGGGTACCTATCGTATATGGGTCACACACCTCTGAAGCTTATTTTAAAGTGGGTTTTTTTACTGTCTTTACAGCAGATCAACTGTTGCTATTTTACCTCCTTGCTCAGGAAACTGAAATATCTTGCCAGAAAACATCATAATAACAGTAATCTTCAATACAGTCTGTCTGAGCCTAGTGATCAGACTTCTAAAGTACATGGAAGACACCAGCAGTAAATCAACAAACTTTTAAAGTTCCTGCCAACACTCCCTACACAATATTCTGCTGCTCACTGGAGTTGCATGTTGTACACTCATATATTCCACCCTACTAAAGAAAACTATGCCCTTCCCTTATAATATAGCTTTAAATAGAAAACAGGACAACTTAGGTTAACAGTGAAGAAACTGTGGAGTTTGAAAGTCCTACTTGTGTTCCTTTCACAGTCTAAATCACAAAATGACTGAATTTGCACATTTGTATCCTGTGATGGATTTGTATCTCATCCCCTACCTCGAGAACACTCTTGCCAGGTTATGATTTTACTTCAAATCATCAGTTTATGTAATTGCATCTATTCAAATACTTTATATTTCAGCTGTGTGACTGCAATGATTCGATGGAGTATTGCAAGATTGGAATAACCTAACACTCCCAGGGATAAAAAATCTTCATTACAACTGAAAGTTCAATACACAGTTAAGGAAAACATTTTGTCTAAAAATATGATTTAAAAAAAATACTTTTTTGTCACAGAATAGTGAAAAAAAACCCTAGGGGTACACATTTATTTCTGAATATAAAATAAAAACAGGCTTACAATGTATATTTTCCTAAAATAAACAGAGGAAAGTCCAGATTTGCTAGCAGTGCTAATGAATAAGGTCTAAAGGACTAATAAGGTAACATTATCAAAGTAGTAAATGTAATTTAAGAAAGATTTCATTAAAATATTATCTGGGATAATGTGTAAACAAATTAGGTATTTTTGAGGCTATTTTGTGTTAAGTTATATCGAAATACTTTCATGTTGTAAGTTCAAGCTGTCTGTAGTGGGTTGGATTGGTTCCTGCCTTGTGCCCTGTGTTGGCTGGGATTGGCTCCAGCAGACCCCCGTGACCTTGTGTTCGGATTCAGCGGGTTGGAAAATGGATGGATGGAAATTCAAGCTGTACAGCTCAATGGTGCTGCAGTGGCTTCAGATTTTCATTCCAATCAATTGCTGATCTTTCTCAATTGAACCATTTCTATGTTTAAACTGTTAATCCATTAATTTACCAAAAGAATTTATTCATTTCTATTTGTAGTACTAGGGTGTTGTATCATGTTAGCCATTATGAAAGTAGTGAAAAGTCAAGCAAAATGACACCTTGCCTGAAGAAGGAGCCTGAGTTGCCTCGAAAGCTTACATATTGTAATCTTTTTAGTTAGCCAATTAAAGGTGTAATTTTGCTTGACTTTTCACTACATTTCTATTTGAAACAATATGTCCAAGCTTACTTAATCCTGCACATGAATCCATTTTGAATCTTTCCAAAACAAGTTTATAAAGTAAATTTATGGGAAGGCTCCATGCCTCAACCATCGCCATGCAACTAGTGGCACAGGTCCACAACATGGCCCTACACTGCACTAAAAGCTATAAATAACAAAAGCACTCAAACAACTCCTCTTAAAACCAACCCAAGCCCCCTTGTAAAACCAGGACATTAAAAGAAACAAGAACTTTTAAAATGACAATCAAATAATGATCCATTAAATCTCCATTAAAAAGTTAATTTCTTAAAAGTCCTCCTCCTGCTTGGGTGTTGTGGGTTCTTTAAAAAGTCAGGCACCTATCAAGCTTGTTGTTCTGTCTCCGATTCTTCAGTACCCATTGCTAGCTCATGCCACTGCTGCCACCATTGGTGAAGGTGCAGGGTGGCTCCTTGCTCCCTCTTCTATTATGGGAGTCTCCTGAACCTGACACTGTCAGTACCATAACCGAGATGAGCTTGGCAATACGTACAGTTTCTAAGTGACAGGTTCATTTTTACAGCACTGGGACAATGGAACAATATTTGAAATAACAATAATAAAACTTTAAAATCAGCACATTGCAGTACAGATGTACAGGAAAACTAACAGAAAAGTTTGCTGATGCTGAGTATTTTTCTTTTGGTTCTCTGAAATGCAGCAAAATATCTGATGACATCAGACTGGAGAACATTAATAAATGATCTTGTGCCGTTAGAAAAGAAGAAGGAAGCTGTACAGTTTGATGTAGACAAAGCTGCCATCCGCTCTAAGTCTAATGATTATTTCTATTTAATACAATACTCAAATGATCTATAGTGATTATTTATTTATAGGTTTTATAATATTTAAATGCTGTTTTGTTAACATGATGTAAGATAACATTCTCAAATCTACGTAACTCAGTTCAGGGTAAATGGGGGGCAGTAGACTATCCTTGCAGCACTGAGCTTTGGATGGGATGTCAGTGCAATGCCGGCCAGGGCTACTCATCTCACACCCATACTCACACACTCAATTATACTATATATAATGTTATTTAGTATAAATAAGTTTTACAATAATTAGACTGCACATATTAATGAAATTATCATTAACAAAAAGGCCTACTCCTGTTGTTAGATTTACTTAGCACATAAATCAACCAATAATGTGACATTGGAGCTCACCAATACAGAACAATATAAAGCACAGCAATGCTTAAAAATAAAATAAATATTACCACTGCATGAATCCATTTTACAAATGTGTAAGTCCAACTCAAGGTGCACTCCAGAGCAATGCTCACTCACACTGCACCAGTTTAGAACCATCAGTCAGCCTAAAACACACACACACCTTTTTGGTATGTAGTATCAAAAGAAAAATCAAAAGAAGGAATCAGAAGAAAACAAACAAAATTCACTGGAGGCATTGTGATATGGAAACTCATGAAGATGACTTTAAGAATAAGAATCTATTCAATTTATAATAAGATAACATTCATTGTTTAATCCAATTGAAGATTGAGCCAATTCCAGTAGTACCGGGCTGTAGGTAGGATTTAAACCTAGGTGGGATTCCAATCCATCACTGGGCCACTTATACCCAAAAAAAACAGAGCAAATGGAGAAAAACCCATGCAGACACAGGGGGCACAAGCAAACTCTACACCAAGACCAATCTGGATCATTATGCAACCACTCGCCAAAACACATGTATTTAAAATTGAAGTCATTCTGTAATATTGTATTACTTTTTTAAACCCCATACTGTCAACCAGATCACAAAGATATATTATAATTCCCAATAATTGTTATTCTGAAATAAAATACCTTTTGGGTAATTTAGTTATTCCAAGTGAATTAGGAATATACGAAAACAGAAACTTATTACACATGCATAACATTGTAGTATTATTAGCAAGAAAGATCCAACAGAGAAACTATGCAAAAGAGTGATTTGTCCATGAACTGAAACCAAATCTCTGAATGTGTGAACAGTTATGATAACTGTGCAACATCATTATATTTTAATTGCCTCTAAATAATTTCCCATACAATGCACTGAAAAGCCAGAGCTGTTGAAGTAATCGGTGAGTAGTACCAAGTTTTGCTTTGGGAGTCACATATATTTTAGTAGGATTGAAAGCACATTTTCCAATAATCTCTCAAGGCAAGTTTTTAGACAGTAAGTATCAAGAAAAGGGGAAATATATTGAATCTAAAAATGTTCAATCCAGTGAGAAAGTCTCACTTTAGTTGCACTAGTTGCACTGTTGTGGCCTCTTCTTACCATAACACACTACTTTTGCCACAGTGAGAGGCCTGCTAATCCTAATACTCTCCATGGCAGGATGATCTGATATCAGATCACTTCAGGTGCACAATGTGCTTACAGCTATAATGCATAAAAATATAACTCACCTGGTAGTAAGTCAAGAAAAAGTGGCAGATAGCTGTTTGTGGTATTATTAGCCTTAGCCTGGATAAAAACATTTCATATAGTACTATAGTCAAATAAATATTAACACTGGTAGAGAACAGAAAGACTATGGTGTCTGAGTTTCCCAAAAGAAGGAGCTGGGAACTGATACTATTTAGTAGAAATGTCACAAAACTATATAAAATGGATCAACAAGCTCAGTCTTAATCCAAATCCAGAATCCGAAGCAAATCACTTTGCCAAGTGGTTAGAATACATAGATAAGCATGTGTCACTAAGCATTACCTTTAACAACTTCAATAAAAATAAGCAAAGGGATCTCATGGTGTGAAAGCCCAAAAGCAATTGAGTCCAAAAAATATGAAACAACTGAAAGAATTGACAATACCTGTAGTTTGTTTGTTTTTTTAATTCACCCCATCTATTCATTAAAGATTGATCCTTTTTTCTGTAAGGATGTTATTATAATTATAACTTTTCTATACAGCATCAATGTGCTGAAACCCAGCTCCATTGTTTTGCATTTATCTACCATGTGCATATCAAATACATAAGACTGTCAAGCTTAACGTTGCTTTGGATGTAAGAGTGCCAGGAACCAAGTGAAAGCTCACTCAAGGACAGGCAGTCAATCAAACCTTATTTTATACAGTGCCTTTCGTTTCAAGTACAGTCTCATAACTCTTTCAAAGAAAAGCGTTACATTATAACAGCTCTTTATTGACCTTGTCTTCTGACAACAACCATTAAAAATCAAAGCACATCTTGCCATAGTGACTATTTATTTAGGACACTATATACTAAATGTGTAATGGGTATATGGTGTGTATACAGATAGTTATGTGTCTTGGACTCTCTATCTATCTATTGTGACATCTGAGTCTCTGTCTTGCAACCCAAAACAAGAGTCTGAGTCTCAGTACTTTAGCAAAACCAGCTTTATTCAGCTGGAAACAGGAACAGCACGGTTATTTATTTAAGCGGGATCTACGACTCTCCGACACAAAGACACAGCAAACAGGCAGGGTCATGGCCAGGTTAGTGGTCAAGTAATACTGTTCCCTGCATTTATAATGTTCCTTGAATCACCCTTTGAACACAGGCACTTATAGTGTGAACGTGGTCGGCTCGGATTTGTGTTTGCTGCGAGCCGCTGCAGCGCTGGGAGCCTGCGGTCACCTTGGCAACTAATAGGCTGTCTTCCACTGACGCGATGATTGAACTTTGGGATGCTCTTCGGCATGTTGTCCCATTGGAGGGAGTCCCAAAAGAGTTTAGAAACCTTACACTATCTATCTATCTATCTATCTATCTATCTATCTATCTATCTATCTATCTATCTATCTATCTATCTATCTATCTATCTATCTATCTATCTATCTATCTATCTATCTATCTATCTATCTATCTATCTATCTATCTATCATATAGTGCCTTCCAAATCTAATCTACTTACCTAATTATACAGCACCTTTCACACTTTGATAATTGGCATTAGCACAAAATGCTTTACAAATTAAACATTCAATCAGTCTCTGTATATGTGTGAGTGTGTGTGCGTGTGTGTGTGTGTGTGAGATGTGTGTGTGTGTGTGTGTGTGTGTGTTCAGTCCTTCCAAAAAATCAGATTTGTTAATTTGGCTTTGGAGATGCCAGAAAAGAGAGCCTGAGATACACAAGCAGGAGTATAGGCGCAGAAGAAATGCTGACAGTTGCCTTCAAAGATGGGAAGTATTCACAATAATACAAATTATGTTTTCACAGTAATGGGGGCCTGTCTACCATTGGTGGTAGTCAGAAAGAGGACAGGAGGTGAGCAAAGCACCTCAAAATGTCAGAGTCTGAGAAGCAGGCTTTACAGAGACGCATTCAAGAGAGGCAGAATCAGGCAAGAGAGGTCCAAACACACAAGGATACAGAGGAAAGGCATATGAGAAATGCTGAAGGTACACATAGGACAGAGACCATGGCTAGTAGTTTAATAACTGGGCAGCAAACAAAAGGAAACAGCATAAATTAAAAACTGGAACATCCATTTAAAAAAAGGCATCACAGAAAAGATGTATATTATACCTATGGGAATGAAGTTTCTCTAAAGGTGCACATATTCCTATTTTGTGTAACTATATTTATGAGTTTCAGCCCAATAAATCTGAGGTCTTTTAATTTTAAAAAATAAAATAATAACTCTTTCTTAATTTGGCAAGACACTGTTGTTACTTCTTTCTAAAATAAAATTACAGTCGCTTGCATATTATGTAAAAAAGGGTCAGGAATGCAAGAGTGCACAAGACCCTAAGATCTTGCAGCATGAACAACTGTTAAAAGTTGTTGTCGCTTGTGAAACAAGTTTATAGAATAAAAGTGCTATTAGCCGATGCTACAAATGGGTACATCTTTTTTTGGATGTGACATGGTCTCTTGGGAAACTTCTGCCATGTAAGGACTTGAGTAGGTCTGGCTGGTAATAGTAACTGCCAAGGGCAGTCTAAGGTGAAGAGTTTAATTGAATGACTTCCACTTTAATGTCTCTAAGTAGATCTCAGGGCTGTACCAAAAGAAGCAGGCCTGCTGGCCACAGCGGAGGAATATCTTCCACTTTACTGCTTTTCTGTTAGATACCCTCATCAGGGGGAATGGCAGGTATAACAGCAGCAGGACTCAAAAGGATCAAAAACACCAGAAAAAAAAAACGCTTTTATCATGCAATGCAATAACAGGACCAAGCTAATGACTTTGTGTAAGCAAGTGCATTATAAAAATGTTTCACTTGATAATGTATGGTCTTAACTCTCAGAGGAGCTGAATCAGGGAAGGTAGTGTAGTAGCAATTACTCTTGTTGAAGTGTAACAACAATCGTGTCAGAGGATCATGACGCTTTCGGCAGCATTTCACAGAGCTTTCTCTTAAAATGAGGTCAGTGCTGTACCAAAGTGGTGGACAGATTGAATAGTAGTCAGTGCGGACAGAGGAAACGGTGAAAGTAGAAACATGTGAGTACACAAAAGAAGTTCATATATGATATGCAACAGAATTAAACAGAAAATTAAATCACTAAAAGACAAAAGTGCTTGTCAGGCAATGGCAGCCTGGGCAGAACTTTAATTAGATCACTACAAGTTACAAGATGGCACCACATTGCCACCAAAAAACATGCAGACCTGCGAGTAACAATCATAGTTTTGTTGTTTTTTATTCTAATTTGCTAAAATTAAGAAAAATTAAGAGAGTGAAACTTGTGCCATTCACACCATTTTATATGGAAGCATGAATCTGAATGAAATGTGAAAAGTTTGTTTTTTTATTGTTATTCTACTCGTGTCCCATACCTCAAGGAAACTTCTCACTGTGTAAAAATCACAGTCTCTCCATGTCTGCATGTGTTTTCCTCTGATCTTCCACCGACACCCCAAAGAAACTTGCGAGAGGTTTGCTGAATTATCCTATTGTGAGCTTAGGCGGACGACGATGGGTGTGCATGAAGGATTCCTCACTGTGGAATGACATCCCATGCAGAGTTGGTTCCTGCCTTTTTTTGGAATAGACTCTGACTCCAAATCACCCTGAGATTCTATCAAGAGGGGTGAATAGATAAACTATTCCTTTACTTTATCTCTCTGCCTATTCATCAGTGACCTACATGACTCGAGGGCAGAATGAAGTGGAGCAGATGCATTTTCAGAAAAAACATTCTCTTATTTCATTAGTAAGAAATCAAAAAATTTGGGATGACACAGGACCAGCAGCTAGAGGACAGAAAACTGGACCCCCATCAACTTGATAGAAACATGTCTCTTCTGGTACTCCTCTGCTAAACAGTTAATTCTATAAGTCACTTTTCACTGAGTGATAAACAGCCATTAAATTAAGGGCAACAAAAACAAGATTAAAAATTCTGATAATTTAATGACTTGCATTTTATGTTGAAAGTGTACTGTATAAAGCGGTATCTAATTAAAAGTTTATTAAAATAAAGCTTTGTAAATAAATTCCTTTACATGAATTTTCTAGGAGCTGCTTTTTCATTTGTTAATTATTTTTGTTTGTAAAAACTTAGTATAGACGGTAAGCAGCCAGGCAAGATGTGCTTTGCAATAGGCTAGCATCCTGAATGCACACTGTGAGCATTATGGAACTTGATCTTATATAGGCTTCATTCCACAGAGTTGGTACTAAGAACTTACTATAGAGTATAAAACAACAGATAGCAAAGAATATGGGTGATGATACACCACCTTCTACAATAATCCCAAACTCTGAACATGTCCCGTTATATAGAGCAGAATATATAGCGTCATGATAGCAGAAGATAACAAGCTTTAAATTGGAGAAAGTGGTGGTATGAAAAGATACCACAGACGGACAGATTTAGTGGGCAAGTCAAAAGACACATGACATGAACTGATTAGGGTAGTTAGGCTAGTTAGCCCACATGCCATTCGAGTGCAAATATTCAGACTAAATTGTAAGGTTTGTTCAGGGCCACCATAGATGCTTCCACAGTGATTTTGTCTGAGATCATCGTTGTTATATAAAATGAATGGTAAGACCATGCTGCATCATATTTTCCCATTTGTTAAAATACATATATCAGTTTAATAAAGAGAATTGTGCATCCTTTGCTTTGTGTGTCCAGTGAGGTGGCACCACCTAATGTAATGTTTGCCACTCTTTTCCTTCTACTTCCAAATTTTATAGAGCCTTCCAGCAAAATATCTTTACATTTAAGGTCAGGGGATTCATCCTCTGGACCCTAGAGGCTTAAATGACAGGAAATCAATATGTCTCCCTTTGGCATGATGATATATCATACTGATGATCATTCACTTGGTAGGACACCCTTCTAATGTTTACAGCTAAGGAAGGGTTACACAAGAGTGTGGCAATTGCCTTTCCAACCTATCCTAGTCAAAAGTCATTTTAACATAATAATTTAGAAATGGTATACTTCTGTTATTTAAATAATGCATTGAAATTACCTTACTATTTTTCTGAACTGAGTGAATGTGTGCTAGTGAGTGGAGACTGTAACAGACCAGTTCCCTCTCTAAAGTTGGTTCCAGCCTTGTGACAATGCCTTCAGGATCCGCTCCATCAGTCATTATCCAGACTTTAGCAGGCTCTAGAATGTTCAGCAGCACCATTCTACTAAGGAAAGGAAAACAGTCTCACTGGCAATGTGTTCCCTTTTTAAGACTGTTGCTTCCAGAGTGGGTTTCATGGTGACTGGGATCATCCTTGTTTCCCATGACAAAAATCATCTGAGCTGGGGTAAATGCACAGGTTTCCTGTGCAAATTTAATTCATGTTCAAGAATATCTGTGCCCATTGTAAATGACTAAGATTTTCTAAGGTATTTTGTTCACAATATACTAAAACTTTGCTTCATTGCTCATTAGCATTATACTTTCCAATGTCTCTGAATCTTTCGCCCCAACAACCAGTTGTATGGCTGTTCTACATACAGAATTCATTTTCCTCTCAGGCACACCGTCATGCTGATTTAAGTTTTTATATCCCAATTGAAATGATTGAGCATCTTTTTAAAAGAAAATGTGATGATCAGTGTGGGGTTTCTTTCGATTCCACCACATATCCCAACAGCGTATACACTAGAGTAACTGGTGATTCTGAATTGGCTTGGTGCGACTAAGAGTTGAGTGTAATTGTGAGTGTATCGAGTGTACTGTTGGTGCCGTCTAGGCTGCATTCCCTTTGCTGTCACCAGTGGCGTAGCTCGAGTTTCAGCCACTCGAGGCAGGGCGGGGCTTCAATTTGCCGCCCTCCAATGTATCTGAATATGTTAACCTATTTAAATAGAAAATTAAAATGACGTATAGAGAAAAATTAAGATACATTTTGCATATATTTATTTATATACAGAGAAACAGCTATATTTTTTTCACATATAATTATTTATAAGCATCAACTAGACAAGAATATGGTATAGACGCACTGATAAGCCTTGTTCTGATTATTAGTTTAATATAAGTACGCTGCGAAAACCAGAACCGGTGTGGTGTACAAGTGATAGGTGGGGATGAGCAAGAAAGCATTCGGATTGATAACTAAACGAAATTATACATTGTGAATTAGTTGTTTATCTTCCTAGAAATTATTATCGGTGTAATGTTTCTGTTTATTTTTGTTATTGCCTCATAAATTTCAACTGCTGTGTCCGATTCTGTCACAGAAGGACTGTCTGAAAATGATTTTTGAAGCATTTGTGGATGAAAATCAGAGATTTTGACTTTTTTCATTCATGAGTGATATTTTTCCGAACCCTGCTGCTTACACGTGAGGTGTTCTGAGCCTTTTGGCCAATAATGCCGCAAATGTGCCACCTGGGGCGGACCGCCCCCTCCGCCCGCCCCTAGCTACGCCACTGGCTGTCACACATAGGCTCTGGCTTTCTATGACCCTGCTGTAGAAAAAAAAGGAAATGAATGGATAAGCCAATCAAGGTGGTTGCTGTTTCCTTGTAACCTTATTTATGGTTTACATAAACTGGAGTAATAGATCATATCTCATAAATGAACCTTGAAAATGTATTTTTGCAGCTAATATCCTACAAATTTTATTTTGACATGGACCGTCTCTAACAAATGTCTGGAGGAATGAGGTGAGGAGTCAATGATAATTTCTTGAGGGCTCTTTTAGAAGCTTACTACAGTATATGATAGACTGGGTTGGGGGGGGTGCTGACATGAGACAACTATCTAGAGAGCAGCTGAGGGCTAATGCCAGATGATTGACTAAATGACAGGTTGGGGTTGATGTTTGATGATTGACTGGAGGAGAGGTGAAACTTGATTTCTGATGCCAGGTGATTTATTGGTGCACCGCTGAGGGGTGACTCAGGCTCTCATAAGGGGCTACATTTTTGCTGTAGGCCAGTTTCAAGTGTACACTTCTGTCTGAAGATTCAAGATATCTTTGCAGCTCTGCACATAAACATAACTTAAATGACTTAATTGCAAATGTTCTCAATTTTTTCACAGAATTCACAGTTCTGGAGCAATACTTTGCAAAATGAAGGAGGATGTCTGCTACATGAAGCAATTTTCAAGGTTGCTCAGAGTGCTGGCAAGATTATAATGGTACATATATGTGTAACCTTTTCATATAATTTGATACACCATCTAAAAAAAAGTAAAAGAAAATAAAAAGAAAAAGGTGAATGTCAACAATTTCCTTTTGAACCTTTTACACATATTGGCACACACTCACTCACTTAAGTGCTGAAACATGCACAACAAAAGGGCTATAATAAAATTCATGGACACGCACGTTCCTAACACCAATTATTCATTTGTTGGTAAAAAGAATTAAGTAAAAAGGAAACAGCAGGTCTTAAATCCTGCTGGTTAAAAGCAGGGAAAATAGTTCTATTTACCTCTGCGTGAAAACCACAAGTCACTGCAATTCATTCATCCACTCCACATTCGATGACATTGCATCAGTGCAGAAAACAGGAATGCATAATTTGTGGTCATACTTTTTTTTTCCCCTTGCAGATATAAAACGGCTTTGCCTGTAATAAGATCTAAGACGAGCTCTCCCAATACACACATAAATACTATACACACATTTAAAACTGTCGATTACCATTGAAAGTTAATAAAATTTTATTGTATCTCCCACACAACTTGCCATCTCTCCTTCAATTTGTTTGAAATTGAATCATTAAAATGCCCCCACATAAGAAAGACCTTTTATAGCCCCAAAGTGCACTTCATTAATGTCTCCAAAAGCAACATTCACAAATCTATGGCAAATCTCTGTTAATCCGTGTTTGTATTGTTGTGTTATCATTGCAAAAACCAGTCACGTTTATAATGTCCAGTGTTTCCTTGCAATGTTTTATTTTGGCTTATAAATCAGGATGTTGGTGAACTTCCCTTTAAAAGGAAAATGCTAGGCATGTAGTCTATGCTGTTCATATCATTAAAAGGGAGTAAATAACCAGCAAAATAAAAAAAAATATCTTTTACAGTTTTAGTGATTTATTTTTCATTCCTGTCTATCAAAATGTTCCAATTATCACGTAAAATTTTACTAGGAAATACGTTTTTTAACGCTATGTAATTAAACATTTTACTTATGATTCAAACTGAAAAGCACTGTGATAGTATTACAGTTTTGGTAATGACTGTTGTGAGAAGCAGCCCGGACACAGACAGACGGACATCGTTATGTCACCCAACACACGTTTATTATTTACACTATTTACAAAAGTCACTGCGCAAACCCAGTGCCTCCAGCACCAATCCCCCAAAGTCCAGTCCTCTCCTTCCAGTGCCTTCCTTCTTCAGACCGCCTCCACTCCTCTCCAATACAACTCTTGTCCACTTCCACCCGACTCCAGTCCTCGTTTGCAGGGAGGCGGCCCCTTTTATACATTCCCGGATGGGCTCCAGGTGCTTCCCGACACTCCTCCGCGGACACTCCCCTGTGTGGCGGAAGTGCCGGCTGTGCTCCCGGAAGCCCTCCAGGTGTCCCCAGTCTTCTTCCCCCCAGCACTTCCGGGTGTGGCGGAAGTGCTGAGGTCCAGGGCTCTCCAGGCACTGGGGAGCCCCCTGGCGGTGACCACGGGCCTCTACAGGGTTAAGCTTCACAGCTCTGTACCCGTGGCCCCGAAAGGAACCAGGGCGGTTGCCCCCTCATGGTCCGGAAGAGGCATGAGCCCTCCTCCTGTCCTCCTGGGCGTCCCGGCTGGGTGCCACCCTCAGCCGCGTGCCACACTGTTCTAATATTTATTTAGTTTGCAAATGTGTCAGGTTTGTGTAAAAAGGGCAGGATGGGTTAACTGTTTTTCTTCTTCTTGAAGAAGGCACATGGGTCTTTAAGTAAAGCATTACAGCCCTCCTTCAATGTCTATTCTTTATATTAGATGCTTGATAACAAAGAAATATTGCTTCACAAGACCCCAGGCCTTACATGATTTCTTTACATTTGGTTATATCCTCTAATTTACATGGAAAGCTTGTCATGCTTTTGCTTACTGAAAAAATATATGGTGACAAATGTCGAGTCTTGCCCTCACCTAGTTTTGAGCTCTTATTTGTTTTTTGTTTGAATATATATTTTTAGTAATAAAATCGTTAAATTGTAAAAAAAAAAAATTGCAGTTTTTATAGTTTTCCCCACTTTTTATGAATTTTGCTTAATTCTTTGCTATTTACTAAGTATTGTTTTGATGCTGACCTTTCCCCCCTTTTTAGGCAAAAGCCTTCTTATGGCATAGGGGAAAGGCTCAATTAGAATTCTAGACCCAATTTGAATAAGGCCTGAAGCTAACATTTTGGAGGCAACATTTTATTTTTGTGTTTGAGAGCCAGAAAGGCCATAACGCATTGCAGGGACATCTGTTTACACCAATGACCTGAATGACTGTATGACCACGAAATCTGTAGAAACTATTAAGTTTATTATGCATTAAGTTATTATAGACCAATATTCCTAAGAAGCATATTAAGGACTTTGCTGAGACTATGACTGTTCTGGTGGGAAAAGCAGGTCCTACCTGGTACTAAATTGGTGTATCTAAGTACATACAGAGATAGTATCATTAGTACTAGACGAGAATGGTAAACCGGATATGGACGCAGGGTCGTGCCCGCGGACGCAAAAGACATAGTGCGCAAGCGCCACACAAAGCCCCCACATAGTGAAACGGGAGAGCCTACGCACGTGCGCAGGCGCCACACAAAGCCCCCCTCCGCAACAGAGCGAAACGGAAGAAACTACGAACCGTCAGAGTAGCAAACAAAGTACAACCTCATAAAGAGGATAAAGAACAGGGACAAACACATGAAGAGCAGGTTGCAGAACAAAGCCCCCCTCCCCAGAGTACAACGACAGGGACTACGAACCGTCTGACATGCCGCAAGCAGGATAAAGCGAGGTCAGAAATAAAACACAGAGTAGGAAACAAAGTAAAACTTCATAAAGGGATTAAAGAACGGGGACGAACACGTGGAGAGCGGGTTACAGATGATGAAACCTGGAATGCAACAGCTACAAAAAAACCTAGGCACTAAACACATGCACACCGAGATACAGAATATAAAGGCAGAACCAACGACAATTAAACGTCCACACCACACAGTGGATACGGACCCTGAAGGTTCAGGCGCCTACATCGGGCGTCACAAAGACCAGTAAAGTACAAAAGGCAAATGCGCCTACACAGCATGGTAAGAACCGACATAATACGGAATGCGCAGGCGTGGCCGCCATATTGTGAGTGGCACTAATGCGTAGATCTAATGAACGTGGACTCCTACAACGCGCGTCTCAAACTGCATAGGCAAAGCAGGCACGGGTTCAACACGACACAGCTCGAGTTACCGAGATACAAACACGCGCCTGCCTGGATATAATTAATGAACGCAAGTGCCTACAACGTGCGTCTGAAATGACGCAAACCAGGCAGACACTCCTCCAAAAAGAAACAGCTCGACTAAATGATATACAAAGTGAAATGGGAAACACTACAGACTCCGCAGTGCTCCACAATGCACCGCATAATAGTTCGGAAAGAGCTTCGTATTAACAGTGGAGAGACCCACAGTGACACGGGCGAACGCTCCGTATTAAACATACGTCATCCTCACACATCCAATCTATACGGCATAGGTGAATCACATTACAGTTATGCATTATTAACATTACGATAAACATCACAGTATCGCAAACAAATGAAAATTATTACTCGAAAAAGGGAAAATATAATCAGGTACGTACAGGACTCCGTTTTAACAGTGGAGAGCCCCAGAGTGACACGGGCAAGCTCTCCGTATTAAACATGTGTCATCCTCACACGTGGCTACCCAGCGGGCACGGGTTCAAAACGCCGGGGGTAGGCGAGCGAAGCGAGCAGGGGGCGGAGCCCCCTTGTTAGTACTAGTAGGTGGTGTAGAAACAAGCGTTACAGATGGCTTAGTCAAAGAAAGTTTTTTCATTTGATAGCATTTTCTGATGACTTCTGATTATTTCTACTAACACTATCAGGCAGAACTGTTTTTACTTTGTCCTGTACTCAGGGGTGTCATAATGGAGGGGATAATTTGAGGAGCCCATGACTGACAGGGGACCTCAAAAATACTGGAACATAATTTTATTAGTTTTTATTAGCCAATTATTGAATTTAAACTACATTGTATCCCCCACCCCTCACCTTTTAGCTGGAATGGTTCAGTATGGTCTTTATGAATGTGAATTCATAGAGCATTGGTCTGCACACTTGATAGCCAATGTTAGATGCTTTTTGTTTTTGCTTAAATTGAAAGCCAGTTCCGGGTTTCAGAAAACAAAGGCAAGAAATAAGCACTTCATCCTTTGTAGACATATGGGTGTGTTTAAAAAAAAGCAAAAATATTAATAACAATATAGCCAAATTCAGTGCCAGCAAGCATGGCCTTCAAGGATTTAATCTCCTTTTCATGGCTGATTTTATGTCTCGCCATTCTTGTTCTTGCTCACTGAGCCGTCAGTTCTAGACTGAAGATATGATGGCTGAGCAGATGCTTCTCTTTTATAGAGTGCACCGGCATGGGATTTTGACAGCTCTTATATTTAAATATAACAGTTGTCCAAGTATCACTATTTTCCTGGTGACTTGTATTCTTGATGTTTCTGTCATTACCATAATAATAATGTAGGAAAAAGCACTTGCGAAAAAGTAACACCTAGAATCATTAATCTAAGTTCAAATATATTTGAGTATTACATATTTTTAGTTTGAATATTCAGACCTTTTTTTTTACCTAATATGACAGTTATAATACGTATGGGGCTCAATTCCAGCTATACCAGGCTGCAGAGGTAAAGTTATCAAAAGCAAGGACTGGGTAGGAGGACGGGATGCTGAATTATAGTAAAACAGCCACTGTACAGTGTTGAATTAGTCAGGACGAGGGACCAATATGATATCCTTTCATGGGGCTCAAACTGTTCAGCAGCACTGCTGCCCATACTACAATTAATCCAGTAATGTAAAATGTACACCCTGTAATGAAATATGTTTATGTAAAAATTAATTACCCAGGACAGGTGGTATATAGGTAAGAAATAATTCCAAGAGGATTGCAAAGATATTATTTATTGGTCCAGTGTTATTTGAGATGTGGGAGTTATTATTATAAAAAGTTCCTCCAAACCTACATGGCTGATAATGCAAACATCTACAGGTATGCTATGAGGCATCTAGTCAAATGTGACCTAACTTTTGTCCTGTGACACATGCAACCAAGAAACTGGTCCTCAGGGGAGGAAATGTTCTCCAGAGGGGATGGAGTGGATTATAGATTATGCCCAATAATGCAGACAGATTATGTCAGAGATAGGAAAAGATGCTAATGAAATGTAGGACTTGCACTTTCTAGTTAACTCCATTACAAATCAGTCACCAGCTTGAAGTAGCCAAATTCAAGTACAACGATGACTAGAGACTGCAGCACTCTTGCCTTTTGAGAGTCACACAGCCTTCTGCTCTGGCTGTGAATCATGCTGTGCATGCTGTGCAAGCATGTGCTCATTTCGATTCTGTCCAGAATAAAAAAGCCACAAATGACAAGAAAAGATGGATTGCCTTTTTTTTTTTTACAGTTGCACCTAATAGCATCCTATTTTGGATTTGTCATTATTGCTAGACATTGCTTACACTTTACCAAAGACCTGGTTCTAGTCTGTCAGGATGCTAAGCAGACAGCCAGAGTGTCAGACTACAGTTGTGGCCTCAACATTTCAGAAATTTTAAGATGATGTTAGGAAATGTTATGTTAGTGTGGGTGTTGCTACTCCAACGCACATTGAAATTGGTGGGTGGATGGTGAGCCACAATGTGCCGTGGGACTTAATTGAGGAGTGCAGTATAACTAAAGAATGAGTAAAGGTTGACTGTTGAAAAGATAAGATGTGCATGCATGCTCTCTCTCCCTGGACGCAGCAGCAGACAGCACACTTGTGACATCTCCTTATGTGAACTAGTCATAAAGACTTTAGTGCACTGTTTAGTGCAGGCAGTAAAAGACAGTTGAGCATTGTTATTAAAATGCAGAGACTGAACAGCAACATATTGCTGTCCTGGCATGGAGAAACCAGTGTAATATAAGGTGCAGTCATGCGACTTGACAGCACAACTTTTCCAAATGAAAGAGAATCATTGGCTTTAGATACATTTTTATTCTTTTTTATACTGGTATGTATTTTTTATGTGTTTGATTTATTGTTCACCATTCAGTAATCTGATATGTATGTTTTATGGTAGTGATGCCATGTGATATTAAAGAAATCATCGCAGTTTCTGTTAATGAAATGGAATATATGCATTATTACTTGAATATGAGGTAGTTGCATTTAGTATGTTGTAGCTTTGATAATAATTTTATACAAAAACAAAAAACTGAACTATTAATCAAAATACTCAATAAATGACAAAATTGATCAAATCAACAGGTTATAGAGTGCGGCATATTCTATAAAAAGTAGATTCTCATCTGTACCAGTAGAATGTTATTCATTAAAATTAATGTCTTCATGTTTTTAATAAATACTATATGAAAAATGATTCCACTATAAGGAAAGAGCGCTCGGTAATTTGATAAAAATACTCTTTAATGGTGAGTGGTCAAAAAATAAAATTAAGCGTTTATGACATTGTACTTCCAATAATAAATACTTTCATTGTAAATTTCTTAGTAGAGGTTGTAGTAGCAACAAACTGAGCAGGCCTCCCTATCCCCAGTAATTTCCTCCAGCTATTTTGGGGACTACTCGAGATGCTCCAAGGATTATTAAGAGATATAATCCAGTCAGTATGTCCTTTTCTATCTCTTTGTCTTTTCCAATGGACTGTGCCTTGTTCACTTCCCAACATTGTCATCTCGGGCATCTTAGTTACAATCACCTCCTCTTGTTCCACAGAAGCAATGATTCTATTCTAAGGTCTTCCTGTACTCTTTACACTGTCATGGACAGTCAGCCCAACAAACATGCACAGGAACATTTTACCTGCTTATACTCAAGATAGCAGTCTTTTAGTCACTATGCAGTTCTCAAGACCACAGATGAGGGTGAGGATGTAGATTAAACATTAAATTGACAGCTTTATCCGCAAATACAACTACCACTTCACCACCACCATTGTCCAGTACAACTGCTTCTGCTGCACTGATTTATTAATTAGTCAATCACCTCTACAGTCATTTGTAAATAAGACATCTAGGCACTTTATCTCCTACACTAGTTCCATTATCTACAGGAAACAGGTCACTCTTTTCCAGAAATGGACCTTGACCTCAGAGATGGAGGTACTAATTGTCATCCCGCCCACATTACACTCAGCAACAAACCATTAAACAAAGAGACTGGACAAATAAAAAGATTTATTTTTCACAAAACTGTTTGAACCAATAATGAATCTCCTTAGGAACCCAAAAGGAAAAAAGGAGTTGCCTGTAACTCCAAAGGCAATCCAAAGCAAATTAGTCCAAATACTGATCAGAGAGTCGAAAATCTAGAAATCCAATAAACACAAGTAAGCTCACCACTCCTAGACATGTTTGGAATGAACCACCACGGAATGTTGGGGATCCTCTGGAGGGCAGTTCCTGGAGGTAATTAGCAGGTGACCCTGCCTCTTGAGGGACCACCCACAAAACACATGTACTATAACACAGGCAGCATACAAACATAAACAAAATCAAAAGCAAAGAATAATGCACATAATCAATAAAAGTAACATTAACATAATCAACATAAATCAAAGCATCAAAGATGAAGTAAAGAGATATAAAACATGTATTTGAACCCCAATCAGGGGAAGAACAATGGTTACAACATAACACTTACATGTTTTTTATTTTTTTAAGTCCACAAAGCAAGCATAGACAGGATTAGCAAACTCCCATGACCCCCAAAACTAATTGAGCAAGGGCAAAGAGTTCTTCCACTCTTCCATAGAATCTACATTGACCCTCTTGAATTTCAAGTCTCAACTAACTTAGTTCAATTTCAACTAACAATTGGAGTCTCTATTGCAGTACCTTGGCATTGGCTTTTCCAGAGATACTGAGGATGATTCAGTTGGAACACACTTTCTTGTCTTGATTTTTAAAAATAGGTATCATCACTGAAGTCTGCCTGTCCCAAGGGCCAGCCCATGTCTCCCATGGTGCATTAGCCAAAAAACTCACAATATCCGTACTTCTTAGCATTTCCAATGTGCTTTGCCACAATTGAGCTTCTTAATCATAAAAGTGACCTCAGTCATAGAGATGCACCCAACTCCAACCAATGCTTCTGGCACTCCCTCCTCCAAATACATTATGACCACTGGGTTTAGGTGCTCCTTAAAGTGGTGTTTCTACTAAGAAGTGGCTGGAGGTCAATATTTCCCTACCCTTGCTAAACTGTTTGCCAGAACCTCTTCAAAGCCATCTGAAAATCATTCTCTGTTGGCCTCCCCAAATTCTACTCACACACAAGGTTTTGCTTTGGCCACTGCCACAGAAGCTACCTTTTAAGGCTGCCTCTACCTCTCAGTCAAATCTGGGATTTAGCTTATCCTTGGAGCTAAGTTTTCTGGAAATATGAGCTCCTGTCAGGTTCACTCGCAGCAAATTGTTCTAATAGAAGGAGTCAAAGACTCTCATAACTCTTCTAATTATAATGAAGAACCTTGACTGTAACAGGAACACCAGAACCCACTCCCGGAGCTAGGACGAGGATTGCTATTCAAAACTGTGGTGGTTACCCATATAGCCTAAGAAAGCTTGGCCAGAAAAAGCTTTCTGCTGTGATGCTGCCATCTGGGCTCATAACCTAAATGGTGACTCTGGAGTCATAAAGTAGTGAGAGGACTGAGACACATACACCAATATTATGGAAAAGGTATAAAAAATATTTACTCCAAGTATGCCAAATCACAAAGTTGCACCAAGCAATAAACTATAAATAAAAACTATTCTAGTACATGGACACAGTCCAAAATAATGTGTAATGAATAAAGATGACAAAAACAATGACTTCTTTTCCCCTCTTTCAGATGTTTAGCTGACCACACAGGATCACCACTCAGCTGTGCATCCCCTTCTTCAATAATTTGGAGGACTTTGTCTACAGGCACTGCATTAAATTCTATCCTCCACGGAGCTTGTAGAAGGTTACTAGCAAAAAGAGTCAAACTCCCTCTAGCAACTGCAGCATATTTTAACCCTGACTTCTACCACTGCTTTAGCAGTAGTGCGGAGGACTTCACCCACAGGCACTGCAAAACCTTCTTCTCAAAAAAATGAGTTCTCAGAAGGCTGCCACACATTCATCTCCACAGATAAACTGATTGCAATTCACCTTTACTAGCCAATGTAGTGTTGTAATATATAATTGTGTGATTGCTGTAGCCAATCCCAATTGAATACCACTCTCATCCCAACCTACACACCCACATGCCACCAAACTTGCAACACTGCACTCAATCATCTAATTACAACTCCTGTAAAATGCGTGTACATGCAAACATGCAAGACATATCTGAAGTTCAGTCCCCTTCCTAAACCCTGCTTAGATAACTCTCTCAAACGCTCTTTAGATCCTTTCCCTCTCTCATATGGCTCTTTTCTAGTCGGCATCTAACCTGATGCTTTACATCTGCAGGTCATCAAGTAATGCTGGGATGTTGGCACCTCCTCCCATGGACACATGGATGCAGCTCAATGGACTCATCCTCAACCTTCACTTATGGTGCATCGTGTGCAACTGCCCAGCCTCTTTCGCTGTCATTCCATGCTGGGTTCGTGCAGCTGCCCAGCATCCTACACTTACACCTCATACTGCACCAATACCCACAATCGTGGGCATAACAAACCTTCTCTTTCTGTCAAGGTAAGTATATAAAGTCGGACAAATCCAGACATTCTAGACAATGTAATTATTCTACATTTAATAAAGCACATGCTTTATGATATGTGCATTGTAAACCCTGAGTTAAAATAACTTTATCTATTAAATATATTTAAAAGGTAATACATGAATAAAAATATGTGAATGATTTTTTGATAATATATGGAGTAAAACAAAGCAATGTTTTGGCAGGCATCTAAACAAATTAAATATATGGTGTAAAAAACTGAAAAATCAATAATGAAGCTTTTTGAAATGATATTGGGCATTGACAACTGCATTTCATCACTCGCTATGCCAAAGCCAATCATTTCACTGCTCACAAAGCTATCTGAATTACAGCAGGACCAATATGTGCCTGAGGCCTGGACTTGACAGGAAAAAAATTATGGCGCAATTGATTCATTTACATGCACTAGATAAAACCTTAATTAACCATCTCTAGCCAAATGACATTCCTTGGTTGTAAGCAAATGTTCCAAAGTGTGCTTTCCACCTTTACACTCAAAACTCATTATATTAATAGGTCAAACTGAACATGGAATTCTGAAAAAATATCCCAGTATGACTGCATGCTCTTATGCATGAGCTTTCCACTTGTTATTAGACCTGATAAATCCACTCGATCCCATAAACAAGGAGTACAAGGCAGGAGTTAACAATGAATGGGGCACCAATCAATCTCAGTAGTCACACTTAACAAATGTAGAGGCAGTGGAGAGAACACCAATATGAACCTAGGACTTTGTAGCTGAGAGGCTGCAGTGCTTCGTACGGCTCCAACAAGGTGCCCTTCAAGTACTTCATAATAATGGAGATTTTCTAATATGGCTTACCATTATTATCATTATTTTATTTATTTATTTATTTTTTTACATACACCCATCTGTTCTCAATACCATTTGACCCAGTTCAGGGTTGCGGGAGTGCCTTAGTGTTATAAATTATAATTAGTTTGTCAAATTAAAGCCAAGATGTGCAGCAAGGAAAGTGTAACCTATATGGGCAAACATGATTCCAGCTTATAATTACTGAACTTACAATACAGTAGTCTATTTCTTTCTTCATTTCAATTAAATTCATTACTACACATACTGCATTTCCCGGGTTCAGAGCACTGTACATATTAGGTTCTTAAAAAAGAATACAATATATTATGTTATTTTTTGCATGCATACAGTATTTGCATACATGTGTGTGTGTTTTTTTTCAGGATAGCTGGTTAAGACTCCTAATAATGGTAATGTAATTAAAAGGGAATGTAATATAAAGCAAATTAAGAATGGGTAAGTAAAGCTAAGGACAGCTGGCTATGAAGGACAAGTAAATAAAACTGTACTTTATGCAAATATCAGTGAAAATGGACCTCCAGGGGCCTATGATCCTTATAATAAGTTAATGCTAGCTGACAGAGACCAACTGCCCCTCCCTGGGCATTCTGCTGCAGAACGGGCTGGTTTGGGGGCACCATACGATGCTTTGACACTGCGTATGTCACTAGTGAAGCTATTTTACCTTTAGAGAACAAAAAAAAGATTTATTTATGTGAAATATTTACCATTACATCCAACCGTTGTTAAGTACTTTGATTTTTGTTAGGTCTAAATACTCAGTATCTGCTACACAGTGATTCATATGCTGTACAATATCAGCTATGCCTTTTGTGTCATATGATTTATATTAATGTTAATTACTTTTGTTAGAAAGATCTTAGGCTCACAATGGAGAAGAAATTATATAAATATGGCCTACTCGTCACTGCATTGCTTTCTTTCATCCAGGGTGAGAAAAATTATCTTTCAGTTGTTGTTCTCATTTTTGTGTGGGAGGACATTTTGGGCCAAAATTGAGCATCAAGATAAGGAGGGTTATCGCAACTGAATAAGATTAATTAACATCTTACTGATCTGTAATGTAAGCACTGCAATGAAGTCAATAAATTATATTAAATAATGAACAAAAAAACTATGCCAGCATTGTAAAAGAGAACATTGAATTCTCAATTTCCAAAAGTCATTGCTATAGACTACAAATGTAAATATTAATGCCACTTATTGTGACCCCTATGCTTAAGGTCTGGAGGTAGTTAATAAAAGAAGAGAAGCCCTCTCAAGGCCATGCATGAGGGGCACCAAGTGGAGCAGAAGGGTTACATTTAATAGAAACAGAAACTGTGCAAGAAAGAAAGCTATATAATTGGAAAGAAAATATAACATTTATTTGTTATGTACAGAAATTTGAGGTATTGTACTCTGTGGGTGATAATACATAAAATAACGACTGACTGACTGATTGATTTGTGCATGAAATGGAAATGTTGGGGGCTAATGCTTAATACCAAGCAAGGAATTACAAAAACATGAAATAAAAGATATAATTAGGTAAGCAAACACTCTTCGTAAGTATGTTTAGAAGGGACACCTTCACTTTACATCTGCTGGTACAAGAGTTACACGACACACGAGCACCTACCCTTAGTCACCCTGGGCAAGGGTAGAGTTGGAAGTGAGTCTAATCTTTGAGATGTGGAAAGAAAATGCAAGTACATTTTTATTTATTAACACCCATCTTTCAAGTCATAATATTTTACTGATGAACCTGACTTTTGCATGAACTATTGTAATAATGTTATTCAATTTTTTTGAGACAAGATCAGACAAACTTTATTAAACACCATTTCCACAAATCTGGTCGTTATTTTTCATTGAGGGACTAGTCTACCTCTGTCTGAGATGATAGAGTGAGAAAGTTAGCCTCATCATCATATCCCTCTATTAAATTCTGTTTCATTTAAACATACACAACACCCCCACCATCTCCATTATTTGTATCCCATCCAAAACATGCAAGCACATGAAAGCAAATGCCAACTCATTCAAGCAACTTTAGAAAAAAACTGAGCATCTTACATATCAGGGCCACATGGGATCAGAGGATGGCTTACAAATAGTACATTATTTGTTCAGCATCTTTAATTCATAATATCAATGACATGGCTGAAGACAGAAATAGTCAAGGACAGAATGAGGTCTGAAAGAAATCTTGAGTGAGCAGGTTTGCACAAGCAGTCGTAAATCAGAAGCTGAGGCCCCACAAATTTGACATTTAATTTCATCTGATTTGTTGCTACAAAAGCACCTTGCCTCACACTGACACAAAGCAAGTTGCCTGGAAAGGAAGCTTTGCTAATTGAATATTGGATTGTAGTAAAATTCCTCATTAACTGACATCATGAATTAAATGCTGAGGTGCTCACTTTTTTTTTCACATACACTAATATATTCAGGCAATACTGAAAACAAGAAAATCTTGACTGATGACACACTGGAAAGCTCATTTACAAAAAGCATCACTACGATATACAGACTTGTTTGTCTGTTTTCTACTGAATAAAAGCTTAAATTCCACATAAGAAAAGAAAAAAATTACAATTTCAAAAAAGTAGCCCCAGAGAGCAGCCTAATCAAACAACTCTTTCAGTTACATTAATGAAAACAATGTTCAGATTCTTTTAGCTTTCTGCTGCTGTCATGTGCTAATATGTCTCTCTGTTCAATGTAAATTGGCTTTTTGCAATCTGACAAAAAAAGGCATAGTTTATTATTAGAGATATTTCTATTTAGAAATTAAATATCATACAAAACCAAAATGTGTTATATGACACCTTACAGAAGAATGTTATCATTAAAAGATTAATCAGCATAATTATTTTCAGCATTTCAGAATTATCTTTCTGCGTTGCTCTTATGTCCCAAACTGTTTTCTAATTCAAAAATAAAAATTGTGCCACTGACATTTTGGTTAAAGCTGAGATTACTACAATTACGATTATAAATAAGATTCAAAAAAACTAAAAATGAGCCAATGCATGGACCAAGTGACTTAAGCCTGCTTTCATTTTGCCCATTATATATTATTCTTATCCTTTTTTCTTGTTTATATTATGAGCATAGTGTAGCATTGGTAACACTGCTAGTAGTATCCCAGACCGAAGAAACATTCCTTCTTCATGTTTGCGGATTGCAAAGGGTTCTCTCCACAATCTGCCAGCAGAGACTATGTAGATTTTATTAATGATAAATACACTAAAAAGCCTAAAATAGCACTAAAAGCTACTCTACCACCATGCCATGACCGATTCCTTTTGTCACGGTGGTCTGTTATGCTGCCAGTAAATTAAGTTTGCTTTATGTGGAGTAGTTTTGGTTTACTTGTGAAGGGCTTATATGTGAATGAGTATTTTGAGTATTTATTTCACTGTACATATTTCTGAAGATCCTGTCACATATTTCATTCTAAAATATGATTTACAAAATCATACAAAATTAAAATTCTTAATTTTATTGAGGCAAATAATGAAAACAAGAACTTGAGGCATTTCCATGGTGATTTGGTACCAATGAATGGGTGGCCTTTTAGATACCAGTACCTGCAGATACAAGAGTCAAACCATCCATTTTCTCAGCTTCTTAATCCAGTTTAAGGTTGTCGCAGCCAGTGCCTATCCCTGTGGCACCATGAGCAACTAGCCAATCCTGGATGAGGCGCCAGTCACAGGAAACATGTACCCTCACCAGTGTTGCCAGGTCCATGGTTTTCTTGAACTACTGGGCTACTTTTGATTGGCATCTGTAAGAAAAAATGGGCCTCCATCTGTTGTATTTTTGGGCTACTTTTTTAAAAACAATTTGGAATCTTGGGCTATTTTTTCAAAAAACACTCCTCCAACTTATAAACATTTTTTTGATTTTTTGAATACACGTCCCCCTTCGTATGTGAGCCAATACACAATGGAGTTCCCATTTAGTCTAATGCTTAGACAATTTTTGAGCTGACATTTTTTAAGGACCTGGCGACCCTGACCCTCACTAAATCAACTGGGCACACCTGGTGTTGCCATTTAGTCTAACGCTTACAGCTTTGGCAGTGGAAGGAAAACGTGATGGCCTAGAGACAAGTGTCATACAGATGTGGGGTAATATACAAACTCACATAGAAGACTAGGCTGAGATTGAAATGCAGAATTCTGGAGCTGAATGGCATTAGTGCTGAGCATTCTGCTCCTGAGCTACCAAAATCATTATTTTATATTTAATTTTATTTTTTTTAGAATCATAGGATTGTAATATTGAACAAAGAATTAAATATGAATCAATATACGATGACCTTAGAGACTTGTAAGCTTACAAACTTTAGATGGCCGCATATTAAAAGAATAAATATACCATTATACATTTATTAACAATGACAATGGAAACACACTATAGTAGGGGAATACCAATACTTATGTTAAACAAAACAACAACTTGGTCATTGTCTTTGTGGATTTTCCATGCTCTCACAATATCAGAGTGGGTTCCCACAAAGAACTGGTAGGAGTTAGGAACCTGCTAGGAGTGAGTGTGCCATGTTAGAGGCTGGTGTCCCGTCCTGTTCAAGGTTACTTTTTGCATTTTACCTGATGCTGGAAGGATAAACTGCAGGCCTCTGTGATCTTCCATAGAAGATTTTAGAAGATGTAATAGATCTTCTAAAAATGGATAGACTGACAAAACACACACATCCAATACCTGTGTGTATGTGTGTATACAAATATGTTCCTTTAATACTCTTTGATTAACTAGTGTCTTTTTTAGTTTATCCAGTGGTAAACTACAATGCCCCAACTGGATTAAAGAGATTTTATATGATTAGTTTTTATATGATTCTGTGTAGTTTAATATTGACTAACCACCTGTTTCAGCTTTTATTATTATTATTTTTGGTTATTAATATAAATAATTGTGCCTTATCTATTTCAGTATTATTTTTTTTTTTTATGGGCGCTGCCATGGTGAGTTGCTGTCTTTATGACACAGCATTCGTTACTACAGCTGTAATAACCCTCAAAAAACATTTTTACCTGCGTGAGTCAGTTTAGTTGTTGTGCATTAGATTCCCTCGTTTCTGATTCTTTGCTTTGTCTCCTTATTATAATTCTTTGATTAGAATTTTAGTAGCTGTGAACAGTAGGACAGATCTCTGGTTTCAACTTTGGTTTCAGTTTGCATTTCCTCTCCCGGTTATCTCCGTTTCTCAATCTACCTTTATTAGGGCAAGGCACAAACATTTTGTGTGATGTTATTTTTTTTACCATCAATATGATTTTCCTGCTGCCATTTTGTGTCCAGCACACCATTATTTTGTGCCTTTGTGATACCCTGTAGTGCTTAATGTGTTTGTTTATTGTTTGATAAACTTTACTCTGGTGACATCATCACACATCCTCTTTAATACATGGCAACGGCTATATTAAACTGGTGATTTTAGATCAAAGAGCTATCAAACTTTGTGAAGACTATTATTATTTTTTTTTTTTTTTTGCAAAAGAAAACTGTAGAAAAGTGAAAGCTCCTGAAAATAGTGAGACATTGTGTTTGGTTTGAATATCTGACTCTGAATTGAATTTGTTTCGATTTTGAAAATAAATCTTTTCAGCACTGCTCATTTTACGCTTTTTATGTTTTTTTGTGCAGAATTCTTGGTTTTATCACTTTTTTAAGTCATTTCACATCATCTCAAAATATACAAACATCAGATATGTCATGATTCTTTTATATAGCTCATTTACCTAATATGAATTACAAATTTAGAAAAGTCACCGTCAAAGAAATGAAATAATATATTTATCCAATGAGTTAATGACGTTAGGCAGAATTTATTATTACTA
The DNA here is from genome assembly GCF_900747795.2 of Erpetoichthys calabaricus. Lineage (NCBI taxonomy): Eukaryota > Metazoa > Chordata > Cladistia > Polypteriformes > Polypteridae > Erpetoichthys > Erpetoichthys calabaricus. Next base: position 120,784,158 of record NC_041398.2, read on the forward strand.
AGGGAAGGAAAACAACAAAATAAAGTGATATTAAACTTAAATAATGGATAGGAATGTTCATAACGCTGATTTCATCTGTTTAGCTAGACTTTGGTTGTATAGACACCTTTTTGACATAAATCAATTGAAAATATTTTTTCAGCAAATACATCTTAATGCAATTAATATTACAATGTTTTTTTTATTTTCTCTTATCCTTTTACCACGTTAAAAATAAATTCTTTTCCCAGAGGAGGTCCAGCAACTCTTCTAAGGCTATAAATGGTTGACTGTATATAGATGGCTGGCTGTTTTGCTGTAGACATCCTTTTTTTGCTCAGTTCCTTTATTTCTACTTTGTTTCTATGAGAAGATCCTTTTGTGTCTTCTGAAAGTAAAATGGCACTTTGACAAAGAGAGAAAACTTTGAGCCAAGAGCATTTAACTTGGTCTCTTGCGATGCAAGTCTTAAGCATAACTCCTGCCAAGAAAAGAAATAATGAGTCCTATTGACGGGCTATTTACGCACATTTTATCAGAAACTCATGAAATTTCATAAGTTAATAAATGGACACAGCCCATAAAACTGTGCTATCGGAAATGAATTTTTGGGTTGCTTGAGCCTTAAATATTTTGCTTTTGATCAAGCTGATCTCTAGGAGGAAGCTTTTACTCTCGCATGCAATGAAAACAAGGCTGGTTTTCTTCGGCATCAACTGAACCATACATGACACTTAAGCAGACATAATTATCGAACAAATGTGTTTGTCATGAAGATTCCAGTAAAATGTGGATACACTGATACTGTACACTGGACCGAGGAAATAAATGTAACAGTTGTTGTGTATTCCATACATCCTACAGTGCCTCTTTTGGAATTCTTAAAGCTGTACTAACAACAAATGCAAAGACTCCATTAAGTTACACGTGTCTGAAAATAAACATGAGTAATGTGTACTGTATGCTACAGGCAAATGAATAATGACATTTTTTTAATATTCGCTTTAAACTTTCCAAGAAAAAGAGAAGGAAAATATAAATATAGAAAGGTTTTTATTTTTTACATTTTTCATTTTTGAATCTATGAATACATTTTAATGACACCATTTTGTAAAACAACTAGCTCATCAGTAAAAATGATTTTCCTCAAAAGCAGCAACATTAAATATGAAATAATAATCTTCGGTAGATCAAGACCTCAATAATTCAAAGCACCAATTCTATAGCTGGGCACTGCATTTTTCTCTTTTGTGTTATAAATGACCTTAGCACAGTACAGGCCTTCAGAATATTGGAATAGAATGTAATCTAAGAGAGGCCTTTCTAATGCTTTAATAATACAAGCCATTGTACCCCTTGCAAAATGAAGCTACAGTATATATGAATGTCCATAGCCATTTGAGTTACCTTCATCAGAGAATGTGCTGGGGGGCGGGAAGAGTTTTAATTGTATAATTGAAGACTTTAGCACTTGCACAGACTATCACACATTATAACAGTGCAGTGGTCAGAGAATGGTCTCAATGTACTGCACTCTGCATAATAAGGTATTCATAAACATGGACAAACAATCCAGACATACAGCCAAATGTGTGCCACTCACAAATTGCTTCCTTCCTTGATATTAAAAGGCACGTGCAGGAAGCATTTTGGGCCTGTACATTTGGAAACAGCAGGTGCTAAAGTAGCTAACACTTCTGATAGGTGTAGACTGGATGTTGATGTTCCTTTTGTTCAATATTGTGCAAATTCAGCAAAAGATTTCTTCATTCTTTTTGTACGATCATCGATCTACTTATTATACCTGGTTGTTCATATAAAGGGTTATACAGATAATATGCAATAATCATGATGCCAAAGAACGGTGATGTGTTGCATGTTGATTAGTACATGAAATTAAGATTTTCAATGTACTCTGGATATTGGACAAAAAATACATAAAAACTTATAATACCTATTTATCATTATGATGACCGGTTTATTAGCTATTTTCCAGGTTAACCATAAAGTTTGCCCATCATCATTTGCACAGCACATTGTACTTCCATCCACTGGACTAAGATTTAAAGTTATGGAAGCTAACCATGTGTTTTTACTGCTAGTGGTTTACAATAATTAACATATGGCTGTTATGTTTTTTATTTACATATTGTTTAAAAATGTTTTTTCATTTACTGTAAATGAACCCAGTGGAAAACCTTACATGCAAAACTGTAACCGTCCACTTTCCTATTAAATGTCAGAAATCAACAGATTAAATGATACATTTCTAAACACAGAACAAATATGACAGAAGGATTCTGTGTCACCTGGATTTCAACATATGAAAACATTAGAATACAACCTAAAATCCAAATAAACAGTGCAGCAGGCAGAGTAGTTTCAAACTGTATTTATTACTGTCTACTTCATTGACAGCAAAGTGTCTCATTCTCTCCTTACTAGGAATGAAACTCATGAAAATAAGTCAACATATTTTTATTACTACGTATTCACTATACTAATTACAATTTGAAATCAATAAGGCTGCTATATACTGTATTATTTAGTTTGTCATTATAAAGTTATTGACGACACTTATTTTAGCCTATTACAGTAACAGTGAACATCGCTGAAGTAACCTGGATATTTCAAAAAGTAAAATATGTAAAGAATAACACCATGACAACAAATGCATGGTAAGCAAGTAATCAAAATCGTCTCTGAATATCAGTTCATGATACAAAACGTAGTTAGCATTAAAAGTATAATTTGAGAAAGCAAAGATTCCAATAAAGACAAACAGTTTTGCAAATAATGTGCATTAGCACACAAAAGGCTTTTGAATCATGTTGACGTTGGGCAAGTACGATTTGTATATAACCAGCATAAAAAAGCAAATTGTTAAAACTTGAATTACTTTTAATATGTTATCTCCAAATAGCAAGGTAGAACCTCGATTAATAAGCTGCATTCAAATTTTTCTGGTTGAGCTGCTTACCCTTAAACGTATAACTGTTGAAAAACAAAAAAAAAAACATGTAGACGGGTGTTACCAATACGTAGAACTACTCATATGTTGTCAGTTGTTTAGTTGAAATTTGTGCTTAGACAAATACAAAATGACTGTGTCGTCGGTGTAATATCATTTTTTTTTTGCCTTTCGTGTGACTAATTCTTGGGTTTTGCATGCACCGTGAAAAGGCATGTGCTATGTACTCATCATTACGATTCTCTTAACCAAACATGTTGCAAGAGCCCTTATTCTTAGACAGAAAATGACTGCTGAAAATTACAAACCAATGCACGCTACCCATGTTTAGGAAATGGTGTAGGTGCTAAAATGTAGCCTACCTCACATTACACACTGGAGGGGAACATCTTTTTTTTTATGTTAACGCCGGCCATACTAGCTTATTCTTTCGGACAACTGAGCATTGCTTCATTCGTAACAAGACATGGTTATCAGAAATGTACTGAGATATTTGTCATTGCAATTTGCTATGTTTTTTTAAAAAAATCATTTATGCTGTATTGAAATACCCCACAAGTTTAAAAAAATCAACTTACTTCCGTGATTACTAGATTGAAGGTAAATCAACAGCTTTTGGGATACAGTTCATAACACACATGAAGCTGCTTGGACTTACTGTATGTCACTGAGATTAAACATCTCTTCTAAATGTGACCAGTGATCTATAGTACCCACTTTCTTTAATAATGAGAACCACTGCTACCATTACATCTGGCAATTTCTGCTACATCTTTCATTGCACAGACATCTCAAACACTGCAGGCAAGAGGCGGAATCAGGCCAGCAGAGTGTTCTCCGACGGAGTGTAATTGTGGACGACAGTACCTATGAGGTCAGTCACGTAATGCCCCAATATTACAAAACACCCTCAACGTCAGTCACGAAATGCCCATCATATTACACTATTGTTAAGATTAGAGTTGTGGGAGGGTTATTTGACATAAAAGGGTGTTTTGTGACTGATGTTGTGGGCATTACCTGACCTACGTCATAGGTATTGTAGGCTGCAGTTAAACCTTGGATCAGGGCCACCATAGCCAATACACTGGATCATTACACCATGATATACTAAGATCCGTCTGCTTACTGAGCCAGAGAAACCAAGCAAACTAAATTTCCTTTATATCATTACTAAAATACTTTGTGCTTCCAGATCCTCACCTACGAACCCCAAAATGTATGCATTTAGTTTTAATTTAATTGGCCATGAACTCTTTGTAACAACCCATCTTGGAAATGTAACAAAGTAGGATCATTACTCAATAAATATACTTTTTAAAGAGTAAAAGTATTAATAATAATAATTCATTACATTAAGATTTAAAAATATGAACAAAAATACAGTTCTCTACCAAATCAACTCAAGTGCAGGTACGAAAGTAAGCGTAGTTTGTTACTTTCGAGCACTGTTTTTGTGAATGATCTTTTAAGGTCGTGGCTGTGACTTTAGCACATCATTTCACACAATCATCTCCTGGTCCATTTGTGCTTTTGTCTGTGTTTCTATGCAGAAAGTACAACATTACTTCTAGAATTTCTTAGGGAACTGTTTTTTAGTAATTTTTAGGAAGTTTGGTTTGCTTTTTTGACAACATTATTTGCTTAAACTTTCAGTTTTGGTTGTTAGAATTTTTTGTCTCTTTATTTGAAAATGTTTAACCTGACACTTTTAGGTTGAATCTCAATATTTTTAGATTTACAGTATGGCTGTACAGTCATTAGGTTGAAGAGGGAATTTGCACCAGCAATCGCAAGTTTGCCGGCTCAAATCCTGTAAAACGCTGGAAGTGACTCCCCCAAGCAAGGCCCTTAATCTGCAATTATTCCATCCTGGGTATGATGTTAACATGCATCCAGCCCTGCAAGCAGGTCCTCCAACTTGCTAGGAAAACCTGGGGGTTGGTGGCAGGATTGGCACTCCAGCCACTGTAAAAAAAAAACTCACACTCTTCAGTTTGGTACTGAGGTGTCACTCGTTACACAGGTGCACTTGGATCTCAATCCGGGTGGTTCATCATGCGGTGGGTGCTGTAATCAGTGCATGCTCCCAACCTCTCTCTCTCTCTGTACAGTCACAAGGAAAAAATGACCTTTTACAGCTTACAAAACTGCATGATGTTCAAAATCATACCTTTGTTCCTGGATGAATTTCGATAATCATATTAGAAAGATAAGCCTTGTCAGTCTGTATGTCACTAACACAGTAGATCATTTGTTTTCTGTGAATTCTCTCTTCTGACTGCTTACTCCTATGTATTCTATATCCCTGCAGAAAGGTTCACTGTGGCAGAAACACATTTCTGCAAAATGGATGATACACCTACTTACCATGACACTGGCACTCATTCTCTTATACAGTAAATGCCTGTTGGCACTGAGACTTCACAGCGGAGATGTAGAACTTTTATATGGGACAGTTAGTATAAAGAAAAATGCCTCAGGCAGAGGGGAAGATGCAATCCATGTAGGTAACAGTGTCCTTCACTTGCTCTCACTTTTCCTTCATTTTTGTGTTTGCAACAGCAGTGATTTCCCCCCTGAGACAGCAGTTCCCAATTACAATACTGGCAGAGGCCATTGGGGAGATGTGCATGGAGCTGAGGCTGAACTAGTCAAGAGCAGGCTGTGCTTCCCCTAGGCTATGGCACAAAGGATGTTTGCATGGACTTAAGTCTTAAATTTCCTTAATCTGGTCCTATTCATTCATGCAACTTGATATTGTTATTGTTCATATTACCAAAATGGGGAAAAATGTGGTCTCAGGTGATATTGACTAACAGAAGGACTGGTTTGAGTAACTGCTGATCTCTTGGATTTTTTAAGCACAGCAGCCTCTGGAGTTTACTCAGAATGGTGTGAAAAACAATAAACATCCAATGAGTGGCAATTCTGTGGATGGAAACTCTTTGTTGATGAGAGAGGTCACAGGAGAATTGCCGGACTGGTTGGAGCTCACAGAAGGGCTATAGTAACTCATATAACCACTCTGTACAACTGTGGTGAGCAGAAAAGCATGACAGAATGCAAAACATGGCAAACCTCGAGGTGGATGGGCAACAACATGAGAATTCCACTTTAGATTCCACTCCTGATAGCAATGAACAGAAAGGCAGGGCTCCAATGGGCACAGGTTTAGCAAAACTGGACAGTTTAAGACTGGAAAATGTAACCTGATCTGATAAATCTCACTTTCTGCTGAGGCACACAGATGGTAGGGTCAAATTATGGCCCCAACAACATGAATCCATGTACTCATCCTGCCTTGTGTCAACAGTCTTGACTGCTCCTGGTGGTGGTGTAAAGGTGTGAGGAATGTTTTATTGGCACACATTGGGCCTGTTAATACCAATCAAAAAGCACTTGAATTCCACAGCCTGTTTATTGTTGTTGAACATGTGCATCCGTTCATGGCCACAATTTATCCATCTTCAATGGCTATTTCCAGCATGATAATACACCATATGACAAAGCAAAAGTTGTTTCAAACTGGTTTCATGAATATGAAAATGAGTGCAATATTCTTCAGTGGCCTTCCGACTCACTATATCTAAATCCAATAGAAAACCTTTGGTATGGGGTAGAATGGAAGAAATCTGGAGAAATTTTATGATGTAACCATGTCAATATGGACAAGAATCTCAAAGGAATGTTTCCAACATCTTGTGGACTCCATGCCATGAAGATTTACGGCTGTTCTGAGAGCTAGAACACACCCTACCTAGTATTAGTATAGTGTTCCTGAGAGTTTTCTCTTTACGTGTGTGTGTATATATATATACATACTGTATATATAGATATATATATATATATATATTGTCACAGACGACCGGGGCTAGGGTCCTTGCCCGGCCAGGACACCTGTTCGCTGAGAGGATCGGGGGAGCAAGCCTGGGCAGAACAGTACCTCCCCCGGGACGCTAGATGGCAGCCCCTATGGGTTGCAGTGGTGCAGGGCTTCATGGGAGATGGAGTTGTCTAAAGCCCTATTGGGATCCGGGGGCGCCACTGCAGCTGATCCAGAACCCATATGCCCAATCCTTTCACCACACCTGGAAGTGCTGCTGGAATTAGGTCATCAAGCAACTGGAGCACTTCCAGGTAACGTATAAAAGGAGCCAGCAGACACTATCCGGGGAGCCAGAGTCGGGAGGAGGGGGACAAAGCTTGCCAAGGAGGAGTGGAGTAGAAAGAAAAGAGTGAAGAAGAAAAGGAAAAGTATTGTGTGTTGTTGTGCTTAATGGGACTGTGTTGTGCCTGTGGGAAACGGGGAAGGTGTTGCCCACAGGTAAAGAAAGAAAATAAAAACATTTGTGCTTTTATCAGTGTGCCTCCTGCGTCTGTCTGTGTCGGGGTGAGTTGCTGCAACGCCCTCTACATTTGTCACAAAATATACACATTATACAGTATATATACTGAATACACACACACACACACACACACACACGTATACAAATACACACTGTATATTTACATACATATAAATATATTTTATCCTTTATTGCAGTCCTTAAAATATTAAAGTATAAATATACTAAGTGTAAGATAGATACAATTAGGCAATTCTAGTGAAAACTGATAGACAGCTTCACAAACCATGAATGACCACAGAAGACTGCATGCTGTTGCGACAGAAAAATAAACACACAGAAAATACTGAAGAGCTTGTGACTGTGCAGCTACAGACATGACTTGTAGTATACTATGCTGATCTGTTAAAAAAATATTTTAGAATGGTAATGAAAGTTCTGATTTATTAAGATGGACTATGTGAAAACAAGCTTTTTTGAGAATACATGTAAACACCCAGCATTTTTTATATTCTTTCTAATGTCTACAATATACCGAAAATATCCTTGTGGATAAGTCGGGACTTGATTTTACCATATAATTTCTGGTATTTTATAATGTCGGTCATATAAGTCGAATGCAGAAAACTCACACTATTAGTCCAAGAGATTATGATATGCTAACGCCTACCTGAGAGAGTAACCACGGAGCACCACTTTTTTTTTTCCTATGCATTGTGCCTATGTGACCACATGGTAATACCAGAACTATTCCGAAGCAATGTTTGCACTGATTTGTGTTTTTTCTCACACCCTCATACACCTTTATCATAAGAGCATCCCTTATCCACGATGGAGCATCCGATAGAAGAAAATATGGAGCTGGTTTTAAATTAAACAAGTAGCGAAAGAAATTGGTAACTGCACTGCTGCAACAAAATTCGACGTGTCTGAGAAACTGATACGAGATTGGAGGAGGCAAGAAAATGTTTTTTTAAAAAAAAATGTAAGTGTCGCATTTTTGAACGGGCATATAAGTCGGGGTTGGATTTTATGATCGATTTTTCGGGTTTCAAGACCCGACTTATACATGAGTATATACGGTAATCATAATGACTGGGAATTGCAGCATGTGTAAGCACTTTGAAAATTAAATTTCCTCTTATTCACTAGTAAAATGGGATGCTAAGGCAAGTACTTGAGATACGGTTCATTTTAACAATACATGGATCCTGTGTTATGGGTGAAAATTGTAGACATGCTCATGTGTGACAGGGAGACATGTACAAAATACCACTGAGCTCAGTATCTAAAAACAGTAGCTAAGCGCATTTTAAATGTCATTCCCTTGTTAATATGGAGGTTAAAAATCAAAGACTGAATTAGCTTAAAGTCTGCTTGATGGACCAGACACCTAGAACACCATGAAACGGCCTGTCCAATTGTAATATCATAAGGCTTAAGCATAATTCACTTAGGACTAACAACTGTGCACTATAAAGAAGAAAGGAATTAATTTCTGTAGTGTCTTTCCTCATCACAGTGCTATTGCCCCTTATTCTTTACTGCTCACATAAGCATGAGTAATTTAGAGGCTATTCCCCTTTCACTAGCGGGATATGCCTTAAAATCTAGCCCTAGAGTGTTTTCTTTTTTTTTTTTTTGGAGAAAAGAACATTTTTAAAATTTATCTTAATGCAATACATTTGCACATATTTTCATTTAGCTATTCTTCCTATATTCACACAGACGTAACCGAAACTCAGGTTTTACCTGATAAGCCTGGATTTGCTGTGACTTGGCTCTCTAAATGACCATGTTGTGAAAGTATGGTCACATTAGTATGTGCCCCATGATGGACTGGATGCATCTACAGAGCTGCTTTATGTCTGTGGCTGCCAGAATAGTTTGGAGAAGCTGGGCAGAAAATGAATAGTTGGTTAGGAAAATGTGTTTCAGTAGATGCAGCTTCAGCTGTTAAAACTACAAATTTTGCACAGTGGCATGTCTGTAATCAACTACAATAAAAACACAAGTATATGTCATTCAGAGAATAACAAATCCCCTAACAATCTTGTGCGCTACAAAAAAAAAAAAACACCCCAACCTGGATAAAAACAAAAAAAAAAAAAAAGATCTGCTTTATTGAATTCTGTGGTAAGCTTTTTAACTAAGCTCCGGTGTTTTAATGCATCTCTGTTAAAAGAGGGTCGGGTCACATTCCATGGCTCAGGTCCGTGTTAGATATCTGCAAGCCTGAAGAAGATGTCAAAGCACAGTAGGTACACCACTGTCATCTGTACCGGATGCACAGAGCGAAAGTGATCCATGATTGCTATTCTATCTCCACAAGAGACTCTCCGTGTAATCAAGCCACTTTAGTTTGTTTTACTGCTTAACTGGGAACAAACAGGGACCCGCTGTGAAAAGAGATGATCCAGCCTAGGTGGTCTGTTACTGTGTCTGTGATGTTACAATCGATATGCTTTGTTTATTTGGGCAAACATAATTGCAGTTTTTAATGCCATGCATGCAACCATAGCTGGTGAGTAGGTAGAACATTATTCATTAAGCCATTTCAGTTAATATTAAAGTACTGTTAGATGTACAGCACTAAAGATACAAAAATCATTCTCAAAACAACACATATGTAAAAAACAAAAATGGAAACCAAAAATGGTTCTATGTAAAATATTAAATTAAAACTCAATAATGTCATCAAAATGAAGGAGCCTTTAATGTGCATTTAACTGCTGTGCTGTCTTCCTTTTGCTTTGCTGACTTTTTTTTTTTTTAATTTCATTTATCAGTGTGACATAAATTAAGATAATGATGCTCATTTTTTATTTTAATCCTATTCTTAACCAGTTTTTTTTTTCAAAAAGCACCTAAATGTACAAGTAGTAGAAATTAAAATTTATACTTTATTAAATATGCTTAATAATGGTTTAACAAATAGAAAGAGTTAAAAAGTCGAGGTTGAGCATTTAAATGTAAACATTACACATGAATATGTCCATCCATTCATTTTCTAACTTGCAGGACAGGGAATCAAAAAGCCCTCTCTTGTACAAGGAAAATAAAACAGGGAACATAGTGTGAAAGGTATGAGCTAAAATGTCAGTTAAAAGAATACCTAAAATAAACTACACAAATTAAATAAGTTATTCGTTCACTCTGGTAACTTTAATCTGTTACTATCTGTTACATTCAGTATCAAAGATGTTCCAAAATAAAGGATATCAGAAAAGGGGTACTACTTTTCCAGAGAAATGCACATGATACTGTATATATAAGCCCAATAATGCTTTATATTATATACCACATTTCACATTTCTCCATGTCTCTGAATTGGATTAAATGGGTTTGACAATGTGTTGGTATACTATGTTACAGTCGACATTACACTTTTGAAAGCAATTGATAATTTTACACCTCACTGAAAAAGAATGGAGACTTTCCTGGTTCCTGTATTAGAAAATGTGCTTTGGAAAAAAAAAATAAACATAATATGCTGCTACCTTTTTAATGTGTCCCTGTATTTTACTCATCCCAGAATATAAAAACTCTACAAAGCTTATAACAAGGAAATTGATGCAACAGTGGCAAAAACAATGACCCAACCGTACTGAATTTAGACCCTCATTAAGTCTCGTGGGAGATATCTTGTTCAGTATAAAATGACATATGTGACCCTCATCTTCTAGATTTTCACCTTCTTCTAATTGATTCATGAGAAGCACAGTATTAAAACCCCTGCAGATGCCTGTGAAATTAAGGTGAGAGTAATGGTCATGGCTGCAGATCAAATTTTTCTAATTTTATTAATCTTCCTAAACCACAGACTATTCATTTAAATGTTTCAATTTCAGTCTCACCAATGTTCTGTGACACTTCAAGGCTAACAGATTACCATCAGAATTTTAATGCTCTAAATACTTCTACCATGTGACACGGTAAATGTTCTCTAAAACACCTTTTAAATTCAGCTTTGTTCTTTAAAGCTGCAGTGGAGATCCATTTTAAGCTTCACAGATAAAAAAAAATGCAAATGTTGCTTTTTGCTTGAGTGTGGGGAAGGCAACTGTAAAAAAAACACACTGGTACAGCACTCTTGTTTTGTTAATGAACAAAATGTTTTATTCTGCAATGGCTTCTAAGAACATATTGATGCATTGTTTTAATTAACCACACTACTGAATAATCATTAAAAATTTATGTGATAGAATAATTTTCCTTTCTACCGGAAATTTGTTTATGTATGATAGCAGACAGTTTTGTTAAAAACAGGAATATCCTCTGTCTTATAAGACACTGCTCCTGGCACTCGGCTCACTGACTCACTTGTTCAGTCACTTGGTTAGTCACTTCCACACAAACTACCCTCACTCACTCCTTCACTCAGTCATTCAATTAATCACTCACTTACTTAGTCAGTCATTCATTGATTCACTCACACACTCACTCACTCACTCACTCAGCCAGTATCCTCCTCTTTCTAGTCTCTGACTCGCTTATTTGCTCTCAGGGACTCATTTTCGAACTCTACCACTCCCTCATCTCTTTACTTTATTATTTATTTAAGGGGCCACTTGCTTGATCATTAAATCCTTCAAGTAACTAGTCTTTTACTCACATCACTCAGCATTTCACGTATTCATGGTTTCACTTCACCTATCTATTCAACCAGTCTCAGCAATTCAGCTTTCATACTCACTTCCTCACTAAACTGCTTGGTCACTCGTGCAATCAATGATGCACCAACTCAGTTGCTTTCTTGGGCACTCATTTGTTATTTAGTTGCTTCGTGACTCACTCCTAATTCACTTACTTTACCCATCACTCACTCATTTCGGGCAAAGTTTTACTAAGTCAGTTGCTTTTTCATTCACTCATTTGTTATTCATCTCTTAGTGACTCTCTCCCAGTTTATTTACTTAACCCATCACTCATTCACTGCCTCACTGGTTTGGTAAATCGGATTCTTTCTCAGCCATTCATCTGTTATTTAGTCTCTTAGAATATCACTCCTAGATTATTTACTTAACATTCACTCACTCACCCGTTTACTCAGTCCCTCAATTGGTCAACTGATCATTCACTCATATCACTCAGTATTTCACATATTTATGGTCTCACTTCACCTATCTATTCAACCAGTCTCAGCAATTCAGCTTTCATACTCACTTCCTCACTGAATTGCTCGATCACTCATGCAATCAATGATGCACCAACTCAGTTGCTTTCTTGGGCACTCATTTGTTATTTAATTGCTTAGTGACTAATTCTTAATTCACTTATTTAACCCATCACTCACTCGCTCGTTCATTCATTTTAGGCAAAGGTTTACTAAGTCAGTTGCTTTTTCATTCACTCATTTGTTATTCATCTCTTAGTGACTCTCTCCCAATTTACTTACTTAACCCAACACTCACTCACTGCCTCACTAGTTTGGTAAATCAGATTCTTTCTCAGCTATTCATTTCTTATTTAGTCTCTTAGAATATCACTCCTACTTTACTTATGTAACATTATTACTCATTCACTCACTCACCCGTTTACTCAGTCCCTCAATTGGTCAACTGGATTCACTCATATCACTCAGTATTTAACTCACTCTTTATTGCCCTTAACTACTTTATTCACAGAATCTAACTCACTCAGTTTTACTCACACACTCCCGTCAATGAATTTCTCAGTCATTCACACAAAGTAACTCAGTTTTACTCACTCATTTATTCAACTCAGTGAAATGCTTGATAATTAATTTAATCAATAGTTCACTAAACTGGTTTCTTTCTCAGTTACTGATTTGTTATTTAGTTTCTTAGTAACACCCACTTAATTTACTTACTTAACCCATCACTCCCTCACTAACTCAATCAGTATCTCAATTATTTTTTACGCGTCCAATTTCACTAATTCGGTTTTCTATCTCAATCACTTACTACTGGAGCACGTCAACATTATTAAATTTGGCCTAAAAGATAACTTAAAGACAGAAAAATGGGCTTGTTATCTGCCTATGATTTTTTTTTCTGAAACATAAAACATTATAAAATATAATCAAATGTGATGAATAGCATTTTTTTGTGTGACCATGCTGCCCATTTTTTTGGTGAGGAGAAAAACTTCAGGAAGAAGTTAAGTCTTTGTGCTGTGATGTCAGAAAGACATTTGCTTCTAAGGTGTGATGCAAACAGTGTGGTGCTTGGTTATTTCAATCCTGTCTCCATTCCATTCTAGAAGTGTGAAAAAATTATTTGCAACCATTAAATATTTTATTGCCTGGTTTTTGGCAATGGTGTGTGGACACCATGGTTGAAGATTCTTAGATGCATGAATGATTGGCTTTCAAACCTTTGGACTTGTCGATATCTATATGTTTTGTGCTGCACCTGGCTGAATGATTGCCAGGACTGAATGGATGACCTCTTGCTTTCATAAGTTATATAACCTGCCTTCTAGACTGTACAAGCCTGAATATCTCCGGACTGAAGGAAGCGTGACGATAGGAACAGTGAATCCATTTTGTGAAAAGTCGTTATCAGTTAGAAGTGTCATTTAGAAAATGCAAAGTCTGTGTGTAGTAATTAAACTGTATGTTCACTCTAAATTTGCTTTTTTGCAAAACACATTGATGATTGTGCCCTTTTGTGTTATTTTTGTTCTTATTTTGTGTCAGCTGAGCAGTTAAGATGGTATATTTTATCAAGTCCGCACTAGTAAGAAAAAATATGACCAGAAACTGGATTGGAGCATTTTTGGTTTAGAAAAAGCCAATCAGACCTTTAAGGTTTTATTTTGTTCTTTGTCCATCAACCTGAAGATGAAAAGTATTTTTGTTTATAAACGCTTGACCCCAAAGTTCATCAGTCACATGCAGTGACACTGACATATGAACAATGTCCTCCCACCAAATGCCACAACATTCAATTGTGAATTGCATATCCTAAGTGATCATACTGTATAAATAGAACTTCTTATGTAGATTCCTTGGATGACACGGTTTAGTCTTCTCTTTACTCTTTAGAACATCCTGAAAGACATGCTCCTCATATTTCACTGAGACTCAGTAACAAGAAATGTATAGACTTGTCTAAAGCGACTACATAAACATCATTTATCTGAAACACCTCCTGTATTAATTAATTGTGCACATTTTCTCATGGGCTTCTCATATATTGTTGCAAAACAAATCTGACAACATATTGTGCATTTATTTCTTGTGCTTCTATAAATTTTTGATAGTTTGCTTTAATGTGAAGAACTATAATGTGCAGTTACTATACTTATCTTTAAATGGCCAGCTGAAAGTTTCAGAAAGTCATTTCAATATGCACAGTTGGGCCTTAGCGTTCAACTCTAGTGGCAAGACTGAGAGGTCGTCAGCTGTTCCAAAATATACATGTATTTGATCTAAATACCACATTAGATATACTCAAATTGTTTCAAGCCATCAGGTGAAATAAGGGATATATGACAAATCTGTCATCTCTGAAACACAGCAATATTTCATTCTCTCTTGTCTGCATTCTTACCCTGCTTAGAGTGCCTAGCATCTGTAAAAATGCTCCAAGCAACCAGTGTGTCCAATTTTTCAAACCTGTCACTGCCTTACAAATCTGCTTAACAGAAAAAAAAAATCTCACGTTGTTAGAAAACTGAGTAAACATATTTCATTGGAAAAGAAATGCATTCCTGACTTCTGCGCAGGTCAGGATGTTATAAATAAATAACTATAAGTTGAACTCTGACCATGATAAATTTCCATCCATCCATCCATTATCCAACCCGCTATATCCTAACTACAGGGTCACGGGGGTCTGCTGGAGCCAATCCCAGCGTGCAAGTCAGGAAACAAACCCCAGGCAGGGTGCCAGCCCACCACAGGGCACACACTCCCACACACCAAGCACACACTAGGGACAATTTAGAATCGCCAATGCACCTAACCTGTATGTCTTTGGACTGTGGGAGGAAACCGGAGCACCCGGAGGAAACCCAAACAGACACGGGGAGAACATGCAAACTCCACACAGGGAGGACCCGGGAAGCAAACCCAGGTCTCCTTACTGCAAGGCAGCAGCGGTACCACTGTGCCACTGTGCCACCCCATGACAAATTTGTTTAATGAAATATATTTATGATTTTTTTTTGTTTTCAGAGATGTGTGGCTACTACAAATTTATACAGAAAAATCTAAAAAGCCAACATTACACAGCTCTCAGTCTCGTAATGCAAAATACAGGACAAGAATCTTATCAGATGATGACATACCTATTCTAAGTAGCTGCTGGATTTTAACAAGTAACCACAAACAGAAACAGATTGTATCTTTTAATTTAATGGATTCTACTTTATTTAGTGACAAAACAGCTCAAGAACCCCACCCCACCTTTAGTTTTCTCACAGACTGCTAAAGCCTAGAGGCATGCTGAGATATACACACACACACACACCTCCAGTGTGTGTCAGAGTCACATAAAGGCTAGCAGAACAAGTTCTTTCTCTTTTTGTTGTTTAACATCGGAGAACTGTCTCTCTGTTCTGTGGAATTCTACAGCTGTAGGCACCACTTTTCATTTCAACAGTGGCACTGCGCAGTCTAACCCGATACGACTTCTATAACCCTTTGGACATACAATCGTTTTGCTTGATACTCATTTTTACTTACATTGATCCTCACTGGCAGACAACCAGAGTTTGGCTGTCTATATCGATTTCACTAGCCACTTGGATCACCATAATAAAAGTTTTAAATTTGGTCAGCTAAGAAAGTGGAAACAAGTCCTTTTTTTGTAGGAAAAGAATGTACTGATTGGTACTTCAGATTTTATTCATTAAGAAAGATCTCAGCCCGGACATTACTCAGTTATTCAATAAGAGAGTTCATAAGCACTGAACCTAGCATCATTTTGCTTAAAGGAGAAAAATGCTCTTCTTGTGATGGCTTGCAAGCCCTCTCTGTTTTATGAGAGTAATCAAACAGGAATGCAGCTGCTTTTACTCACTGCAAGCCCCCCACATACGTTCTGATTAGTGCAGGAAGGAACGTTGTTACTCACTTTGGTATAAACCAATGTTGCAATCCCATTCTGAGAGAGAGAGAGAGAGAGAGAGAGAGAGAGAGAGAGAGAGAGAGAGAGAGAGAGAGAGAGAGAGAGAGAGAGAGAGAGAGAGAGAGAGAGAAAGACTAGTTCATGCCATCTCAGTCTCTGTGGCCTTTGCCTCTGATAGTGTTTTATTGGATTGTGTTTTTCTTTTTTCTGAAAAGACCAGGCAGTGATAAAATATATAAAGCTTCCATTTGGATGTTACCACTTCCCTATGCTTCACACTTACAAAAGCATGATGTTTATTTCCATTATTTTCTACTCCTGTTTAGTTTTCATCTGTTTTTCTGGTGAATGATTTAACCACATAGCTTTAGGGATCTGGGTTTGATTCCTGGCCTGGTCAGGGGTCTCACTTTGTCTGTGTATTTCCCACCCCTCAATTACAATGAGGTTCAGATTGCAATGACTCTGAATTTGTCTGATACAAGTAAGTGTTGTTGTGGGCATGAATGCCCAAACACAATGGACTGGCATCCTTACAGGGGATGGTGCTCAATACTCCCTCCAGTCCAGTAACCCACAACCCTATAATGGAAAAAATTGATTCAAGAAAACAATGGTGGTCTTTGTAACCTCTCCTGTGCAGCACAACGTAGATGGGCAGACAGATTATGGCACCTTATTTCTGCAAAACTCAAACATGTTAAAACACTGATGAAGAGGGGGCTGTTCAGCTACAAATGGATGTTGGATGTTTGATCATTAGATTTGCACAGAAAGACACCCTATTTAGAGCAAGCATTGGAATGGATTCATCAGCTAACAGCATTCTAGCTTCCATGCCCATGCCTGTGCAATCTATCAACAATAAGAGAAGCTGAAACACAAATTTGCAGCCCCTGCACCCTATCAGCAAACACCTACTCCATATTGATAAAAGCCTCATTCACTTTTAAATGCTTGCTATTTTCAGGCTATCTTTCTACACTCATCCAAGTAAAGTTAAAAATAATGCCAGCAAGCTAGTAATTGAATTATTAATATGACTACATATTTGTGAAAAGTAACAGATTTCAAAGATCAGAGCTCCCAGTTGCGCCCACATTCTATCTGTATGTATACTGTGCAGTGTATGAACTGTGTGGTATTTTCACACGAGCTTAGCATACATCTGTCAATTCTCAGCATATTTAAAATCAAGAATAAAAAGATGAGACATTCCCAAAGGCAGTGGCACAAAGCAAAGCCCCCATTCACAAAGAATTCCAAATCAGTACTTCAGAAGACCCTTTCAGACTGTTGTGGCTTAACCATTTAGCCCATTTATGTTCACTTCAATGTTCACTGTTATCAGTAGATATTCAACACTAAAAAACACTCAGGTCTAAGAACTGCAGTTTTGCTGAATATATTTCTTCTTTTATTTAATTCATAACTAGTGGTGTCTGACATAGTATATAAACTACACAACTAATAAGCAACAATAATTACTATATCCGGTCAAAATAAAAAGAATATAGATATGGATCACTGTTCAAAAATAGGCAACACAAAATTTGGTCATCATTAGAAAAATAAAGTCTATGTTCTGAAAAGTGTTCAATCCACAAAATGTGCGGGGAACAGTTTTTTGAGTTTGCTGGCCTAGTTTGGGTTTTGTAAATTATGGATCTAGAAATGACTTGGCTGGTCTGTACTGAAAAGGCACCACGCATTAACTGTTAAATATATATACTTTTTTGTTCTTACTACATGTTCATAGGATATAAGAATTGTCACATGTAGAGTGTACAGTAATATTCTTTCTTGCATGTGCTAATCAACATATTAAAGCTTCTTGTATTACGTCGTTTCCAGATTTCATGCCTTAACACTATCTTTACAAAATCTATATATAATGATGTTTGTATTTATTGCTACAATACACAACTTTTAATTGAATGTAGCTTGTTTTAGCTATTAAAATTGCAAGTGCAAATAAGACATCTGTTGCACTTGTCATGTCAGGCAAACACAATCCAGAATTCTGATATGGCTTGGACCATGTAAATAATGTGAAGAGGGCTCACTGAAAAATAATTTTCAGTATGCAAGCAACTTATTTTAACTTTCTGTTTAAGCAAGTCTTTTTTTTTTTTTTTTTTACAGTGGTTAGTGCTGCTGCCTCACAAATCTAGTGCCCTGGGCTCTAATTCATGATCGGTTGTTATCTGTGTGGGATCTTCATGTTTTCCCTGTGTCTGTGTGAGTTTTTCTTACACATTTCCAAAGCCAGTTGATTCCAAATTGGCTAGAGTTTGGTGTGTGGCCTGAGCTTTAGAATATTATGTTATATGTAAATAATTTGTTTAATTTAATTTTAACTTGCCTTTGGGTGCTTTGACATTAAGTTAAGAATTAAAATTACTATTATTATTTCTAGCAGCATGGTAGCACAGTGTATAACACTGATGTTTCACAGATGCAATATGTTGTGTTCAAATCCCATACCAGCTCACCAACTATGTAAAGTCTAGGCTATCCACAAGCTATTTGAGTTTTCCTCACCAAATTTCCCCAAAGACGTCTTGCTTTAGTTGTTTGGTAAAGATTTAGTTGGTTATTTAGTAGTTTAAATTGGACAATATGTATGACAGCATAGTTATGTGTGTGTGTTTATGTGACGGACACTCTCTAGAGGGTGGTTTCCCCAGCTTACTGAGATCCAGATTTGAATAAAGTCAGTTTCAGAATTGTGGATATTTGTATTACTAGCTGTGCTACCCGTCTAAGGTAGAAAGAAAGGTAAGTTCTCAGCATTGCCAAATTTCCCCCAGGAACAAATAAAGTTTTATCTAGACCTCAGCGTTAACGTTTGCACTGCACCATGCAATGCCTATGTCTCTGTTATATGCCATTGCATATGAGATTTGTAAAAACAGTGTTAATGTTTGTGATGCACCATCTTTTGGAATGATAGAGACATAGCAACCAGGTGGACACGCAGACTTATCCTTTTACTAAGGTGGATTATCATTATTTTTAACTGACTTTAAACCCCCATTCTCACAGTGGGAGAAGGTAGTGTGTGAGGAACACAAGGCCAACACAATAGCTCATTTTAAACAGGATTACTTTTACCTATATAGAAACAGTTAAAGGGAGAAGGCACTATATTCTTTAAACATACAATAACCAGATAGCACAGTCTGAGAAACTTCTAGTAACACTTATTGTCAAGACAGCTTGCAGTTGTACCCTTAATAGCCTATAAAGCAGCATTCTCAAGAATGTCTTTACTTTCAACCCACAAAGCTGAAATCTGGTACACAGGTACTTCTCACTACAAGTCAGGTTTTTTGATGTAAATTGTGCTACACTATCCTCTATGATTTATCAACAGAAAGCATTATGGTTAGATTGCTTTAACTAAGAAATCTGGGTTGAATGTCCACCCACTGCAATTAAATTAGTTCTTTAATTAAGTAGTTCCGTCATTATTTATGCCAAAGCCCCTTACCAAGCCCGGTGGAGCTATACTTTCGTCAGAGTTATTTATTACGTTTCTTTGCACTAAAACAGAACAATAAATGAGACTTTTGTATATGAAGATGCTTTCATTTACTCAAACTAGTTATGTACTTAATGCAACAAAGTTAAAAGTAATAAAGTTTGATCATTTATAATTACCTTTACCTTTCTACTTTCTCACCTAGGCAATATTGGTTAACTGTTTAAACTTCAACAGCATGGTAAAATGGTTAGTGCTACCATCTCAAAGCTCAGTCATAGCTAGCTCTAAATGTTTCTCATTCAATCTTCTTCATATTATTTTTTTATCATATCCCAAAAACACTGTGGTAAATATAGCTTGAGGCTCTAATCAAGCTTGAGTATGGGTGAGTGTAGATGTGTCAAGTGTTTTTGTGTTCTCCTAGGTAAACTCTGGATTCCCATAACCTTGTAAAGGAAAAGCAGACAGAATAAATAAACTGCTCAAAAATATTAAAGGAACACTTTGAAAATGCATCAGATCTCAATGGGAAAAAAAATCATGCTGGATATCTATACTGATATTGACTGGGTAATGTGTTACGAACAAAATGATGCCACATCGTTTGATGGAAATGAAAATTATCAACCTACAGAGGGCTGAATTGAAAGACACTCTTAAAATCAAAGTGAAAAAATGATGCAGCAGGTTAGTCCATTTTGCCGAAATTTCATTGAAGCAACTCAAAATTGTACTCAGCAGTTTGTATGGCCCCCACGTGCTTGTATACATGCCTGACATTGTCAGGGCATGCTCCTAATGAGACAATGAGATGGTGTCCTGGGGGGGTCTCTTCCCAGATCTTGACCAGGGCATCACTGAGCTCCTGGACTGTCTGAGGTGCAACCTGGCGGCATCAGATGGACCGAAACATAATGTCCCAAAGGTGTTCTATTGGATTTAGGTCAGGCGAGCGTGGGGCCAGTCAATGGTATCAATTGCGTTATCGTCCAGGAACTGCCAGCATACTCTCGCCACATGAGGCCAGGCATTGTCGTGCACCAGTAGGAACCCAGGACCCACTGCACCAGTATAGGGTCTGACAGTGGGTCGATGGATTTCATCCTGATACGTAATGGCAGTCAAGATGCCATTGTCTAGCCTGTAGAGGTCCGTGTGTCCCTCCTCGGACCATCACTAACCCACCACCAAACCGTTCATGCTGAACGATGTTACAGGCAGCATAACGTTCTCCATGGCTTCTCCAGACCCTTTCACGCCTGCCACATGTGTTCAGGGTGTACCTGCTCTCACCTGTGAAAAGCACAGGGTACCAGGGGTGGGCCTGCCAATTCTGGTATTTTATGGCAAATGCCAATCGAGCTCCACGGTGCCAGGCAGTGAGCACAGGGCCCACTAGAGGATATCGGGCCCTCAGGCCACCCTCATGAAGTTTGTTTCTGATTGTTTGGTCAGAGACATTGACACCAGTGCTCATCCTGTTCCTCCTTGCCCAAAGGACCAGATACCAGTCAGTCCTGGTGATGTGTTAAGGACCTTCTACGAGGGGCTCTCCTAGAGCTCTCCTAGAGTAACTGCCTGTTTCCTGGAATCTCCTTCATGCCCTTGAGACTGTGCTGGGAGACACAGCAAACCTTCTGGCAATGGGGCACATATTGATGTGCCATCCTGGAGAAGTTGGACTAACTGTGCACACTGTGCAGGGCCCTGGTATCGCCACACGCTACCAGTAGTGACACTGACCATAGCCAAATGCAAAACTAGTGAAAAAACAGTCAGGAAAAATGAGGAACCATTCCTGGTTTGGGGGTCGTCTCATTGTTACCCCTCTAGTGCATCTGTTGTTAATTTCATTAACACCAAAGCAACTGAAGCTGATTAACAACCCCCTCTGCTACTTAACTGACCAGTTTCATTGACTTGATGCTATACTCCGATTAAAAAGTGTTCCTTTAATTTTTTTAAGCAGTATATAAA
This sequence comes from Erpetoichthys calabaricus, assembly GCF_900747795.2. Lineage (NCBI taxonomy): Eukaryota > Metazoa > Chordata > Cladistia > Polypteriformes > Polypteridae > Erpetoichthys > Erpetoichthys calabaricus. The sequence goes on from NC_041398.2 coordinate 120,805,965, forward strand.
TAGACATGTATAATTCTTGTGACTGATACAGACGTTTAACAATTAGACATGAGCCATCAACTTCATTGTGCGTTTCAGACAAACACAAAATATGAAGCACACTTAATAGTTAGGTTACTGAAGCAGCTGCATCATTTTAATAGTGACTCATGACCAAAGATCACAGTGTTCTCATGTTTCATTTTCCAGGTAGCCTGCTGTGTTTCTGTTATTTGCAGTACTATGGACAAACCAGACCAGTACAAGAGCTATCACTATATTTTGGTTTAAGATGCTATGTGTTGAGCTTCAGTTAATAGTAGGATTCTTAAAATACAAAGCTTGTTGGCATACTCTTCTAGAATGATAACAATGATAACATTCAGACATTACATCTGCAATGTTTATGAAGGTGCCTTTGTAAAGTCTACCAAGGCCCATTCTCAACACTCTAAAATGTGTCATCAGAGGGAAACGATTGCAATTACTGTTGCCCGCAGCTAGAATTAAACTGGTGACATAAAGGTCAAAGTTGCCTGCCATCCACTGTCATCAGTCACGGAAAACAGCACATCAAACTGTTCTGCAAATAGCCTGCCAATATAAAACATTAAAGCAAATAGCCATAGTAACATTAAAAAGGGTTGTGGGTACATCTTTGGGGGCATGTCAGGAACTAACACTGAATGAGATGGCTGTCTATGGAAATACACACACCGAACTGGCTCCAGTTAATACAGTATACTAACCTAACCTAAATGTCACTGGAATGTAGAAGGAAAACTTTAGTATCTGAGTAAAAACCCACCCATATACATGTACTCCGAGAATATGTAAGTTCCACACAGGCAGAGATTAGATGCTGGATTCCTAGGACAATGGATCTGAGGGGCAGCAGACCTGACCATGGCACACATTACTTTACTGTTCAATTTGGAAAAAAGAGTAAGTGCACCATAGGTAATGTCATATCTTTAACATAGGCAGTGTGAGAATAAAAAGTTATGCTCATTGGGATTAAATGTCTACAAAACTTTATTAATTTGGAGTAAACAATGAATATGAAGCAAAACAGAGATTTTATGGGAAAACAGTGTAAACCTGCTTTTCAGAAAACTAGATAAAAGTGACAATAACATGCTGAATCAAGGCAGACAACTTTTTATTTGTCACTAGATGTTTTTTCCAAAAATAACAAACTGGAATCAAATGTCATGTGCATATTATAGGTATGAGTAGAAGAAGTCATGGCTTGTAGCTTTCATCCATCCTCAAAAACTCCCATGTCAGGGACAATCTTTATGAAAAAGATCATACATAAAGTTCCACCACACTAACTTTGCTCTCAGGTTTTGCTCATGTCCGGTTTTACTAATGGTCAAAGGTACCATCCTGCGCTGTGGTCTTCTTCTCAGGCCAATGGATGGAGGAACATGCCTGGGAAAAATAAATTGTGTCATTAACGATGAACCCAGTGTCTCAGCAAGGAATGTTTTATATCTCAATCAGGAAAAACAAACCAATGTCAGCATAGGATCTGTGACGAGCATGTCAAATATTGATATACTATTTTTATTTTTAAACCCCTAAGTTCTTCTTGATAACTCCTAAAAAATAGGCTATAAAGATCAGCTAGATGGAGTATTTTTGTGTAGCTAACTTTTCTTTTGTTATGGAGTATTTGGTCATTGGTGGTAAAGGGATGTTGGGTCCCATTGAGATGTTTGCACACTGGCAAATCTCCATTTTAAACCAGAGGCCTTTTTACTCATCTGCAGATAGCCATATAGTGTAGCTCTACAAAAATGGTAGTTGAAATGAATTGGTCTATTATTAAACATTCTCCAAAACCAAAAAATAGTCACTGTACACTGCTGCTCAAGTGAGTAAGATTTCATCTAAACAAATGCATCATTTTGATAGTTGGTTTTACTTTATTTCATTTCATATTAGATTAAAATGAGATATTTCTATAAATACTTATGTTAAAGGAATACTTCAGCCAAAAATTACATTTATTTTATGTTACTTACCACATGTAATTTGTAGTCAGCCGAGAAAATTTTTTATCTCATGTTTTCAGGCAGAACGGGGACAGAAAAGCTTCTGATATAATATAAGTCAGTGGTGAACAACGTTAGACATCAGCAAATGTTACGAAAATGTCCAAAAAAAATATATACGTTACTCATGTCACATAATCCACACATGAAGTCATCTAGTCATATGCTCACAGTGTCTCAAACACATGTATTCTTAATAATGCTCCTATGACCTAAAGCGGAACAAGCTCAGATATGAATGAGTATATGAAATGTAGACTTGCCTCCCTTTCATTATATTTATATTCATATTCAAAGCTGGAGTGCATTGGGATTTTTTAGTGGTGAATTGTGAAACTGCACAGGTGAATTGATCTTCTCCCTGTTCTGGACACTTAGACAATGCAACATTAGACAATGAACAAGCTGTTACTGAGCTGGACTTGTGCTTAATGAAAGGATGGGAGGAGGTTCTTCAATTCAAATGCTCACTTACATCAAAGTGTGGTCACCATTGACTAATTTTGTATCAGAAACTTTTTTATCTCCATCCACCACTAAAATACGGGATTCAATTTTTTTTCTCATCCATCACCACAAAAAACTACAGGAGGTAAGTAATATATATATTAGTTTTTTGGTTTTTTTTTGCAAATATTCCTTTAATAATCATATTTGAGTTAATTAAGTTAGTGTTTTCATTTAATTTTTTCAAGGTGTATACTGTATGTAGACCAAAATAATAATGGTGAACTAGTTACCACTACCAAATCCAGGTTTGAATTCCATACCTTGTATTATCTGTGGGGAGGTTGTATGTCCAACTAGAGGTGTATTGAGTTTTCTCTGGGTACTGTAGTTTTTATTAACATTCTAAAAATGTTTCAAACTATCCATCAATTTGTTAACTCATAATTTAAATTTTCACTGCACACTGAGGGTTCTAGAAACATTCGAATGACATTTACATCTATCCATTCATTTGACAACTCATGAATTGAGTTTCCGCTGTTTACTGAGGTTTTCAAAATATCCTTGTAGACATTTACAACTATTTATCCCTTTTCTACCTTACCTATCCAGTTCAAGAACACACAAAGAGAGTGCCATTTCCAGTAAAATTAGACATTTACTCTAAAAAATAAAGATGCCAACGTGGTTTATCAGAGCAATGCCATAGGGGAAACACTTTTGGCTTCCAAAAGAAACATCCATATTAAGGTTCCAGAAAGAACCTTTAATTCAGATCCACAGCAGATTCCATGAATAGGCAACACATTTTTGAAAAATCTTTTGAGTCCATGATATTAAAAGACCCCTTGCTGTATGCAGTAACACAGGATAAGTTCAGGTTTTCTTGATATGTTAGTAACCTCCTAGGTAGCCAACTGTACAATAAAGATACAAGTTAAAGATTTCTGTTTTGTGGACATGTTAGGAACCTTTCAAAGCTCAAAGAACCAATTTCATAGGCAAAGAACCCTTCTCAGAATTAAACGGTTCTTTGTCAAGTAGATGTTGTATGAGGAAGAACAAAACCCAGTAAAGGGCCATTTTAGAGCTATTAGTTTTAGTGTAATATGCAAAACATTCCATTCATAGTAGTGCACACTCAGTTTAGAGTTGCAAATTACTTAACATACCAATATTCAGAGTGTGAGAGGCATGCAAAAATACCCATAGAAAAAATATGCAGACAAGTTCAAAATGTGTAAAACTTCCCAAAGAAATTTCCAGGACCTGGATTTCAAACTCAAGTTGTTGGAGCTGTGAGGCAACAGCAGAGTTGAACACTGTACCACAATGTCAGTTTAGTTTAGTTGACTTGGAATTTGTTTTTTTGTATGTAAATTTACCCTGAGGAAGGCCTGGATGACTCACCTAACTTTGAATATTGTCTGGACCTCATTGCGGCTGGATCCTGTGACGTTTTAGTAGATGAAATGAGTTAAAAAAAAATTAATATATAAAGGAAAATGTTGTATTTTCATGCCTTGGATAAAACGCAAAAAGTCTGAAAAATGTGGTAGAACCTTTCTTTTTTTTTGAAAATGTAAAACCATTCATGTTCATTTTATCTCTAATAGGAAAACTATTTAATTAAAATTCCAATATTTTAGCCAATGACCTTCCTAACAAATAATGTGGGCATACGCTTGGGATTACAAAAATAACATTTTATCAAATGTATTAACTAAATCAGCGTAAATGAGAATGGTATTCGGACAATAGCCTTTATTAAAAAAAAAATTCCAAAACAGACAAGGTATAACTTATTTAACTTGATTCAGTTTGGTTCAATGCTCAGAAATATGGAATCCCCATGTGCTTTCCGGAGGACACTTTAACTGAAAAGAGATTTAATTGGGCTTTGTAAAACTGGCATAGGTAATGGAAGATGCTGAACAGCTGGAATAACAGCCCAAATAATCCCACTTGGGTGAGAGAGGAAGGGGGACTGAAAATGCTGTGGGCCATCATTAACTTTCACATTCACATTCAATAAATTAAATTAACGAGGGAATATGCATTGTACGACTTGCTTTAGTGTTACGTGACAAAATATATGGCTGCATTTCAATTAGTCTGAATTTTATAACGCACCTCTCAGGGTGAACACTATTCCAAAGCAGTTTACTGGTACTTTAGAGTAATTTTTCTACTGAGGTGCTGTATATATTTTGACAATCGAAGCACAAGCGGATTAAATAACTTGTTCTGGATTAGGTAGCGAAGAACAGGTAGAGAGTGAACATTCAATCTTCAGTACAGTTCTAGTACAACTACTAAATCACACTATTAATAAAATGTATTTTTTATAGAAAATCAACTGCCACATACTGTGTGTCAAAAGTACATGATGGGTTACAAAAAGAGGCTCATTGAACATGCTATTAAAAAAGGAACATGTGTTAAACTCAAAGAATGCTCCAGAGCAGAAGGATCTAAAGCTATCCAAACCCACATAAATGTTTCTCTGGCATTTATGGAAAGCCTGATTCCAATAAAGCAAAAAGATTATTGATAAATGTCCAGGATGTGCCATCTGTTGTGGAGACCAACTGCTGTTGGCTGGAAACAAAAAACACAAACAACTGTGGCCACAACTGTAAGAGTCTCTTGGGGTTGCAATCTCAAAAGGAATCCCAAATTGAAGACTTCTTTTCAAAGTCTATGGCTCACAGGCATCAGTACATGACATAATCACATAATCTGTCACCTCCTTACGAGAGGAGTTCCTTTGCACCTTTGAATATGTCCCTACCAGTTTGTGGAACTGGTGTCCTATTTATACAAAACGTCACCAAATTTATCTCTGTGTTTCATATAATTTCTTGCTTAGAGGAAAATATGTTCTCATCTTACTTTGGTTTGTAACATCCACACATCTCTCCCTCCCTGATGAGACGTGAGATTAATAAATTAATAAAGTGATAGTCACTCCTTATCGTGTGGTTGACCCCGACCACTTGACATTTCAAACATTTCAGAAATCACTGTCAGATATTTGTAAATTTTATCCATTAGTTCTGTCCAATGGAGTACATTAGCTGTTATGCAAATATTTTTATGTATTAGTGCAGGGTGTTACACATCATAAGCCACAGGAGTGTGGTCAGATATCTCCAGAAATGTGTGACAATTCACTCCAGGAAGCATTTTCAAATATGCCACTTAATCAGAGTCTGAGCTGGTCTCACTTTGCAGCTCGATGAAAGAGCTGTCATCAAGCTATAGTGATGTGAACAAGCATGCACTCCCAATTTTATAATGCTTCAGAAATATATTCTCCAATAAGTGTATTCTCCTTGCTGGACAGTGATTTGCCCTGATTCTTACCACTGAATTTGTTACAACATACAATCAGAACTACGCTGCACTGTTCACTGAAAACATAATCACACTTCAACTATGCTATAAATTTTAATTCAGATGTACGATGCCATCTGGCCATCCTCCATTCCAGTAAAGAGTCCCTGCGTTAGTAAGTGCGCATAATCTAGAACAACTACTGGCTAATCAGTGAGATTTTCAAGTCAATTTCTTTAAAGTATGTAAGAAGAAAGTTGTTAAATCACACCTGCTGATACTGCTGGCAGAACTGAGTTCCTAGCAAATGTGTTGGCATCATGATGCAATAGGACAAACCCTTAAGATTTAACTATAATATAAACTCTCTAAAGGACAAATGTGGATAAAAAATATACCAACCCAGTCATTCGACTTTTCTTTTACGGAGTGTAACATTTGTCAAAAAACACCTAGCACAGCTCCTGCAGATATATGATTTAACATTAGACAAACAGGAACACATTTGACTTTTAAGGGGCCTTTGGTTTAAACCTGGAACCTTGTGATTTCAAGCAACTGTTGATTCAAGTTGACTGTTTTCTACCAAAGAATACAAAACAAGTGTATAAACAGGATTAATGGCAAAATGTTGAGAAGTACCATCACTTACAGTAATAGTAATTCTTTACATTTATATAGCGCTTTTCTCACTACTCAAAGCGCTCTCCACACAGGGAGGACCCAGGAAGCAAACCCACAATCTCCTTACTGCAAAGCAGCAGCACTACCAATGCGCCACCTGTGAAGTGAAGCTTTCTCCTTAGCTACTCTTGCTTTTGATCAAATTTTTATTAGCGAAATTGAAATTATGACCACTAATGACAGACCACAATGCTTGGCTGGTTTCTATGTATTTTACTCAGATTTTTGGTGGCACTTTCTTAACTGTAACTTCAAAGAGGCAATGACAAGAGACACACCTAACTTCTTAAGTGTAAACAAGGCCCTCCCCCAGCTAAATGTAATGCAGAGTTTGTCCCAAAGCAAAACACTTCAAAATGTGATCCCCTCCCAGTGATAATGAGGGGGTGCTATCACCCATAACAAAGAAACAAATTCTTGTCTTGAAAAGAAGGACCACTACTTACATTGTGAAAGAGTAATTGCCGCCTCCACCAAAGGCTACCCCTCCAAACTGAAACAACTCTGGGCTGTATCAGTTGATCAGTAAGTCATTAGGCCAACTGCCTTAAACTCCTGCTTCTCTAAATAAGCAAACCACAAGCAGAATGAAAAAGAAAGCTTCATTCCACAACACGTGCACTGACACATCTATAGTCAAGCATGCTATGATTCAGCCACCAATAAACGCATGTGGTTTCTGTGTTGGGTGTATAAAAAAAATACTTCAAAAATATACATATAGGAAATATCTGCTACAGTGTCTGAGCCTCTACTCCATAATCACTTTTCTAAAATAGTCTAGGGTTGATTAAACAAGCCCAGCTTATCACTCTGCCATGCCCAGCAGCTTTGGCTTCTTTTATTTATTCATGCTGCTAAAAAAATTCAAAGTGACTGCCCTGTCATATTGAGAATGCTCTTATTCACATTAAAAAAAAAAAGCAGGGTATACATTTCCTTTTATTCCTCATATAAAACTCCCATTTCAAAATAATTATTCTGATTGAATTAAAGATAGATTGCAAAGTCTGGGTTAAAGCTCCACAGTGTAAAATGCAGCCCTACTAATTAATTATTATTTTTTAAGTATCTTGAGTCTTTTGTAAACCTTATCTTCGTTTGTATTAAATTCCCGCATTAGGACTTGCATTGATTGAGGGTATGTTAATTATGTGCTTAGCTCGCCTGTGATTATCATTCATTAAAAATACTAGGCATACTTTTTAATTAAAAAAAAAGTTTTCTATTAATATCAGTTTTTGCTTTGTTTGCAAATGTTCCTTTAAGTTAACCCACAAAGTGAAAAAAAGAATGGGGAATCATCATGTGAAAAATGTTTACCACTTTCACTTCACATTATTGCTAGTCACAATGACAGATATTTTACCCAAGTGCCTTAACAGAGTTTGTTTTACATTAATTAACCTCTTTTTTAATAATAACTCAACATTGGATACAAAAACAGCAACGAGAATAATATGATCTTTCAATAGCTCATTGCTAAATTGCCAGTCCAAAATTCAGTTCTATTTCACGGTTCGCAACAAGCCTCTGCTCCTTGAATACTCAATATGTGAATGCATCAGAATAAATATTAAATGCTTCCCCATAGTCACAAGTAAGCAATAAATAACCTCCCACTGACAGACTGTTGAAACGAGAAACGGAACAATGGGAAATAATCTTGGTCCAGTAAAACAGAGCCACGCATATAAGAATACGGCAAGGACGCCATCTCCCAACCCCCTCAGCTTATAATTAGCCTGCCTGTAAAGGTGCCCCTGCTCTTCACTGCTCACCTTTTCTGTGTTCTTTTGTAATAGCAAGCCATTTATCTGGTAAAATTCTTGTAGCCAAGACCTTCATTTCTCAAAGCTGTGGAGGGCTTCAAATTTGACAAGATTTATTTTCAGACACTAATAGTTTCACAAGTGAAATTCATTAATACCCCATCTTTTCGTTTCCATGACTTCAATGCTTGTGTGTGCATGTGCATATATATATATATATATATATATATATATATATATATATATATATATATATATATATATATATATATATATATACTCCTCCATGAAATCTTTTCACCTACATCACACCACTGAATTTTCCACATATGATGAAGAAGGGCTGGAGTGCTGCTTTTGCTGCCGCAGCTCATGCTGCACTTGTGATTGGAGTATGACAGCCATCTTCCCTGCCGCGTGATCGATGACTTCTCAATGTGCTTAAGCCTGCTTCATACACAGCTAATCTCATTTAAGGACATATTCTAATGAACCATTGTAAAGGCTAATAGCAAAAAAGCAAATCATACTTTGTGGTTTATTCTACAGTACAGCAAAGCTATTCTTATCTGGTGAATATTGAAAAAGCCTGAAGGGCTGATTAAAATAATAAAAAGTTAAAAACTCTGGCATATATTTTTGCCTGTGAGCATTTCTTTACATCCTGTATACTTACTCTGTAATCCAGTGAGTTTAATGCAGTCTATTTGAGTCACAGATAAACATTTGGTAAACTCAGAGAAATTACATACATGGCAGAGAACAACACAGTCACACCTACACTAACACACTAAGCAGCCCGCAGTACCTGACAATGTTCTGCATTTATGTTACATTGTATTTTTGAAATATATACCAGAAATTCAAACAGAACCACAGATTAGTTTATGTTACCCTTGTGCCAGTATAGAATGATAAGCACTGAACAAAGAGGAAGGCAGTAAAGAACAACAGTGTGAGCAAACACATGCATGTCAAACAGTAAGGGCATCAGTGGAATCAATCAAGAGCTACATGTCATCCAGAATTCAAAATGCCGTCACAGGTCTTAAAAAAAAAAGAAAGAAAGAAGCACATGCAGAAAAAATGGAAGAACTTATCATGCAGAAAGATTCAGCATTCTATTTTACATAAGAGATACCATTGTATGAATAATTCTGTATTTATTTATTTATGAAAGGTCAACATCACTTTGCTAAGGATACACAGGATCAAGGCAAGAGGAATATCAGTCAATTGACTGAACCACATCCACTATAATGGTAATATCCTGAAGAACAAAATAGGTAATATTCTTTGAATAAATATTAAGGTCCTACAGTGTGAATAAAGCAAATATACCTCATCATTTACTGTTCAAAAGAAGATGGTAGAGATTAACTGCTTTATATGTGCTTTTTGCACCGTTTTCCACTGAGAAATTATTTATTTTTTACTTTTTGTCTATAAAAGTGTTGCAGATTTATAGTTTGATCAGTTATTATTTGTAAACGTACAATTTATAGAGTGCATTACAGATTGAAACATACAGCATTTTGTATCTGTTCTGTCTCTAGTACAAGTATGTACTTGAAGGACTATCAATACCCCACATCCAACTAATAGAAGCATTTCTGGGACTTTTTGAAAGACTAGCCCTGCGAGACCAAAATGCAAATGAATGAAAAATGACATACTTCATAAAAAGACAGACAGAAAATTCAGCAAAATATCAGCGATCAGAAGAAGAACCCAACATGTTTAAAAGAATATGCTGCATTTCCAGTGGAGCTCTTGGCTATAGGTAGATGCTGATCATTGAAACAAATTAGCTGTTTATTCAGCAATAAAATAAAGAACACTAAACACTGTCTAGAGATTTTAATATATAGTGCTTGCATATACTGGGGTGGGCAAAAGTAGTAAACACAGAGTTTATTCTTATATTATTATTTGCTACTGTTGCCCACCCATGTATGTATGTATGTGTATATTATATATATATATATATATATATATATATATATATAAAATAGTTTTTTATTCCTAAGCTTTCAGCTCCTATCAGGAATCATAATCAGAGGAAAATGATTAGACTTACATAAATCCAAGGCAATATACAGCAACTAAGGAGGTGGATGGGGGAGCGGGGGGATTGATGAGGTGAGGTTGTATTTTTTTTCAATGATAAGCGATAATTTTATAGTTTTTAATTTTTCATATCATTTACATTGACAATAGATGTAGAGCTGATCATTATTCTTCTGCATATACATTTGCAGGCAAAACATAAATAAGATCAAGATAAAAAAGCAAAGCATAAAGGCAGGACACAGACTACAGTGCCAATGACTTGCTCTCGGACATCCTATTATCTGTGGTAATAATAATAATAATAATTCATTATATTTATATGGCGCTCAATACTCAAAGCGCTATCCACACAGGGAGGAACCGGGAAGCGAACCCACAATCTTCCACAGTCTCCTTACTGCAAAGCAGCAGCACTACCACTGCGCCATCCCCCTTCTTAAGATTTAAATAAAAATCATCATCTCAATTTTTTATGATTATTTTGTGATTAAATTAACTTTTCGGTGAAGATGGGTTTTTGTGGGTTTCAAGGTCATAACATCGATCCATTAATGAAAACCCTTTTTCATTAGGTTGTCTACAAAGAGCTCAAAATTTCTTGTTCAGCCAGTCACTATATAATTTTTCATTAAGTCCTTATCTTAACTCACTTACCCAATTATAGAGTCCCCAGAGCTCATGTACTGAGCAGTGTACACAAAGAAGGAGCCAGTCCTGAACCAGGCTATCACAGGGCACAGTCAGAAGATTGACAATAATCACACACACAAGGCTAAATTAGAATAACAAACACTGTGTTTCACTTTGAATATGGAAGGTAACTATAAATGTCTAAAGAAAACAAAGATTGAATGTGAAAACTGCACACAGACATTGTCTGGGTAGGAGTCAGAACCTAAGCATAAGAACTAACCACCTTAATTTGTGATTTACATGATGTGGGCACTGCACACCATCCATGGTTGGTTCCTGCCTTGTGCCTAATGCTGCTGGGATATTCAGGTTGCCCATGATAATAAAATGTTATGTTTTATTTATACTATTATGACATGCACTGAGCAGAATTAATTTTTTTGAGTGGAACATGTTTTTGAGGATTCCCATTATCAGTGGAGCACAGTTAGTACTCAAAAAAACATAACAGGAAACTGTCAACCAAGAACTGACAAGATAAAAGTATTGCAGGTTGAATCTTTATTTGTCATGCCTGCACACTGCAAATATCACAGAAATGGAGTGGAGACCAAAGTGTCAAGGGCACTAATATAAAAATCAATTAACTGTCAGAAATAGGGCAGCAACATGGTGCAATAGTTGGTACTGCAGCCTCACTGCTCCACTGACTTCAGTTCACTTTCCAGCTGTCTATGGAGTTTTCACATTCTCCCTGTTTTTTATTTGGGCTTTGTCTGTTCAAGCCAGTTTCCATCTACATCCCAAAGACTTGTAGGTTAGGATATTTAAAAATGAGTTAATGCATGAAAGAGTGTGTGTGTGTGTGTGTGCGTGTGTGTGTGTGTTCTATGTAGGTTTAATTCTTCTCTTCCACCTAATGCGGGTGGCATGATTGGCTTGCTTTATCTGAAAAATGGAAAACTGACATTCAGAAAAAAAAATTGCTACAGTAATGATTATACATAATAATACAAAGCATGCATCATGTCCTGTGTTAACTCTTGCCTTTTACCCAATTCTCCCTTGACGTGCCCTGGCACTATGCAATCTTAATTTAGCCTAAGTGGGTTAAGAAAATAGATGCATGGTTATACATTAGTGGCTGTTCATCCCTAAAAGGGTTCATATATTATTGCGGTATACAATTTCTATGTAAATGCAGAGATACACCTTCCAGAGTTAGTGAGATAAAATCCATACAGCTATAGGAAGATCCTCAGAAACATATTATGTCATGGAACATTATGCTTCAAAGCTCCAAACCCTTGGCATAAAACAAGTTATTAGACCAGAATACTCATCTGGCAATAGAACATAAGCGTGTGTTCTGATGAACTACACTGTTAGCAAAAATAGACATCTTTAAGTATAAGCATTTCTCACTGTTCTAACAGAATCATCAAAAGAGAGTGAAAATGAATTTCTACATATAACATAGAAGCAAAAACTTTAGATAGATAGATAGATAGATAGATAGATAGATAGATAGATAGATAGATAGATAGATAGATAGATAGATAGGCCTATCAGTTACAGAGACTCCCTTTTAATTAATTATTGATCAAGTCATACAACAATCAGTCCATCCACTATATATAATCTGTGGACAGATTTAGCTTATTTGTGTAGCATACAGAATAGACTTCACTAAAAGTGCAATTCCTTCTCCTAGTATTGCTTTTCTAGTGTGAATAATTGCTTTATATGCAGTACATTTTTGATTGCCTGGGACAAATTTGCTTAACTAGGAATATGTCTGTGACTTTCTCTTTAGAAATTAATGCTTAGAATTTACAGAAAAAAGAGTCGTGTGTGTGTGTGTGTGCTTTTAATTCTTCAAATTCATCGGAGGTGCTATACATTATATAAGACAGCACTCTAGAACACCAAAAAGCAGTCATCTTCACAAAAGAAGTAAATGTCAGATCTCAATTTTTTTTTCGTTAATTCCTCTTGCTCAGAAAAGTTTTCGCCTGGAGGTTGATTCCTTGTTTTTTATCTGCTCTTTGCTTTTGTAATATGCCTAGTGCTTTCTGAATATTTAGAACTTTTCAAACCATACATTTTAAATGGAAATAAATCGTGACTAGCATTTGGATTCCGTAAAACATTTTTGCTGATTGACAAAGCTGGTCAAAAAATTAAAACAATAAAATAAAAAATGCTGAATCCATTCTATATACACTTGCTTTGAGGTAAAAAAAAAATCCTGACAAGCCTAGCAAAAACACCTAATTTTCTGGTTTTGAAAAAGAACACTTTGCCTGTAACAGAAAATAATAATTTTAATAATGATGATAATGATCAGCTTGGATTTCTTTGCAGCTGTAGTCAGTACATTTTAGTAAACACGTACATTTCTCTCAGCATTCGTTAAAAGTTTATTGATTATTATGAGTCTTAAAATGGTCTTCTGCAGAGACTGGTATGAAATGGCCAGCATTATGTGCCAAAGCATCATTAAAGTAACAATTGAGAGACCATATGCAGTCAATGGTGAGCTTTGTTGTGGTGTTTAATTAACTGCATGATTACAAACTGCTTGGTAAATCACAGCACACCTGGGCATTTGAAAGGAAACGATGAAAGAAGAATTGGTAGACCCATTTATTGGACACAGATGGCTGATGAAACATTGTTTAACACCCCGGTCGGCCCTCCACCCACCATACCCACTTGATGACACGTTGTGCACTCATTGATGGGGTGGGTGATGGCACAGTCTTAATTAAATTGCCTAACACTTCAACAAAGCACACAGCCTGCAGCAAACAGCAGAAACCCTAGTGAGCTCAAATATCACAAGTAATACAATCCTTCAAACAGGAGTCCCCAGTATCAGTTCATGTGTGCAGCCAAGAATTAAAAAAATTCTTACTGACGTGCATTAAACAAACAAAAGCCCGCATATTTAATTGTTTTATAGTGGAACTTAACTATAAAATGCTGAACTGAATCACTCATCAAGTGGCTGTCTGGACCAAAGATGTGACTATTGAAATTTTGCTTATTCATCTTTTTTAGTTTTCTTTTTTTTTTTCAGGATCTTCCTAGAAATCAGTGTTTGCAGGTAGGAGGAAATGAGATTTGGAGAATGCAATACATCTAAAAATCCAAATGGCTCAAAATAAACATCTTGTACTTCACTTTGATTCCAGGAATGTATATCTTTCAATGTTTTAATAATTTGTGCAATTTTTCCATTAAACTAAACTTTAAAATGATAAGTGACATTTAACAATGAACCTAGATGTCATGTGACCTGATATGGATTAATACATTGTTTTTTTGTTGAAAATTAGGGGGTTTTGCCCCCTGCTCACTTCACTTGCCAACCCCCATGCCTGTGCTAAGCGCTAGCTTCTTTGTGGTTCTGTCACTCGCGTATGGGGATGCGGATGTACAATTTAAACAGATTTTTATTTTCGTGGGAATTGTTACATATGCATAATAGAACTATTTTACATTCCAGCAAGTAATTAACCATATTAAAAAGGAGTAAAATGTAATAATTTGAAAGTAAATTACAGCATGTTTCATGTTGCGTTAGAGTTATTTGTTGCAAAATACGTTTTTTTTTCTGTTTGGCTTTTAAAAATAACAAGCAAATACTTTTTAAACTTACACTTTTACTGTAAAACTTCAGTAAAAACATTTTTTTGAATAAAATTTTTGTCAATATTGCATTGAATTTTGATTCTGTGTTTGGACTTTCATCGTGACAATGCAACGTATAACTGCCCGTGATTGAATTTCGTTTCTTTATCTCTATTAAATAAAACTACATTTTTGAATGTTTGGCTATGAGATTTGTTAATTGTCTTTGCAAAAGCTATTTTAACGGGAAACTGTTAATGTTTTAATACAAATGGAATATCAAGATCTCCTTTGTTGTGTAATGTTATCCACGGAAGACGTACTACATTACCTTTCTTGGATACATCCTTATTTCTGCAGTAATTTGTGCGGTGAAAGACCGGACAGTGTTAATGGTTGTAGATATTCGTCGGGATATTGTAAGTTGATGTTTTCATCTTCTGCACGATCACCACCAACTGTTTCAGCATAGTCTATTGATACGCATGTAACCAATTTGTCGTGTAACGGATCAATATTTTTGGCGTTAATTTGTTTGACATCATCATTTCTCGGTGCTAGGATTGCCCGTGTACTCATTTTTTCTGTTGATAACCCTTCGTGATGAAATTCTTCAACAAGATTTGGACATAATACATCTTCTTTAATTGGGAACTTAAAGTGAGGAAAACATTATAATTTATAAGACCTGAGAGAGCAGAAACTGTGTCTGTCAAAAGCATTCACACGAATGAGAGGTGAGATTACCATGTGTGCGTGATTGCATATGGTTAAGAGGAGGGTATGACTTGAAAAAATCTCATGGCCAAAGTTTCATCTCACGGGACTTTTATTATATAATAGAGAGATGTGTTTAACTTAGGAATGAAAGGTGGTGCAGTATCCGGGGTTCAAATTCTATATCCAGGTTGCCTGCATAACATTCGTATAAACCTCCATGTTAGCTTAACTGCTAATTCCAAATGGGCCTGACTGAGAATGTACATGTGTGAGGGAGTGGGTCCTGCGATGGACTGGTACCTTCGCCACAGCTGCTGCATGCCGTGTATCCAATACTGCCAGTATAGGCTACAAAACCCTCATTTAAATTAAGTGGGTTATACATTATATAGGTTAAGAGTTCATTATTGCTACATTTACAGAATGCAGTGAAATTATTATGTACATGTTCTAGTAAACATATATGAATGATACAGTATATTTTATTTTACATTTTCTTACATTATTTTAAGCCTAAGAGAAACATTCACTGTGCCTCATATGAAATGTATTGTTGTGAAATTACTTTCTACATTTGCTACATGTTAGGTTGATGCTATTTATATTTCACATTGTGCACAGAAAACAATGTAATGCTGAGAAGAAAAGCAAAACAATGCCACACAAAGAAATTTAATGCAAATAAGTATAAGGGAATTCTAAAGAAAAAAATCATTTTTTTACATAAATTTAAGGTGTTGATTTTCAACTAAAAATAAATTAGAATATTCTTGATAAAGGAAAATAAATGTCAGTTTTAGATGGGCCAGCAAGAAGGTAAAACAGTCCAAAACCATTCTGCTCGTCCATCTATCTCTGAAACTAAATTCTTAAAAATAATGGTTCTTTAATGGCACTTTACCGGATTGTGTTGTACCTCAAATGGTCGATGCTTGACAAAGCACCATTTCATTCTGGGAAAGGTTCTTTGCATATGAAGTTTGTTCTTTGTGTTTTGAAAAACTTCCTAATACATAGAAAAAAAAACACACATACAAAAGTCTTCAATGTATGTTAATCTACCTAGCAGGACGATAACAGATTAAGAAAACCTGAACTTAGCCTGTATTATTGAATGCAGTGAAAGTTCTTTTGAAATCAAGACCCAAATACAGTGTACCAAATACTACACTGGTATTTCACAAATCTGCTAACCATCTATTCATTGGTAATTACTGTATGGAGTCTGTTACAGATCTAAATAAATAAAAGTTCTTTCCAGATCCTTGATGAGGATGGGTCTTTTAGGAACCAAAATGGTTACCCTATGGCATAACTCTGATGAACCACTCTGGCACCTTTATTTTCAAGAGTATACGTCCTCTATCTCAGAAACTGATGGAGATGAAATCTATTCTGGCAGCATTAGGTGTTAGGCAAGAAACAACTATGGAAAAGAATATCTGTCCTTCACTTGCCATATGCACTTACACTCACATATACTGTACTGGCTCAGTTTGAACCTTCCAGTGAAGGAAACAAGCTGCAATTAATGGTGAAAAATTACATCAGCACTGTCAAAACAAGGAAACTACAGATGGAAAAACACAAAGGCCAGAATTTAAATGCAAAGTTGAATAGATACAGTTATAATACTGTAGACTGTGACCTTATAAACCCATAAAAGGCAGGTGTAGTCTTTATATTATTACAGAATAGTTTCTGAATTCTGGATGGCACTAAGCTGTTAAAGATTCTAAAGTTGATTCATCATTGTATTGCTTTTACAACTTTTTTACACAAGATAACATTACAAATGCTGATATTTTATTGTATTATTTCAGTGTGACACTTCGGTTAAAGTATTTGCAGCAGATTTTTTTTTTGGCATCAGCAGATAAAGGATCTTAAAACATATTTTCCTCTGAGTAGTTCCTTCATGGAAAAAAGTCTGTGTGAAAAAAAATCTAAAAAAAAAAAAATGCAACTTATCGCATTTTGTTACTCAAGTACTTTTTCAAAATTAATCATTGACATTGCAATGACCAGAGAGATTAGTAAAGATTAAAAGCCTGGAGGACAGGAGTCAAATTCCAAGAAAGCCAAAAGGAAGCCTTCAAGACTTTCTCCTTCTGAAAACCACTTTCCAATGTCAATGGCATTTCTTAATTTTTTTAAGTTCCACCTACAACTATGAGAACAACATGTAGAACACAAAGTTTACTTCCATGGCAGATCAAAACCCTTCAACACTGAACACATCAGATCAGATTGAAAGTAGCTTTATAAATGATCCACCAAATCATATTCATTCATTTCACAATTATGATTGAGAACATGAAACTGGCCAGCAGTCCATCCTCATTAATGGAGAAACTTGGGTTTAGTAACCACTGCCTGTGTTTCTTCATTCTTCCACTAATTACTTAGATTTTCACAAAGATGTACATCCTAGAGTAATCAGAAATACTGTACTCAAAAAATAGATTTTTTGGTTTCTTTATTTATTACACACATTTCCATGCACCAACAAAGAGTGATCTTAACCTACTGTAGACTGTCATAGTAACTCTAAAATTGCAATATTTCGTGAGACCAGGTCGTTTTGCTTTGGTGTACTCAACAGATTTCACCTGGAACAACACATCACTGTTCATCCAATCAATCTGAACTTCTTAACATGAAATTATACTGTATGCTTAGGTAAATCTTCATATTCTGTTACCTGAAGAATGAATTAATTGCAAGCCTACTGTTAATTCTTATGACACACGATTCCAATTATTTAAATTGAATTGCTCTAATTCAATTTATTCTAACAAATACAGTACCACTTGGCCTCACAAATGTGATTTACATGCCACTGTGATGTAAGACTGCAATAAGATGACCAGATTTTCAAAGACAAACCAGTCCAAAGTCACCATCATAAGCACACCAATTTTTAGCTCTCAAAAGAGCACTGCTTTGTCCTTAATTTTTTTCTGACAAAACATAAATAGGTGGAGATCCCCAAAACTCTTTTCAGTTCTTTGACAAACAAAGTTCCACCTTCTCCTTAGGTTAATATGGCACCCAAAAAGCACTCAAACCAAGTTCTTTTATGCCATTAGAAGGTGGTTCGCCTGATTTATTTGAAGAAGCCTGTCCACATTGCAACATTGTTGTGTGACATCCTAATGTGATTGGTTGTCTGATGCCAAAGAAATTCATTTACTTTGTTTAAATGCATATGATCCTATGACATCCACTAATGATATCAATTGTATTAGAAAAAGATACATAAAGCCTACAAACAAGTATATTACCAGTTGAATCAACTTGAGGTAGCAGTATAATATCAAACTGTCCCAAAAAACTATTTTTTATCGTTTGAAAGTATGTTATTAATAAAGTCAATCTAAGGTAGTTGGGAAATGGTTAGCAATGAGAGAAACAAGTCAGTATCATTTGGCATACAGTTTCTCAAAACGGACACTAAAAATTAGTTTGTAAGAAATTTTGCAATTGCGAAATACAAAACTTACCAAAAGGAGTTTTCTAAGGGGTTTTAAAGTTTTTTCGGTGTAGGCAATAAGAAATATTGCTCTCTAAAGAGTTGTTCACTCTTCCGAGTTTACCTGTATTCTTTTCTGCAACTGGCTACAACATGTAATTTGTCACATACCCACGCGTAAATTCAGTTCTGTTCATTTCTCCTGTTCACATCACCACAGAGGAGTGCAGTGTGTTTTTTAATATGTAACATGCTGCATATTATCCAGATGAAGACACACCAAAATACACCATTGTGTACATTGCTGTGTTTTCTCCACAGGAAACCTCGCTACATGGAAAGCCTTTTCCCCACCCTCACCTAGTAACCACCTTATCTTATTTGAGGATATGCACACTTAATGCACCATAGAGCTCAGAGTTTCTGCTCTATCTGAAAAGCATCTTTAGGATGGCAATCGCCAAGTTGTCATTGAAGCACATACTACCAAGACCAAATAGTCTTTACATGACAGGAAATTTGTCTGCTGTTTTATTTTTTTTCACTTGAAATTTTTATTTAAATTCTAAATGACAGACAGACACATGCAGAATTAATGCTTGAAAATACTTCCAGGCAGGAAATAAACGTATTTCTTGTTGCATCAATAGCATGCTGGAAGAAAAACACCATTTCTTTTGCCAAGCCAAACAATGAAGTTCACTATGAATTCAGTTTCACACAATCATTAATAGTTTCACTAATACCTTGTAATGGCAACTTAGCCCAAAAGTTATTTTTTGGAGTGTATCTGTTATTTAAAGCAATTTCAAATGCTCTTCTTGACATCACACCCAAGAAGCATAAGGTACTATGCACATTTTGAATAAAGTCTTCTTAAGTCAGTTAAGCAGTAGCAATATACCCCAAAAAATAATTTTTTGAATGTAAGATGTTTTGCTGTAAAAGACTACACCCTATGAATGTCAAGTTTACAGGTTTTTTGGGAAACAACAAATGTTTTCCATTGCTCTGTTAATTTTTGTTAATTATGGGGAGTTTAGATTCAATATGGTTTTGTTATTTCATTTGGTTTTTGGAGTTATTTATTTATTTTACAGCTATTACTTAGTTATTTTGGGTTGCCATTTTCCTTTTTTGTAGGCATTAACATTTTGAACGATAGTTGGTATGACACTACTGTCCCTTGCTAACATCACACTAATCTGTTGTTGCTGTTTGTGATGTCATCAACGTGACACTATTTAAACTGACACCAAATGGACTTCTGTTATAGTTTCTAAAACTTTTGCTTGAACATTTGTTGTAGATACCCTTGGTTATGACTACTGGCTTTGTTACAGTTTATGAAATTGCTTCCTTTTGGAATACATTTTGGGCTTCACAGCAGTTATTATTGGCTTGTTGTTTTTCGACTATTGCTAGTTTTTTTGACTTCTCATAATTTTCTGACCTCTTTTTCTTGTCCTCTTGGCCTGCCAGACTACCAGCTATGGAAGTACAATTACAGCCTGTCATCACATTCAGGGCTTTGCCTGCCTAATGCTGCTGGTTCTTAAATAAAAAAGTGAGTTCAGAAAGTGGTTGAATACGAACAAAAGATAGGATAGACCTCTCACATTCTAGTACTTGCTTATGTTGGACTTCAAAAAAGCAACTACCTAAAAAATTATGTCTTTTTTACATTCTAAAATTAAGCAATGTCATGTTGTTAATGGATTTTAATTAAATTTGTGCTAGATGAGCTTCTAGATACCTGAAAAATGTTTTTATTTATTTTCAGAGGTACATCATGGTAAGATGATATTTGTAATGTTGAGATTTAAAAGTAAATGAGTTCAAGTTTCCAACTAAACAAAGACTACAACTCTTAAAATATTTATGAAACAAAGAGGTAGCTGATGAAAATGTAATTACATTAATTGTCAGCAAAAAACTCACTGAAGTGATAATTTCTCTATGTTCCGTCGTCATGATTTTTAAGAATAGACTGTTGTCAGCTCTTCTAAAGTACTATTTGCTTTATTGACTGGATTTATTTGAATTCTTTGGTCAGTTATTTAGTTTAGTAAGTGTGTATTCATTCCTGACACAGTCTGTTAGAATAACACAGAGTTCACAAGAGAACAGAGAGTTTATTAAACTTCCATTAAAGTCTGTTGAGACACGTTGCTAGATGTTCTGTTTAAACTAGCACTGCCTGAGGCATGTGAAACAACTGCAAATATTCAAAGTTGATGCAAACTTAAAGGAAAACATCTTGTGCACATTTTTTGTTTTTTTGGAGTTCCTAATTCTTTACATCAATGATTGAGCTTCCAATGTTTTATTCATAACGTAACATTGAAGAATAACATGTTTCCTGTTTTCTCCTTCTTCTTGCCCATGATGCCAGACATTAAAGCATGATTTTTTTTAAAATAGTGTCTTCTGTAGTTTGTCATTCTTGGCCCTCACAAACCGTTGAATATTCTGACTTTTGTTAGCCTCGGAATAATTCCATCAATTAAAATTGATTTTTAAGTCACTTTTAATGTTCCTCAGTTATGACCCACAGAACCATAGGTGACATTATTCTGTGTGGTACATCACTGACTATTAATAAACATGTGCATGGGGATTTCAATAGAGGAAAACAAGAATCTGTGAGGAACAGTATGATAAACCTAGGAACCTCCCTAGTCTCTAGGGAGACTACATTCAGAGTTAAAGGGTGGGTATAAATGGTCTAGTGATAAACTGACCTCATGCCCTGAGTTGATTTCTGCCCAGCATGCAGTGCTGCCATACCACATTCCAGCCCCCTGCGTAACTCTAATGGAAGAAGCAGATTCAGAAGATGGATGGATGGATGGATGGATGGATGGATGGATGGATGGATGGATGGAGCAATGACTTAATGTAACTGAGGAAGAATTAGAGTTTATTGATTCAGGTCATCGCAAACTTAATGTTTCACAATGAAGCTTAAGGTACAATATAAAGTCATTTTATTGAAAAACTAAATAAATGTAGGCAACTTTATATTCACCATTAATGAAAACAGGAGAAAGTGCTAACTTCCTGCATTGCATTGTAGCCTACATTACAGTGGGAATTCTTAAAGTAAAAGCTATATTTATTACGTAAAGCTCCCTAATAATATGAGCTGTTACTTTTAGTAAAGTTTCCAAGACAATACATTTGTGTGTATTTGTGTGTGTGACTATATATACATACATGATGCAAATAAATCACAGGTGGGAATTTAATTGTCAACCTTCATTTAGCATAGACGTTGAGAATCATTCTTTATACACTGATAAACTTACTGAACCTGCCTATCCATTCATTATTTGATCTGCTTAATCTCATTTTATAATTACAGTAGGCTACGCCCAACACTGGACACATGACAAGAGCTAACCTTCACCGCAGTGCATCACCACTAATTTGCGCAACCTTTGGAATGTGGGCGGAAAACAAGAGTAGCCAGACAGATCCACAGAGAACTGGTCTACTCCAAAAAGATAGTGAATAGGCTCAAATATGAACCATGTTTTCCCAAAACTGTAAGGAAGTACGGTACTGCTTAAGTCTCCATTACTTTGTCATGTTATCTGATATTGGATATGCTTGACTTGAAGAGTTTGAACAGTCATGTCAGTCAGTCAGTCATTATCCAACCCTCTATATCCTAACACAGGGTCACTGGGGTCTGCTGGAGCCAGTCCCAGCCAACACAGGGCGCAAGGCAGGAACAAACCCCGGGCAAGGAGCCAGCCCACGGCAGGGCACACACACACACACACACACACACACCCACACGCCAAGCACACACTAGGGACAATTTAGGATCGCCAATACACCTAACCTGCATGTCTTTGGACTGTGGGAGGAAACCCACGCAGACAAGGGGAGAACATGCAAACTCCATGCAGGGAGGACCTGGGAAGCAAACCCAGGTCTCCTTACTGCAAGGCAGCAGTGCTACCACTGCGCCACCGTGCCGCCCAGAGTTTCAGCATTTTTCTGGTAATAGCATACATACTATATGTCTTAATAGAAATACACTGGTGTGTTGGCCTAAAATAATTGTTCCTCTAATTAATGGTGTCTGCGGTGGGCTGGCGCCCTGCCTGGGGTTTGTTTCCTGCTTTGCGCCCTGTGTTGGCTGGGATTGGATCCAGCAGACCCCTGTGACCCTGTAGTTAGGATATAGCGGGTTGCATGATGGATGGATTAATGGTGTGCCTATTTGCACTTCCTAGTGCTGCTAGTCCTCTAAAATCTGGAGCCTTCTAACACCTGTTGCATTCTGCTTATCTACCAAAAACCTGCCAAGTAATCAACTGCACCTATGGGCACTCACTAAATGTCTAGGGTACATAGCCCTCTAACTGTTGCCTAGCTACGTTTTGGGTGCCACTGACTATCTACCTTGGAGTTATCCAGCTTCTTTTCCACGTAACTATTTTCACAGTTCACTCCTCTTAAATAGGAATTTTACCTTTAAGTAAATATGTAACCACTGTATGGCATACAGTATTTGGCTATGTGTAAGTCAGAATAATATAATACATAATTTTTAACCATATTTAATCCAATTGGGAATCATGTGTCACCAGGACCTGACAGCATAAAGTAAAAAAGCATAAAGCAGCTCTGGACAGAGAGCCAGTCTATTACAGTCCATTTTTGTATCATTAATAAACCTAACCACCAAAACTTTAGAAATGTGGAAGGAAAACCTGAGAAAAGAGGAAAAACCATTCAGAGAACACATGTAAAACATGCAAACTCCACATTGACAATGGCAGTGCCCTTGACACTAAAGACACCAAAGCCAAGAAAAGGTTTTTTCTCCATCCTTAAAAGATGTCATTAGCTTATAAAACTAATTCCTTTCTAAATTCCTATTTTATTGATAATTTTGGGAGCATACATTGAAATCTGACCAAAAATGTTAATAGAACTGAACGTTTACTTCTCTGTTCATATGCTGTTTTCAGAATCTGAATCAGAATTCACTTTTTTGGCTAAGTACACTAATGTGTACTAGGAATTTGTCTTGGTAGTGTTAATGCAACATGCAAGAACAACTCAAAATACAAGAAAGAGAAGTATAAAAAGATAGAATATGATGGAGAATACAAGGTCAACACAAAACATAAAGAGATAAAATACAACGTAGGATGAAATATGAAAACGAAAAAAACAAAAGGAAAGCCCAGGTAATCCAGTATGCAGATATACATAAATACTGAATAGAAACTCAGGCCTGGCTAGTGGAACTGCATGTGGAAAAGGTTTAGGTGATTTTGTTATTTTGACTTTCACCGCATAAAGGCGTTTGCTGGGGGGAAGCCTTTGGAATCGGTGATACCCAGGATGAGTCAGATCAGCAATTATCTTTGCAGCACACTTCCTTACCCAAGATTCATATAAAACTTGTATAACAGTATAAAACTTATAGTCTATGATCTTTTCATAGGCTCTGATGAAACACTCTAGATTGCCCTTAACGTGAGCAGAAGCAGCACCACACATTTTGCACACAGCTAAATATGTCATGCAATGTTTACATATTTATTTAAGGGTATGAGAAGTGCCCGTGGGCACACCATTCATGACAGCAACAACAATTTTAAGCAGACAATACTGGCCAACAGCTTCCAAGCAGTGGCACCAATGTGTTACAATCAAGATATATACTATGTATGCTACTACTAGAAAAATGTTTAGTCTTTAAGTCAAGTATCTTCTGTATCATGTTTATTATATTTTAGTATGTTTATTTTTATACAATATCTATTTGTGTTAATTTCTAATCATGTTTTGTGTTTTTACCGCTATATTTATTCATCTATGAAATCTGCTGAATTCACTTTGAGCTGAATTTCAATGCAGGAAAAGTGATTTGTAAAAAGCATTAATAATACTATAATTATCATCAATTTTCTAACCTGCTTACTCGGTTCATATTTCTATAGATTCAGCGTTTATCTCTGGGTGCCAGTCCTGGATAGGGCACTAGTCTGTTGCAGGACAATATCACTTTAGAGGTGACAATTATCTGAAAAACGATGTCAGTGGGTATGTGAGAGGAAACCAAGGTACCCACAGAAAAAAATACACAATAGACAAATGGAGAACACTGCAAGTTTCACGTGGACTGTGCCTATATACATATAAACACATAGTCACATCTCTGCAGCTCTCCCTGGCATACCCCACGGAACCCAACAGGGCTGTGCCAAAGTACAACTCCCTTGGAGCCCCACAGGAATTCAAGGTGCCGCTGCAACCCAGGGAGGCTGCCATCTAACACTCTGGGTCCTTCCATTATATTGACCTCTCAGCCGGGAGAGGGCCCAGGCCACCTGTCGCCATATATATATATATATATATATATATATATATATATATATATATATACAGTAATCCCTCCTCCATCGTGGGGATTGCATTCCAGAGCCACCCGCGAAATAAGAAAATCCGCGAAGTAGAAACCATATGTTTATATGGTTATTTTTATATTGTCATGCTTGGGTCACAGATTTGTGCAGAAACACAGGAGGTTGAAGAGAGACAGGAACATTATTCAAACACTGCAAACAAACATTTGTCTCTTTTTCAAAAGTTTAACCCCTTAACCGCCCTCTGCCGGATATATCCGGCACCGTTGTTTTATTGCTAACGCCATACTGCCGGAATTATCCGGCACATTTGCCTGTGGTTATATGAATGCCTGGCAAGTAGTATAACTGATGGTTTGGCGTGGGTATTATTACTACGTTGTATTTCGACAAGTCTGTGGTTGTTTTGGCCGGTCATGTGACGTGATTCGCATGTAACAGCTGTGAATATGGCGAAACGTAAACTGACTTCAAGTGAGGCTTTGCAGGCGATTTTGGACAGTTCTGATCATGATTGTAGCAGTTCTGAAGAAGATTTTAGCGACAGTGATGAGCAGCAACATGCGCTGCATGATACTGTGAATGAAGACGCATCGGATGACGGCGCTGAGTGGGTGTATCCCCAGCATCTCAGCTGGGCTGCTGCCCGTGGTGAACTACCTTTTCTGCATTCGTTTGAGGGAACGTGTGGCTTTATTGTTGATGTAAACAATTACACTGCTGAGCAGTTTTATGAGCTGTTTGTGTCACCTGATTTGATCAGACATTTTGTTCATCAGACAAATCTGTATGCAGCACAGTTTATTGAGAAAAATCCCAATTTACCTCCACATTCCCGTGTTCGTGCTTGGTTTGACACTGATGAAAACGAAATGAAAAAATTCATTGGGATTTTGATGTTGATGGGAATAATCAGAAAACCAGATATTGAGATGTACTGGTCTACAGATCCTATGTAAGCAACACCTATTTTTGCAGCTGTCATGACACGTAACCGATTCTCTTTGCTGCTGAAATTCTTTCATTTGAATGACAACAGAAACGAGCCAGATAAGAAAGATCCAAACCGCGACCACTTGTTCAAGCTACGTCCTTTGATTGATCATTTATTTGAAGCATTTCAGTTGCCCTACATGCCAGGACCGTCAGTTGCAGTTGATGAAAGTTTATTGTCGTGGAAGGGCCGCTTACAGTTTCGACAGTATCTACCATTGAAAAGGGCACGGTTTGGTATCAAGATGTTTTGCTTAGCTGAGAATTCAGGTTACATTTATAGATTTCGTGTATACACTGGCAACTTGCACAACATTTAGTGGTCAATACTGCTTGAATAAATGTAAAAAATGTAAAAAAAATGTAAAAAAGTAAAAAAACGAAAATTGTTCAGATTTCGCCTGGCGTGGGGAATATTTAGGGAGTTGGCGGTTAAAGGGTTAAACTGTGCTCCATGACAAGACAGAGATGACTGTTCCGTCTCACAATTAAAAGAATGCAAACATATCTTCTTCTTCAAAGGAGTGCGCGTCAGGAGCAGTGACTGTCAGAAAGAGAGAGGAAAGCAAACAAATCAATAGGGCTGTTTGGCTTTTAAGTATGCGAAGCACCGCGGCACAAAGCTGTTGAAGGCAGCAGCTCACATCCCCTCCGTCAGGAGCAGAGAGAGAGAGAGACAGAGAAAAACAAACAATCAAAAATCAATACGTGCCCTTCGAGCTTTTAAGTATGCGAAGCACCGTGCAGCATGTCGCTTCACGAAGCAGCTGCACAGAAGGTAGCAACGTGAAGATAATCTTTCAGCATTTTTAGACGAGTGTCCGTATTGTCTAGGTGTGCAAACAGCCCCCCTGCTCAATCCCCCTACGTCAGGATCAGAGAAAGTCAGCGCAAGAGAGAGAGAGAGAGAAGTAAGTTGGGTAGCTTCTCAGCCATCTGCCAATAGCGTCCCTTGTATGAAATCAACTGGGCAAACCAACTGAGGAAGCATGTACTAGAAATTAATAGACCCATTGTCCGCAGAAAGCCGCGAACTAGCAAAAAATCAGTGATATATATTCAAATATGCTTACATATAAAATCCGCGATAGAGTGAAGCCGCGAAAGGCGAAGCGCGATATAGCGAGGGATTACTGTATATATATATATATACTGTATATATATATATATATATATATATATATATATATATATATATATACTGTATATATATAATATATATATATATATATATATATATATATATATATATATTATATATATATATATATATATATATATATATATATATATATATATATATATCAGTGGCGACTACAAGGGAAGCTCCGCTTCCTCTACTATGTCAGAAAATAAATGCTCATATATATCGTATTTATATTGGTTTTAATAAAAGTGCGCTAGAACGCGTTCAACTTCATGACTAGCTCGTTCAGAATCAGGTATTTATTGTAGATTGTTTGACGCGATTTTCTTGTCATACATTTTCGTGCAGCACAGCGCGTTAAACCCTCCTGAAGCCCAGCTTCACTGGAGCTCTATGGGCAAGCACAGATGAGCTTTTTTCACTGCAGAAAAGCTGGACGGTAATTGGATAAATGCACCAAAATCGTCACTTCCAGGGAAGCTCAGCTTCTCTGGGAGTGAATGGAGCAGTGGGCGGGCCAGGGCACTGGGCTGCTGCATGATGATTGGAGGAGCTGTTTAAAGGGCGGAACCCCTTTTTTGATTGACAGCATTTGAAAGTGTGTTGAAAATTTATGGCCATTTCTTTGACTCAGGGAGACTGAGATCTGAACTTCAAGTACTATATTCAGATCATGACTTACAGGGGAGCAGGGGTAAGCTGTGTGATTTCTTGGTGTTTTTTAAAGACACGGAGTTGGATACTGCAATGCCTCAGCTATACAAGCTGTTGTCGTTAGTGGCAACAATTGGCGCTACATCAGCAGGTGTAGAGAGGAGCTTCTCCTGTTTAAAACAGGTCAATTCATACACCCGCAACACGATGGGCCAAGATTGTTTGAGCAACCTTGCTGTCCTGGCCATTGAGAGGAAACTGGTTAAGTCCCTGGAAAAGACGGCCAATTGGTATGACAGGGTCACAGACCATTTTCTGCAAAAGGAACGGAGGGCAGAATTTACGTACAAATAACATAATGAATTTTATGATGAAGGCCTAATATGAGCTTCCCCTGTTTCAAAAGCTAGCAGCCACCACTAATATATATATATATATATATATATATATATATATATATACATATTTGCCTGATGGACTGAATGGAATCCTCTCATCTATCAAATTTCTTATGCTAATAAGCTCTTATGTACAGTAACATACAGGCACAAACCATGTATATCATGTCTGCATGGTGCCTTTGTGTTAGTGTGTGCTACTTTCTATTTTATTTTATCTATTACATTTGTGAATGTTTACAGTGTTGTTGACTTACAAAAATAATTGTGCAATACCAAAAATAAAATTAAACCGAGCGGTTATTTGTATCATGTGACATGCAATTTTTTACATGAATGTTTTGGATTTCCCATTCAACATAACTATTTTTGAATTGTTTATTTGCTACCACTAATAACATAAATAAACTGGCAGCAATATTTATGTTTGGAATTATATAGTAAAGTGAAGTAAAATGTCATGGTGGAGAAATCCATTGAAACCTCTGAATCCAGTCTCATTAATTTATGGCAGCGCTCAACACACTAATACGAATGAACAGAATGAGGTGCATTCAGAGCAATGCTATGTATAGCTAAATTATTACAAGACTGTACTTAAAAGATATAAGATGACACAGGGCAGTAGCTGAGCCTAGAGAATGAAAGTTAGCTATGGAAAACAAACAAACAAACAAGCAAACAAAAAATAAATAAATCAACATCAGCTCCGACGTCTCAGGCAGGGAGCATTGAAATATCATCAGAATTATGACAAATGTCACAAAGCCTCTCTTGGCACACATGACACAGTTCAGTGTATTTAAATTGAAAAAGGGAATTCAAAAGTTTCAGGCAAGTTAGGGGAAAACCGGGCTCTGTAAATTACTGAGGTGAGGCCCTATAGTCAGGAACAGACAGGCCTAACAAGCATGCAAACACACATTCCTCCATGTGCTTAGGGTGAAATTCCTCCAGCTCTCTTACTTGCTATGAATGCCAAACTTCAAAAGGTAGGTCATACAACCAGCCACCAGGTCCTCACTTTCTTACACTCTCACCAACTGCAAAATTTAACACTCCAAGAAAAAAAATGTCTTATTTAGCACACATGCCTTTCCAGAATATAGGATTATTCTAATCAAGTGTCAAGTTAGTCAAAGCCACTTAATAAACCATTATGTTTCCACCGCTGAATCCAGCTAAACTTCCTAGGACACAGAATGAAACATAGCCAAAAGGAAGTGCCATTCATTGTCAGTGCTTTGCCTTTAATTTTTAACAAGACATCCATTTTCAAGTATGTTTCACAAATTATGAATAAAGACTTTTTATTTGGGATTTATCAAAAATGAATTTGCAAGTGGCGGAAAAATTATTTTTTTGACAAAATACGTTTCACTTACCACTTCACCTTGAGCTTCCTACTGTATAACTCTCATCTTTTTCTGGATTACTCTGCAAATTGACCTACTGTATCAACACTACAGCGATAAATGTGCCAAATCACCTCCTGTTCCCATTATCAGATCAGTGCACACATATAAGTAAGTCACTCACATTTTAATTATACTTTGAGTGTAAATTAGGTCTATTGTTGAAAAATGATTTTACTATCTAGAGCATAATGCAATAAAAGGAAATACTAGATTTGCTTCTACCCTTAGTTGCATATGATACAAATATACAGGTAGATATACTGTATACAGCATTTCTCTCTCTCTCTCTCTCTCTCTCTCTCTCTCTCTCTCTATCTCTATCTATCTATCTATATATATCAACAAAGCAGGGAGAACTGATTATGAGCACTTGCCTTTCAGGTTTAAATCAGTCAAAACCCACACAACAAACGACAGCACACTCTGCTGTTTAGTTGATCATCAGTCACCATTTCATGCAGTTGTGTTTCCCCTCGTGCACCGGAATCCTGCTAAGTTTAAAAGTGGAGCAATGTGTCCATTTGAAATTTCTATTAAAATCGAGCAAAACACCAATGGAATCTTTTCAAATGCTTACTAACGATTATGTGGAAGACCGCATGTCTTGTGCGCACTTGTGTTTCTCCTAATTTGAAATCAGTGTATAAAGAGACACCTTCAGAGTCAGTCATTATCCAACCCGCTATATCCTAACACAGGATCACGGGGTCTACTGGAGTCAATCCCAGCCATTACAGGACACAAGGCAGGAAGAAATCCCCAGGCAGGGCGCCAGCCCACCACAGGGTACACACACACCTAAACACCAAGCACACACTAGGGACAATTTAGGATCCCCAATCCACCTAACCTGCATGTCTTTGGACTGTGGGTGGAAACCAGAGCACCCGGAGGAAACCCACGCAGACACGGGGAGAACATACAAACTCCACGCAGGGAGAACCTGGGAAGCAAACCCAGGTCTCCTGACTGTGAGGTAGCAGCGCTACCACTGCGCCACCATATGTGTATGCATATTAATATAAAAAAAAGTAAACAACAGAAGCCACTCTCAACCAGACTCTAAACTCAAATAATCTGAGTAGGCCAAAAAGAATTAAAAAAAAGGGTTCATTACAATACAACACATTAACTACCAAAGAGTGCAGGAAAACTGGAGACAAAGGTTACAAAATGTAAAACTACAAAGCCTAAAGCCTCACTGAGCATATATAAACACAGATTGTTCTGTCTCCAACCTTGCTTCTCTTCCTCTTGCAGAGCAAGCTCATGCTTATACCAGTCCTCCCAACTCCGATGTAAACCCCTCTTGTGGATGGAAGTGGAAGGCCCCATGTCATGTCTGCTATATAAAGTCCGTCCATACATGTGCAACTGAGTTTTGCTGCTAAACCTCTTTTCTGTATGGGCAATGTAAGTATTTTCCCCCAATTTAAGGAGTAATTTCCTTCTGGTCTGTTAGTATTACATGTGGAAGTACTGTTCTCTGCCAGTGCCGGTCTTGTGTCACTAGGCAATGTTGTTATTGCTGATGTGAAACACCATGGGTTAGGTGTATGCTAGATATTAACAAAAAAAGAAGACCGGGAGATGAAAGATCTGACAAAAAGGACAGAACAAAATTCAAGGGGAGTCAAAACAATTAAACATGAAAAATCTAAATGAAGGCCCTAATTATAAAGGCAAAAGGTAAAGGCAAAAGGTCAAACCTCCAAACTCAAAAACTGAACAAGTCCATAGTCAAAAATCAGTAAAGTGAACTCAAGGAAACAATTCAATATATTATAAGGCTAGGATGCCAGATACTGCAAAAGTCACCATCTTTCTTAGGTGGAGCGGAATGATGTAATACATAAAGTGACATCTTTATAACAAGACTTCCAGCAGGTATTGTAACTGTAAACAATATAACCACGATCAATAAAATAATAACAAAATAGGAGCGCCTATGATAGGCAAAGAATCTAAAATGGTATCAAATTACATCATCTTCTTAAGTATAAAATTAGATGCAAGAAAAATTGAGCAAAACTGAAAAAAATGGATTAAAAATGATTTAAAAAAAAAAAAAACAGGATTCATTACAATTTACAGGACTTGTACATCCAGGGCATTTTATGGGCCAACATCTGTATTGTATTACCTCAATTTTTTTTGCATTTAGGTACACTGGAATAATTTTAATGAGAACAGGCCATTCAACCCCACAAGGTGTGCCAATCTCATTCCTCAGCTCTCTCCAAACTAATGCTGAGTCAAGTTCTGAAGGTCCCTAAAGCATCACTCTCTACCACACTACTTGGTAAATTATTCCATATGTCTTTAGCTCCCTGAGTGAAGAAAACCTTACTTGTAATGTGTTTTCTTCTGTGTCAGCTTGATCTTGTTGAACAATTTATTTTGAAGTTACAACCATGATCCACTGTCACCTCTGATTTGTTTCCCACTTCTGCCCTTAGAAGGAAGAGAACTATCTGAAAAAAAGCCAGTCACACCATTTGCAACCCAACACAGGGTCTACTCTTTGATACGATGGCTACATAAAAGTAACCCAAACAGAAAAAGCTGTTGTCATCATTCCAGCACTCTGAAAGACATGGCTGTGATCTAACAGTCACCGATGATGCTTTTTCCCAACTTGCCAAGTGCGAACGAATAAGGTTTCTTCCCTAACACTTCTCTTGCTGTTTTGTGTGCTCTCTCTCTCTCTCTCTCTCTCTCTATATATATATATATATATATATATATATATAATAAGTACAAAACTTATATATATATATATATATATATATATATAACTTATATATATATATATATATATATATATATATATATATATATATATATATATATATATATACAGTCTATACAGTACACTGGAAGCAACTATAACGTTATACTACACAGTACATATATACAGTGCATTATATATACTGTATATATAATGCACTGTATATACATACTGTGTAGTATAATGTTATAGTTGCTTCCAGTGTGCTGTATAAACTGTATAGACTGTACATAGCAGCATACTATACATATACACTGCATATATGTTTCCTAAAATAATAGGTTCAGTAATATATAAAGAATCAAAGTAATTGAAATATAGATTGGGCAATATAAATATATTTTTCAAGCTCTGAGCAGAAAGTATATTTAAAGCTTTGATTTTTTTAGAGAGCTTTCTTTCATTTTCACTGTCCTTCAGACCAGCCGTTAATTTTTTATTTATTTATTTATTTACATATCTGTGCGGCACTCTCATCTACTCAGCCTGTCAAGTGGCTGTATTACAGAGATAAGTCAGCACACTGAAACTAATGTATTTAAATGACTTAAGCGTATGCAGGAATTGGCTAGCCAGTGTAATTCAGCAAGGTCTTACCAATGGTACTATTTATCTGTTACCACATAGAAAACCAGAACTTGAATACTTTTGGTCAAATTAAATTCAGTAATAGCTTCAAAATACCTCAGTCAAAATATAGACTTTTGTTTTTGAAATGAAACACAGAGAGCTGTACAGTAGAAAGATCTCAGTATTGGCAGATGCTTACCCTATTACAAACTCAAATAAACAAAGCAATTTAATAAAAATGCCAATAACCACTTAAATATACTTTTGTATATAAGTATTGTTAAAATTCTTATTTAGAAAAACACAAATACAATAATACCAGAAATCTATAAATCAGTTTGAGATTTTAATAAAGGGATCAGTGGTGCATACGGACAGTTAATACAGTATGTCACAGAATTGCAAATGCAGGCTAGGAAGCCTTCTCTGTGAAGAATCTACATCTTTTGACAAATGCACAAAGCCAACTGCCAGGTTAACTGGTGACAATAAATTGATTAAATCACAGAATTCAATATTATAAATATTGTTTCAAACAATTATTGGATGTTGCAAATATATTATTTTCTCCAATCATTTTTATGATATCCATCTATCCACCTGCTTGTTTCATGAATCAGATTATCCAGTTAACAGCCAAGCTGCAGCCTATCACAACATCAAAGGATTTAAGGTATGAACAAATCCTAACCAGTTCATGACATATTTTAGAAATAATTAAACAGCATTACAAATATGTTAACTATCATCATACTGTTACAGTGTCTGTGTCAGTGTCTGTATGAAGCAATTTGCAACACTTGGTGTGTGCCACGCTCTTCCTGATGAAAGTGTTTCAAAGTGTCCCTTAAAACGGATTACTAAAGATATTATCCACAATTTATACTGGGAACTATTTGGACCGCACCACCTTAATCTTAAAAATGAAGAAAGAATGAAAAACAGGAACTGAGAGGAACAGGGTTATCAAAAAACACTGTGCTTGAGCATTCACATATTTGTAATTATTTGCCGCACTGCCCGGAGGCACACCAAAGAAAGTGATCTCCAGAACTCAAACTTACTGCACATGAAATAATAAAAGCACAATAAGGGAAGCGGCACAGATTAGCAGGATAATAGAACACGCCACGCGATAGACAATACAAACATGCTAAATCTCTTCGATATCTCATATTGTTTTGGGGTAGAATTCAGTATACTAGGAAACTAAAAATAATTATTCAAGCAAAATAAGCAATTACCACATCTATTGCAATAGATTCATTAGACAAATTAATTTAAGAACAAAAGAGGCTTGCTTGCTAACACAGCAAAAGAAAATTAAATGTAATTAGTTTAGAAATTACTGTATCCGTAGTGCAAGCAAAGCTTTTAAAAAGTAATCAAAGTATGGCACAAATAGATTTACTTGCAGAAGCAATATTTAAGATAATCAAATTTCCACCAGCTTTATGAGTGCTGTGTGGGCCTTTAGAAAATGAAAACATCAATGAAACTCTGATTAACCCCCCAAGAAGACTTTGTTTTGCAGTTGTGTATGAATATGGACCTTTTGAAAACATGGAAGGGTGGACGCTATTTTTTTTTACATTTATTTATTTATATTTATAAACAGACTGGAAATAGGCTTCTACTTTTGACAGAATAAGACAGTCAGCAGATGTTCAAAAGTCATTAAAGGCAACAATCACACAAATACACTTGCATGGAATGTGTAAAAACTGTGCTACATTCTGAGAAGATTGTGAATCACTGACAGGAGGTGTTTCTCTCATGAGCTAAAAAGATTTTATTTATTTTTAACTAGTACTGCCCCACATATGGTATACTTTGTGTATATATAGTCATATACTGTTCTCAAACACACTTAATCCAA